>NW_005202113.1:40730-340339 GCF_000372725.1 Emiliania huxleyi CCMP1516 | reverse complement strand
TCGAGCGCACCTCCGACGACTCTTTTCGAGAGGTGCAGCTGCGTGTGCGTGACGGGCTCGCCACCCGGGACGATGTGGAGTACATGAAGAAGCACATGCGGCTCGACGGGCGACAGGCTCAGTTTGCGTCGCCCGAGACGTACCACCTCGTGACCACGCAGGCCAAGCGAGACGAGCGGAACAACGCTGAGATTGAGGCGGCGCTCGAGAGGAAGACGCCGAGCATCACTATCCCAGCCATCAACTCGAGCGCCATCGCTGCCGCTGCCGACGATGACGACATGCGCAACTTGACCAACGACCTGTCTCTGTGCCTCGGCGCTCGCGTGATGATCACGCGGAACCTCTGCATCAAGCACGGCCTCTGCAACGGCACAGTCGGTCACGTGCACGACGTGATTGTGAACGCCAAGGGCATGACCGAGGCCGTGGTGCTCAGGGTGCGACGGGCGACGGCCCACCGCGACGGCTACAAGGGCCCCTCCTACGAACATGGCCCCGCCGGCAACTTCGACTCGTCGTGCGAGGCGCTGGTCTGCATCGGGCGCGCGGCGAGCGAGATCTATGTGAACGGAGCCGCACACAAGCGGCAGCAGTTCCCGCTCATGCTCGCCTACGCGCTGACCGTCCACAAGGCGCAGGGCCTCACGCTGCCGCGCGTCGTGTTTGATGCTGGGGAGGATGAGTGGTGCGTCGGGCTGCTCTTCGTCGCCCTCACCCGCGTGCGCAACCCGTCCGACTTTGCCTTTTCCTCGTGGCCCGGCGTCGAGCGACTCACCGAGACGATTGCGAGGAAGCCGGCGCTCAAGCTGCGCATAGAGCACGAGGCGACGCTGCGCAGCCTCGCCGCGCGGACCGCCACACGGCTCGGGCACGAGGCGCCGAAGCCAGCGTCGCGCCCGTCATCGTCGCGCCCGACAAACGGGAGCAGCAGCCTCCGCTCATGGATGAGCGGGCCAGCCTCTGCCCCCTCCGATAAGGCTCCTGCCCCCTCCGATAAGGCTCCTGCCCCCTCCGATAAGGCTCTGAGGAAGCGGCCCGCAGCACCGAGCAGTGGCGCCGAACCCAACAGTGAGCCCAAGAAGCAGGCGACTCGTCCGAGCGGAGGAACAAGCCGTGAGGTTCAGAGGAACACCGACGCTCTTGTTCGGCGCGGGCTGCCCACGCTTCGGGTGCCACATCAACTCGTCGGGCAGAGTGCCGAACCCTGGCGAGTCTTCGCAGCCATGGCTCCAAGGCCGATCCTTGAGGCACGAGTCATCGACTTCTATCATGCGTCGCCACGATGTGTCGCCACGAGGAACGCGCTCATCGCCTGGCTTCGGTGCCTCGGCTTTGACGTCACGGTCACTACAAACATGACTCAGAGAGGCCCTGCTTGTGGGTATGTGGCTGCTCGCAGCATCCAGACCATGCGAGATGCCAGCGATGGCGCGTGGCTGACGGTCGACGTGAGTGACGCCGTGCAGCAAAACTGGATCACCGTTGGGAACAACGCGCTGAACAATATGCGACGGAGAGACCCTCCTTTGGAGGAAGAGGCCGTCATGCTCGAGACGCAGGAGGTGTACTACCTGACGCAGTACTTCTACGACCAGTTTCACCCTGACGAGGGACAGGCATGGAGAGATGCCCCCGCTGGGACGAGGATCGCGTATCCGTGCTACGAGTGGCCACTCACAGTTGGCGCTCGAGACTACGTCGCTCGCCTGATTGGCGAGAGCCTGCACACCTATGTGCGTGCCGAGCGTGCTCCGCCCGCTCCGCTCCGCTACTTTGTGATGAACGACCACGAGTCCAATAGTCCTGGGTTTCATTGGATTAGTATCGCGATCGGGATGCGTTGGTCGGCCTGAAGTGTGCATGTGTGGGTGCGCGTGAACATTCATCTTTAGTAAGCTTGTATCACTCACCCCCCTTAACAACACGCGAGTTGGGTCGCTCCCACGAGCCAGTCCAGCGGGCTTTGCGCGCGGCGTCCGTTTGATGGCGCCGCGCCTCCTTCCGCTGCGCCGGCCCGCGGTCCACGCGCAGCCGCTTCTCGCTACGCTCCTTGCGAGCCGCGCGCACCTCCCGCAGCATGCCGTTGCTCGAGCCGTACGCGAACCACAGGTCATCTCCCGCCTTGAGCGGCTTCTTGGCCACCACAAAGACGACGCCCTCCTCTCCTTGCGGCACGTACCGCACGACGTTGGCCTGCGGCTTCCTCACGCCCTGGCATCTGCCGCCAACGAGCAGCGGTGCATTCAGCAGCCAACCCGGCGAGCGCGCCTTGTCGTAAATGACCCACCACTTGTCGTCGCGCTGCATGGTCGACAGCCCCCCCTCTGTCCCAATATCCCTCGCGCGAAGCAGTGCCAGGAGCTGCTCGTGCTCCTCCTCTGACAGGCACGGCGGCGCCACGGCCGCTACGACGAATGCCGCCACCACCTCGCCCGCCGCGCAATCCGTCAGCAGCCGCAGCCCCGAGTCGCTGACGTGCTTGCTGCCCTCACAGCGCCGTAGCTGGTGGTATGCCTCCACCATCGTAGCACCGCAATCACCGGCGGCCCATCGGAAGAGCGCTCGAGGAGAGGAGGGCACACACGGCAGCGAGTTTAGCTGCAACGCGTCGGCCACGCGCGCGAGGCTGCCATTGCTCAACTTGACCTCCTCAAAGCTTGTTTGCCGCTCGCGCAGACGTGAGCCATCATACGCGATGTGGCCGTGGCCCTTCTGAGACATCACGATGAGCGACGGCACCTTGGCCGTCCCGTCGCATGCTCCCGGCCCATGGGCAGGCAGCTTCGCGCTGCACGCCCGCGCTCCTTGGTCATTCTCCTGCCGGCTCACCCAACATGTGGGAGGGCGCGACATAGGGTTCGCCCGCAGCAGCAGCGCAGCCCCGCAACCGGGGACTTCTTCGAGCGGAGGCCCGACGAGTGCACTTCGTTACACTATGGGGCGTAAGAAAGGAACTTCTCGGCAGACTATATTGTCGAGCGCGTCGGAGAGGTGTTTCGCGGCTGACCCTTTTCTTCTTCTTTGCCGCCCGGCGATCGTCGGCGGGCGCGCGCGCGAAATCCGCATGAGCATCCCCACGCCAGGCCTGTGCCCGTCGCCGGCACCGCTGGACTTTTTCTCGCCGGTAGCCGACGACACGGGAGACGCTTTGCTGCTGCTGCTACTCGACAAGGAGGACATCTTCTGTATCGTAGTCGCGCAGGCGCTCCGCGACACGCTGCGCTGGAAGTTCTCGGCTAATGATCTCGATGCTCTCAGCAGTCGCAGCGGTGAACCGCCTCGAGAGCTTGACCAGATCCTTTGCCCTCTAATTGCAACCTGCAAGCGCTTTCGCACTTGCACTTGCATCCCACACCCACTCACTTTACGCGAGGCATACGGCATTGCGGCCGAGGAGGATCAGTTCGGCTTGACATGGCCACTGCCGGACACGCCGCTGGAGCGAGTGAGCTGGCAGTACTACACGCAGTACTACGAGGTGCCCATTGCGCCGCAGCTGCGCAAGGCCATCGAGCAGCTCGCGACGCGCATGCAGGACAAGGAGATGGCTGCCCGGGAGCAGTACGGCAAGGCGTACGACCACCTCTGGCGCATCGGGTGCGAGGCCATCGCAATCGAGGACAGCGTGTCGGAGGACCGCACCGCATGGCGGGACGGGCGCGCCATCATGCTGAACGCGTCCACCACCTCACGCAACTACCTCGTCGACCGCGTCGCCGATTCGTCCTACATCAAGCGATACGTCATCGATTCGGGCCGCTGGCTAGGGCTGCCGTTCGCGCCCCTGTGGGACCAACCGGGCTGTGACCGGGTGTTCTGGTGTAACCGTGTCGAGAACGCTCGGTAAATGCGGCCGCCGTGTGCGACCATATGCATTCGTCGTTGCGGCTCTCGGAGAGGCACTTTGTATGGGTTTACACTAGTAGCGGGGGGCCCCGCCGGAGGCGAGTTACTGATGCCCTTAAATAGTGCTGTTTTCGTTTCACGTTTGGCCGATTTTCGCTTAACTTGGTCGGTTTGAGCACTATTTTCAGCCAACGCCCACAGCAAATCGGTGAAAACCTGAGCTCTGAATGAGCGAGTTTTGTGGCTTGTTTGGCTTCATCGGTCGTCCCGTGACTGTCGCGCCGCCGCGTGGCACATTGGACACATGCTCCCGCGCGTGGCGCTGACGGTCGGCGCACGTGGCATCCTGAAAGGCCGACCTCGGAGCCACGGGAGGGTGCTCAAGGAAACGGAAGCGGCGAAGCCGACGGTTGGTAGGCATGGGGCTCTGGCCAGATTTGGGCTTGGAGTTGGCCGCGTCGAGTTTTGGATCTCGACGCGCGTCGAGAATAGTGCGATTTTTGTGAACGATTTCACGCTCTCAACCCGTGTGACAAAATGACTTTTTTAGAAAAAGAATTCAACCCCAGCTGAAGCACAAGGACCCGACTTTCAGTCCTTTGGCGGCTCGCTGACTCCCGCTCAAGAGACCGTCGTCCAGCAATGGCGACGCTCGCCATCGTGCACCCCGACGAAAGCATGTCTCTGGGCTGCAGCCACGTGGACGTGCAAGAGGCCACCGTCGTTGCGCTGGAGCCACTCCTTGATCACGTGGACTTGCAGGAGGCCACCGTCGTTCGGCTGAGCAGGTCGATTGATGGGATCCCTTTTGCAGTGCCCCTGCCTGCGTCCGTGCCGACAGCCACGCTGCGACCACCTCGCTGGCTCTACATCAGAGTGTTTGCAAAGACGTCGACTGGCCTCTTCTACCGGCCCTGCACACTCCACAGAGATGGCGACCACATAGACGTGTCGGGCTTTGCCGAGGGCTCGATGCTGGACTGCAGATCAGTGAGTGCGGAACGATACGAGCTGCGCTGCACGATTCGGCGTGCTGGAGCCGCTGAGCCGATCCACCTTCGCATTCGCTGCCTGAAGCGCTCTGACTATGCGCAGCTGGTCTCCATCGGTGCCTCTTACGTACCAAAGTCGCTATTGGACATTGCGTGAGCTGGACCGAGGCGAACCATCAGAGCTGCTGGCAGAATGCGCCTCCGAGTACTTGTACGATTGAGTTGTGCGGTAAAAGTCCTTGTGGAGAGTGCGCGGGGACGGGATCTGACGCTGATCTGACGGGGGGACGGGCCGCCGGGCATTGTGACGCTGGAGCGCGGCGCCCTCAGAGTGTGTGGAGTATGAGATATCAGGGTGCGCTGTGTGTGTCACATATTTTATTTGTGGAATACGCATGTGCACCTCCAACCATGCCGAGACGTGATTCAGACACATATGATCAAAGCCACCGATCCGTGATCTGTGTGTGCAGCTGTGCGCCCAAGGGTATAAAGGAGTGTGCGCCGAGCAGCGCCGTTGATGTGTGTAAAACGCACGGGGGCCAGCGAGGCGCGCGGCAGAGGGGCTATGTGAGCACAGCGCGGGCGGAAGGGGGGGGGCGGCGGGGGCCGCGCGCCGCCAGACCCAGAGGCCAGAGCAAGCAGCAACGCGCGACAAAGCGTCCGCCCCGCAAGAGAGCAGATTGCGGGGTCTATATACAAAAGAGCGAGTGACGGATAAAGTCGTGTGAAAGAGCTGTGAAAGCGAAAGTAGCGAAATTAATTGCCCGCCGCAGGCGAAGAAAATTTTCAGGGTTTTTGGTCTCCTACGCCAAAGAAATCGAAGATTTCGGCGGGCGCCCGACGCGCGGTATGGAGCACGGCGCGCTGCCCGGCATGCCTGCAGCATCCAAACGAGACGCACGGCGTCGCTCAGCCGTGTCCACGCGGCTTCGCTCCTGTCCTAACCGGCGCCATCTGGGCGGCTGCTGTGGAGCTGCTGCCGGCGGTGCGGCAACTGGCCGACAGATACAACGCTCAGGGCACCCGCCGGCGATTCACTGGAAAGGAACGAAGGCGCCGCTGTCGGCGATTCACCGCCGTTCGTTCCCGTCTCTCAAGCTGGCTACACCGTCCATGGACGAGGGAGACGTCGCCTCCTCTTTCGTCCCGGGCACTGTTCGCGCCGGAAGGCACCGTACACTGCGAAGTACATTAGCCTTCATCTCTCCTACCGCCGGCCGGGAGTGCAGCCTTCGCCATCGCTGAGTGAGTTTATCCTCGACTTTGGCACCTGCGAAGTAATGAACAACATGCAGTACGTCATGTGCAATGGCGCTATATGACAGCCCTGCGATGGGCGTCCTCGACGCAGACGAGGCGGAGCTCATCTGCACGGCGCAGATCGCCGACTTTCTCTCTCTCCCTGCGCGAGTGGTTGCGCCACCGTGGATGAGGCATATGGGCTGGGCAGGGGAGTTGGTAGAGGAGGTCGACTGAGGGCGCGAGGCCGCCAATCGTCACAGTCTGCTGCTGACTGTCGGTCGCTGTCTGGTTGCGCATTGCGCTGGCCGCGCAGCGGCCTTTAGAAAATTTTGGCCGCAGGCCTAGGTTTTGAAAGATCAAGAGAATAAGCGCCGGTGAGTCTTTCAGAAGCTGCCGTTTGCGGCTTCCTAAGTCAATTTTTCGAGAGGAACGTTTTGGCTGAGCTATAACGGCTCCAAAGTCGCGCGATCATCGAGTTTTGAGTCAATAATTATGAAAGGAAAGGGCTGGCGAGAATTATAGCTCAGCCAATCGATTCAGCGTGCTCTGAAACGCCCAAAACCGTCGAGTTTTTCACCGTGGTCCAAACAGAGAGCTCAATATTTTGATTTTCTTGGCCACGGCCACGATTACCCGTCACTCGCTCAAAAACGCGTTCGGCCCGGAGGGCCGGGTAGGAGGGGTCTAGGTTACCTCTACCTCTGAGGGCCTGCGGCCCTCTTACCTTTACCTCTGGGCAGCCGTGGGCCCTTTACCTCTACCTCTGAGCAACGTAGCCGTGATTTACCTGTGCGTGATCTCGCCTCGAGGATCTCTCTCGCGCGAGAGGCGAGTGAACAGTGATCTCTCGAGTGGTCTCATCTCGAGATATTGCGATCTCGATACAACATAATCTGCGATTTTCACTCGCCGAGAAGAAAATAAAATGCGCAGCCGCACGAGTGTTTGAGAGAGCCACTTAGGTGAGTGGCAGACATTTCAAAAAATGGGCGCCACAGGCGCCCCGCGCGCTGCGTGCCCACCATGGCACCATGATTGGGCGCGCAGCGAGGAAAATTTTGGATGTCGACAGCCTTTTCTAATAGGAAAATGGCCTCCTCGGCGCCATACCGCTTTTCGGCGCACAGCAGAGTTCGCAGCCTGACATGCTGCCTCCCCTTCTACACTTTCAGAATGGAGGCAGCGCCGGGCTCAGCTGTGCCCAGTGCAGACCAAGTCGATTTGTACCAAAGTTGGTAGACAGTGCCAAAACCACGGAATCAAAAATGGCTCTTAAATTCGCGCACCTGGTGTCCGCACTGCCACATGGTGCGAGCCGCCACTCATGAGAAGGTCTCCGCTGCGATGCTTTTGCTGTCTGCGTCAATGCAGCATCCCATCGAGCGCGTCACTATGACCTGACCCCTCTGATAACCGACGTCGCCAACGTCAAGCCTGCGTCCGTGTTGCATGTGCTCTCCATTCATGTTCGCATTGCGGTGGATTGCCAATTCGAGCCACTTTTGAGCAATCATGCACAATCAATGCGCCGAAGAGCTGAGACGCAGATTCTTTGCACCGGGTCAGCAGGCAGGCAGTGCAAGGTCCAAGTGGTCGCGGCACTGGTCATTCGCGATGCGGTAGGCGATGCGATCAGCCGTCAGCAAGCGGCGGTGAAGCCTGGTCCATGGCCGGGCAGGCGCGCCGCAGGCGAAGCGCTCTCGCGGGGCCTTGCGTCGTGGCCCCACCTCGAGCCCTCACGGGGCCACGGTCGTACGTTTACCTCCCCTCACGTGGGCTCCGTTTACCTCTACCTGTACTCCGGCGGTCTGAGACAGGTTTACCTTTACCTGAGGCCCCACACGCCAGCCCTACCTCTATCTGCGCACCCGGCCCTCCGCGGGCCGAACACGTTTTTTGCATTTTGGCGGGGCGGCGAGGCCGACCTCTGGTGTCTGAGACGGGGCTTCTCGGCGCGCTCGGCAGGGTCCCCGGAGGGACAGATAAAACAGAGACACAAAAAAGGAGCGCAGTGCGCTTTTCATCGCCTGCTCCCTGATTCGTGACGCACAGGCCGCGTGACGCGCGTCGCTCGGTGTGCTCTGGGGAGTCCGCGCGCTCTACAGGCCCGCCCTCGGCCTCAGCTCGAGTGACGGGCCTTCGCTCTGCTCGAGGTCCGCGTACGGGCTCCAGTCCGAGACGAGCGAGTCGAGCGGCACCGACGGGTCGAGCTGCGGCAGGATCTCGTCCGCCTGCGAGGCGCAGCCTTGGTGGAGGGCCGCGGCGCGGGGAGGGGCGAGCGAGGGAGGGGAGGGGCGGCGGGCGCGCCTTAGCGGCGGGCATCGAGAGCATCTCGCGCGCCTCGGCGGGGGTGGCAATCTCGCGCCCCATCACCTTTGCCACGTCGACGATGTGCTTGACCAGCTCGTAGTTGGTGGCGAGCTTGCCGTCGGGCGTCTTGTTGTTGTCCTCGAGCCCGACCCGCACCTGCGGCGCGCGAGGCGGCGGCAGCGAGGTCGCAGCCCGCCCGCCGCCTCGCCGCTGGCGCACCTCGAGAGGGAGGGGGGCGGAGGGGCGACAGCGCGTACGTGCCCCCCCATCGCGATCGCCATGTAGGCGAGCGGCATCTCGAACTTTCCGATGCCGATGGACGTCCACGTGTCTCCGGGCTGCAGCATGCTGGTCAGGTGGCCGAGCTGGCGCAGCGAGCACTCCTGCGCGCCGGGCGCGCCCATCACGAAGCCAAAGTCGATGGGCCGCTTGAGCAGCCCCTGCTTGACCAGCAGGTCGCAGTTCGAGATCATGTTCGTGTCGAACACCTCCACCTGCGGCTTGATGCCCGTCTCGCAGAAGCGCTGCGCCATGTCCTGCACGAGCTTGGCGTTGTTCTGGTAGACGATGGGGCCGAGGTTCACCTGCGGCCGAGGCGCGCGCAGCGGATCGGCGAGCTGCGGCGGGCGGGTCGGGGCGAGGCGTGGCTGGGGGGTTGGACGCTGCGGGCGCGGCGGCGGGACCGAGCCGGGCGTGTAGGACGCCATCTCGGGCTTCAGGTTGAGCGGGTCCATCCGCCAGGTGCCCGGGTCGACGCCGTCGAGCGGCGCGCGGCCGCCCGTCGAGATCTGGATCACCACGTCGGGATCGCGCTCCTTCACCCGCCGCACCGTCTCGCGGAATTTGTCCACACGCATCGTCGGCTTGTTGTTCTCGTCCCGAGCGTGGATGTGCAGCACCGACACGCCCAGCTTGATGCACTCGTGCATGTCGTCCGCCATCTCCTCCGGCGAGCACGGGAGCGCCGGATTCCGCTCCTTTGTGTTGATGTTGCCCGTCGTCGCCAGCGTGATGATGAGCTTGCCGTGGTCCTTCTGCAGCGCCGTCGGCTTCGCCTCCGGGTCGCCGATGCTCTCCTTGTCGAGGCGCTCGCCCCAGCGCATCGCCACCGGCGAGCGCAGCCGCGAGCACGAGGCGCCGCCGACGCGATGCTCCCGCACGGCACGAGGCGCCGGCGAGGCGAGGTAGCCTGCTGCGGCCTGGCCGGAAGCGAGCAAGAGCATTTCCGCCCCAATGAACTAAAGAAAAACCCGGCGCGAAGCCACCACCCCAGCTCCTCGTTGGACGCGTCTTCCGTTGTCGCATCCAAGGACAAGGCGAGCGAGCGTGTCCCGACCACCCAGCCGGCCAAATGAAGGAAAAGGAGTTCCGCCTAAAATGAAGTGAGCGAATCAACCGCCGGACGCCAGCTGAAGGTGAAGCCGCGCGCGCGTGAACAGGGCTCCAGGCCCCAAATGACGTGTGAGTGTAGAGTGTTAGAGTTGTTTGGTATTGCTAAAAATCTCTCTCTCTCCGGATACCCAGCGAAGCCGCCAAGAAAGCCGCCACCCCTTCCTTGGACGCGACCTCCGTTCGCATCCAAGGACAACTGCCGCGCGAGCGAGCGCCCGCGTCCGACCAGGCCGAGGCGCCCGAGACCTTCGTCGCGCCGGCCTTTCGCGGGCTTTGCGGTTAAGGGACGCAAAAGAAAACATGCCTAGGAAGCTACCACGAACGACTCACCCTTGGTGCCCTCGCCCTCGCCGCCTCACCGCGCACGGAGCGCACGGCTGCTCGCCGCCGCCGCTGCGCGTCCCGCGCCACCGTACCCGACTCGCCTCTCAGCCTGTGTTGAGCTTACATGACCGAGCGCGTCACCATCGACCTCGGCGAGGAGGCGCTGTCGTGGAGCGGCCTCCGGCTGAGCGTGCGCGTGGCGCAGACGCACAGGCGAAACTGGCGTCGCCGCGCGAGCGCTCGTACGTCCAACGCGGGGGAGCGCAAGGTTATACTCGACGACGTGAGCGGCTGCGTTGCGCCCTCCGAGATGATCGCATTGATGGGCCCGAGCGGCTCTGGCAAGACGTCGTTGCTCTCTCTCCTCGCGGGCCGCGCTCCCAAGGGCGCCAAACTGGAGGCGGGGGAGGTGACGCTCGGCGGCGCCGCGCCGACCAAGGCCTTCTTCCGCCGTTGCGGCTTCGTCTTCCAGGACGACCTCCTCCTCGCCGCGCTGACGGTACGCGAGACGATCGAGTTTGCCGCCCGGTTGCGGCTGCCGCAGTCGCTCGGCGACGAGGAGCGCGACCGGCGGGTGCAGACGACCCTGCAGCAGCTCGGCCTGGAGCACTGCGCGCACACCGCCATCGGCAGCGAGAAGAAGCGCGGCGTCAGCGGCGGGGAGAGGAAGCGCACCGCCGTCGGCGCAGAGCTCGTGGCTCGGCCGCCGCTGCTCTTCCTCGACGAGCCGACGTCCGGCCTCGACGCCGCCACCGCGCTCTCGCTCACGAGCTGCCTCCAGTCCGTGGCCCGCACCAACCGGATGATCCTGGTGCTGTCGGTCCACCAGCCGCGCTCCAACATCTTCTCCCTCTTTGACCAGCTCCTCCTCCTCTCCGGCGGCCGCGTCGCCTACAACGGAGCGGCGGCCGACGCCGTCGCCTACATGCAGGGCGCGCTCGGAGAGGTCTGCTGCCGAGCAAGCGCCGGTCGCGACCATGCATGGCGGCAACACCACTCTTGGCCTCGTCACGTAGGCGCTGCCAAGTCTCACCAATCCGGCCGATTGGCTCATCGATCTCGTCGACGAGCGGCCCGCGCAGCTGCTCGACTGCTGGGCGCGGGAGGGGCGCGGCGACGGCGGCGCGGGCGCGGACGGCGGCGCGGTGGAGGAGGCGAGCTCGCGGCGCGCCAAGCTGCCGTCGGCGGCGCGGCTGGCCGGGTCGCATTTTGCCACGAGCAGCTGGTGGCAGTTTTGCGTGCTGCTCGAGCGGAGCGCGAAGCAGCAGCGCGGCGACGTCTACAACCTGACCAACATCTTTCAGATCCTCGCCGTCGCCGTCATCGCCGCCATCCTGTGGAGCGGCGCCACGACGGTGAGCGACATCAAGGGCGTCCTCTTCTTCGTCAACATCCAGCAGGCCTTCAACGCGCAGAACACGGTGCTGCGCCTGTTCCCGCTGGAGAGGCAGCTCATGCTGCGCGAGCGGCGTTGCGGCACGTACCGCATGCTGCCCTACTTCCTGGCGCGCTCCGCCGCCGACTCGTTCGCCATTCTCGTCCTGCCCGTGCTCTACGCCATCATCATCTACTTCTCCGTCGGGCTGCGCCCCGGCGCGGGCCCGTTCTTCACCTACCTCGCCCTCTCGCTGAGCACCGTCTTCACGGGCCAGTCGATCGGCCTCTTCATCTCTCTGCTCATCCCGGACCTCGCCCTCTCCTCGTGCGTGTCCTTCATCTTCGTGCTGATGGTGATGCTATTCGGAGGCTTCTACGTCGGCGTCGACCGCATCCCGGGGTGGATCTCGTGGATGCGGTACGCGTCCTTCATGTTTTGGGGCTACAGCGGCATGGTGATCAACGAGTTTGGCGGCCGCGAGGTCGACTGCGACCAGGCTGGCGTCGGCGAGTTTGGCGACGCGTGCCCCTTCTCGGGCGACGAGGTGATCCGCGCGCTCGGCTACGACGGGCTCTCCGTCGGCCTCTGCGGAGCCATGCTGATCACCATCGCCCTCGCTCTGCGCGTGGCGGCCTACCTCTGCCTCCGACTCAACATCACGCTGGGCGTCTGATAGCACGACCACGAGCGCTAGCACGACCACGAGCGTCCCATTCGAAATCGCTACACTGGGTGTTTTCGGAAATCGGGGACGCGCCCTGCCGAAGCACTCGCTTGCTTTTTTTTCGCTCCAGTCCTGCGGATCTTCACTACGTAGTAGACCGGAGGGCTACGAAGCCTTCACACTCCAAGGGGCTGCTGCCGAGAGCGCCTTGCTACTTTTTCAGACATCCTTCAAACACGCTAAGCGGAGTGTTGAGGGTTTTGGGCGAGGACCTCGCAGTGGAGCGCCCAGTGGCACTGCGCAGTGGCCCAGACCGGCCCACCCCCCAGACCGGAGACCGCTCTGTGCGCTGACCCCTCGGGCCAGTGCGGGGCCCGCGCGGCGCGCGCGCGGGCGCGGTTGGCAGGCTTCGATCAGCCGCGAAAAAGACGCGCGCCGCGCGGGACCGCGGAGAGTACACAGTACTTACTCCCACCCAAGCAAGTGTGTATGAGGACCTCTACTCGGACTGCACGTCAAAAACACCCACGCGCAGTGTAGTTGTGCGCTGGGGGGCACCGGACATCAGTTCATCACCGCTCTGTGAGCCAGCCGTACAACCCCCATCATGGAGAGGGCGGGCGCGCGCTTGAACTCGCGTTCCGTGCGGAGCGGTCTTCTCCGGACGCCGCCCGGGCTCGCAGCAGCGAGGCCTTAAGGGCGTGTCCTTCATCCGTCGCTCCGCGCGAGTACAGCGCGCGGCTCCCGCCGCCCACCCACGCCCCCTCGCGCCCCGCCGGGCGCGCCAAGGGCGCGGGCCTAACTCGATCAGGTGAGGACGAGATCGTGCGACCAGTCGGGCGGCAGCGAGGCGTACCGCTCGACGAGGGCGTGGCCCTGGTCGTCGTACGGCTTTGCCAGGAGGCGCTGCACCCGCCTGCAGGCAGCCGAGACCAGTCGAGAGGTCCGCCGAGATCGGACAGGACTGGGCGGGCGGGCAAACGCGGGCGGGGAGGGCGCGGGGGCGGGCGCGCGCCGCAGCTCGACGTAGTCCCCCGCCTCGGCCCGCTCGATCACGCGCGCGGCGATGTGCTGCCGCAGCACGAAGCGCGGGTTGGACGCACCCATCACCGCGCGCCGGCGCGCCGCGGCGGCCTCGAGGGCGGCGGCCGTCGCGGGCGCGTCCTCGTCGTCGGCGCCCGCCACGGCGCGCCGCTCCCGCCAGAGGCGCAGCCGGTACGCGTGCAGCCACGCGCGCCACGCCTCCGCGTCAGAGAGCCTCTTGTCGCGCGGCGTCACGCGGGCGAGCGCCTCCCGGCGGGCGGCGCGCTGCGTCTCTCGCGCCACGACGGACGCGTCCAGCCCAAACTGCGCCAGCCGCTCCGGCTCGGTCTGCGCGATCGCGGCGAGGCGGGCGAGCGCCTTCGGGTGGAAGATTGGCCGCGCGCGCTTGAGCATCGCCTGCCGGGTGGTCAGGGAGGAAGATGGGGGGGATGACAGGCGGGGTGGCGGGGAGAACAGGGCGGCGGACCTCTGTGGATGCGCACTGCGCCAAGCAGTACTCGAGCACCGCGTCAAAGTCCTGTTAGGAGGTGACAGCTCATTAGCCGCGGTCGATGCACGAATGGTGCTCGAGCACCGCGTCGAAGACCTGCGGCGCGCGGTAGCTCGCCGCCTCGCTCGCCTCCCAGCCGATGCGAGACAACGCGCGAAACGTGTTTGTGAAGTCGGCGCCCGTCCGCTGCATCACGCCGAGCAGCGACTCGAGCAGCGCGTCGTCCGCCTCGCCCTCGTCGGTGAGCAGCAGACCCAGCTTGCTCCGCCACCGCCGCCGCACCTCCGGCTCGTACTCGACCCAGAACGCCGCCTCCGCCTCCGCCGCCGCCTCCGCCGCCCCCCCCTCGCTCCCGAGCGGCGCGAGGGCGGTGGCGAGCCTGCGCAAGTTCCAAGCGCTGACGGCGGGCTGCTGGCGGTACGAGTAGCGGCCCGCCGCGTCCGAGTCGTTTGGCGAGTAGTCGGGGTCGAACCTGCGGGCGCGGCGGCGCGTCAGAGCGGCGGGCGACTGCGGGGCGTGCAGGCGGCGCCCGGAACGCGGGCTTAAGGTGGCGCGCATGCGAGGCGGGCGCTGGGGCGGCGATGGGCGCGCACTGGTCGACGAAGCCGAAGGGGCCGTAGTCGATGGTGTCGCCCGTGATTGCCATGTTGTCCGTGTTGAGGACGCCGTGCACGAAGCCCACCGTCTGCCACCCGGCGACCAGCTGCGCTGTCCGACGCGCCACCTGCGGTGCGGGAGCGCGGCGCGGGCGAGGGTGCAATCCCGAGAGCGGCCTGCTGAGCCTCGCGAGAGCGCGGGGCGGCAGAGAAGAGCGCGGCTGCAGCGTGGGTGCAGCGTGGGTGCAGCGTGGGTGCAGCCGGGCAGGGCACGTGCAGCCCGTGAGCGTCTCTCCCCGTCCTTGGAAGTGTCTGCGAAGTGTCTGGGAAGTGTCCGGGAAATGTCCCGCATCTAGACTCCGTGGCCTCGGCGACAAAGGCGGCGACGCGCTGCGTGCGGCTGGGCAGGCTGCAGAGGTGGGGGTAGTGGCGCTGCAGCGCGTACTCGAAGAGAGGCGCGAGCACCTCCTCCGTCATCCCAGCCTAGGCCCGGGCAATCTCGGCGCATCTCGAGAGGTCTGGGGCGAGCGCCCGACGCCTCCTCCGCGCGCCGACGGCCCTTCCCGCCCGTCCGTCTCGTTCAGGCAGAGCTCGAAGGAGCCGAAGCGGAGGAAGGAGCGAGCCACCCGCGCGAGCACCGCGCACCGCTCCTCGCGCAGCTGCCCGTTGTTGCCTGCAGGAAGGTTCCTCGACGGCTCCTCGAGGGCTCCCAGATGGGATGCTCGCGCAGATGGCCGTCGCTGCCCGCGTCGCGCGAGACGCGAGCGTCCGAGGAGACGAGGGCCGCCGCGCGGGTGGTCGGCAGCCGCAGCGCGTGCATTGCCTCCGACGCGAGCAGCTCCCGGATCGACGAGCGCAGCACCTTCCTCCCGTCGGCGGCGCGAGAGAACGGCGTCGGGCCTGCAGCGTCACGACGGAGCTCAACAGTGCGCGGTGGTCACTAGCATCTGGGGTGGTCTCTAGCATCTAGGGCGGCCGGCCTGCGCCCTTGAGCTGCAGCTCCCACCGCCCCTCGCTCCCGACCTCGCCGCCCGCGGACTCGCCGAGCCTGCCGCCGCCCGCCGCGACCGCGCCATCCTGCTCCGGCCCGCCCGCCGCCTCCTCCCCGGCCGACCCCTCTCCGCCGCACCCCTCCTCGCCGCCGCCGCCCTCCTCCTCGCCACCAAGCAACTCGCTGCCGACGGCGCCGCCCCCGCAGCTCACAATCTCGCCGAGCGAGATTACGGCGCCGTCGCCCAGCTGCCCCGCAAAGCGGCCGAACTGGTGCCCGCAGTACGCCGCCGCGAACGGCTCCGCCCCCGGCAGCTGCTCGTTGCCCGACAGATAGGCGGCGAGGTCCGACCGAATCGCGAGCGGCAGCCGCTCCGGGTCGAGCAGCGCGGCGTCGGCGTCGGCGTCATCGTCGGCGTCGTCGCCGGCATCAGCGGCCTCCGCGCCGCCGGAGCCCAGCGGCAATCCCAGCAGGCCGAGCGCCTCGCTCGTCGCCACCAGCTCGGGCGACTTTAGCCGGGTCGGCTCGACCCGCACCACATGCGCACCTCGAACCTGCCGCACGGGCCCACCCAGCTGCGGATCGACGGCGAGCGTCCGCACCGCTGTGTTGTCGAAATTCAGGCCGCGGAGCGCCGACACAAGCGCCGCGTGCGCCTCGAGCATCGGAGGCTCAGCCCCACCCACGACAGCCGTGCCGCGGGGCCGGCCGCGCCTGGCGCCCGCGCCCGACGCACCGACGCCCATGCGCACGTCGCAGCGAGAGCCCGTGATCAACGGGCCGACCGCCACAGCGAGGAGCGCCATGACGAGAGGCTACGAGCGGAGCGTGGGGTCGCTACGAGCGGAGCGTGGGGTCGGGCTGCTGCTGTGCAGTCAGGGGCCCTTCATCCCGCGAAAAAAGTCGTGCGATCATCCGGCCCGCTGGGTGCGCTTCTGAGCTCCCCGGCCCCGGATGTGAGGTCACCGACTGCACTCCAAGTGCTCCAAGTGCGCATGATGAGCGAGTCGCCCAGCGCCTGCTCTCGGCGGCGGGGCGGCGTGTGGGCGCCAGAAGAGGTGTTGGGCGCGGCGAGGGGCGCAGACAGAGGCCGGGGCCAGACATCTCGGCCACGTATGTCGCTGTGGCTGTTCATCATAATCGCGTGAGGACGAGGGAGGCGGCGGCGATGGCGAGGCGGACGGAGGCGGCGGCGACGGCGAGGCGGAGGGAGGCGGAGGGGTCGGCGCGGCCACGCGCGGACGACGGTGATCTTCGCGTTCATGCGTCCACAGACAGCATGCTCGGACAGAATGTGCATGTGCATGTACCAAAAGGAGCGATCAGACGGAACCCTTCGAAAGAGTAACAAAGAAACGTTGTTACACAACCAGCGGCTGACAATTTTATTCTTTCTCGGTGCCAGTGCGCGCCAGTCCCGTGCTCGGTTTATTTTTCTTTTCGCCAAGCGGATATGGACATATGGTTGTCATGGGGCAAGGCCGCATATGCCATATCCCTCCTGCGGGGCAAAGATCGAGCTGCATGTCGATTTCAACTCGACGGCAGCATTTGGAGGCATCACGTCTCCATGCTGCCGTCAAGTCGGAGCTAGAGCTGTTTAACATTAACTTTGGGCCTAACAGTTGCGCTATTGTTGGCTGAAATCCTTAACGTTGTTCAAGTGTTCTCCCCAGCCCAAGCTGTTACTGTTTGTTACTGTTGTTACTGTTGTTCAGCGGTCAGCAAGCAGAAAATCCCCAAAAAACCGGGTAAACCCCGAAAATACCTGGGTTTTCCCGGGTATTTTCGGGTATTACCCGCACTGGACGCTGGAGATCGTCGTGGGTCACTGGTAGGCCTTCCTTATTGTTGTTCAGCCGGCCTAACGTTAGCTACTGTTGTTGGGGAGCCCCACTGTTGTTCTGTTGTTACTGTTAACACTAGCAACACTGTTCAGCTCCCAACGTTAAACAGCTCTAGTCGGAGCCAGTCTGCGGCGACCACAGCGCTCACCGCAGGGATCGGCGAGCTTTTCAGAGTCAAGCATTGCGCAAAATCCCACACTGGTGGATTTTCAGTGTACTAATAGCGGGGGAAAAGGGAGAAGGGGCGGGTGTTCTCTAGTCTAGGGCCCCTAACGCCCTCTCTCTCAGTGTATGTAGCTCTTACGTACGGACCCGAAGGCGGACTGCGGACCAGGGTTTGCGATGAGGAGAGCGACTCCGAAGGGTGTTCGGGTTCGTGACCACTAACCGCCGAAGCGCAAGAGAACTGCGACCTGGGTCGGTCTCATATTTTGGGGCGCCGCGCACCCCCATGCGCACCCCCTACTGCAGCGGGCGCCCGGGCAGACGGCAGAGCCCCCCTGCGGGACGCACAGAGACGCCAGAGGCGGGGGGGCGTTCGTCTCGTCAAGGTGTCTTGAGATTTTTCTTAGCCCCTAACACGGCTCACGAGGCCACACATCCCGCGCCAAAACGGGTCGCCAGGAGGCGTAGGTTGCGATAGCGAAGAGGACGAGGACGAGGGCGGGCACGGTGAGCGGCGAGCAGGAGCTCAGGAGCGAGGACGCCCCCATCGAGGAGACGGCAGACGAGAAGGCCGGGGCCGCCGCCGGCAGGCTAGGCTCGGCTAGCGAGCTGTAGCCCAGTTGAGACCTCGGTTTCGCGCACATGCGTATCGCATGGCCGCTCGGTCTGCCAATAGGCGTCCACGAACTGGGCAGATGGGCCATCACGAAACCTTCGGCATCTCTACCGCAGGAAGGCTGCCAATGATGAAATGATGAGCACCAACGTCTCTTGGTGCTGTCCGTTAGTGTCGCATCGAAGACGACAGGGCCTCCGGTGAGAAAGGAGGCCCACCAACTGAATGACCCAAAGTTGAACACCGCACCGCCACACATAGACAGCGCACACATTACGACGGCGGGGTTGCGATGGTCGATGGCCACAACGCTGGCATTCGCCTCACGACTGCCTTTGGCGTACAGAGCCTCGCGCTGGGCGGGAGTGCTTGCATAAGAGGATGTGAGGAATACCCATTTGGGTTTGCCTCGCGCTTGTAACATCTCGGCGAGACGCGGCAAAGCTTGCGAGTAGAAGGCCTCCGTTGGGTGACAATCAAAGTAGCCGTCTCCTGTGCTGTCGTTAAATCGGGCGTAAACGCTGCCGCACTGGGCGGTGGGTGTTTGGCCATCAATCGATGTCACCACCAATCCATGTGCTCTCAGCAACTGGGCGGCTGCATCCTGTATCGCAGGGGCAAAGCGGAACTGGTCTCGAAGGGATTGCGTATGACAGCCCTCCCAGTATGCCGGGGACTGCCTATAGCCTCCAACCCTGTTGAGACCAGGATGGAGCGGCCACCACGGACGCGGCTGCCATGAGAGGAGCTCATTTTCAATATTGTGCCAGGGCTGACGCATGTCGGGGTCATTATGCATGGCCGCGCTGTCACAAGCTAGGGCTGCTGGAAAGGCATTACAGAAAGACCGGCTTCGATTTGAGCTTGTCAGCATCAGCCTGACGCCGCTGTGGCAAGCCATACCAAAACCTGCTGCGTACAAAAACATCATGTTGCCAAGTCGGCCTGCATTCCGATACTCCATTGTTACAACAATGCGGGTGAGCAGTGGCGGGCTTCCATGCTGGCTGTTTGGCGGATGATGCGCGATCGCCTGCGGTGGCGGCCCCTTCCGAACGAGCTGGACCGTGTGGCAGGCGCGCAGCAGAGAGCAAGAGTTTGCTACCGTAGCAGGTAATGTGGTGTTGTGCTGTCGCTGTCGAGTCACCACGGGCGCCTGATCCGCAGCCTTGACACCTCTCGAGCAGCGGTAGCGGTTCAGCCAGGTGGCAGAGGCACGGGCGGCAGCTTCGGTGAAGCACTCAGGACGGGGCTTAGCGGGGACAGACTTGCTGAGGCCCTGAGGAGCCAGCGAGACCGCAACCAACGCCAGAGCAGACGTAGCTGAGAGACGACGGCTTGGCTCCTGTCTACAGCGCGGACAGCGAATCCACAATCCGGCTTTACGTTGTTTCGACCTTGTGTCCCGTCCGGAAAAAAGCCCCCCGCCACCCCCCCCCCCCCTCCCAAGGCGCGCGATACAGTACAACTACTTGCCCGAGTACATCCTCATGCCCGCGATCATCCTCGGCGGCATCCTCGCACTCTGAGCACATGCGGCGGAGACAAACTGACGCACCGACCCGATGCACGCCGACAGAGGACTCGCCATGCACCAAGCATGCACTAGTATGGCGTGCTGGCTGAGGATCTGCATTGACATGCCGTGACACATCGGTGGTTGGGCATCCGCCGCAACTCTCTGCAAGCATGGCGATTGGGCTTGTGCATGGCGACTTCTTCGCGGCGCGTGGCTCCTCGCTTAGGAGGGCGCTCCGGGGCCTCCCAGCAGATCGTTTCGCCCTCCGGTCCACCCTCGCCGTCTCCTCCCGTCCAACGCGCGATGCGTTGCGCGGTCGAGCTCGCCTCCTCGTTGCTGCGCGGTGGGTGCTGGGTGATGGCGTCAGGTGTAGTTCGAGGTATGGTTGCACCCGCCGGCAGTACTCACGTCGTCGATGAAGAGCGATCCCATCTGCGCTGCCTTTCCGATGCGTTGCTGTCCTGCATCGCCCCACATATGAATCGCGAACGGTGCGTGGCTCCGAACGAAATGAATGTCGGCAGTGCGAATCTTGGGACCGCCATTGAAGCGCCCAAAATGGGGAAGGGCCTCATACGGGATGTGGTTGAACCGCAGTCGGTGCTGCAGTGCGCTCTCAGCGATGCCACCCGCCCTGTACGCGGCGCCCTCCGTCTTGTTATTGACGCCGGCAAGCGCAAAGTACCACACCTTTTGGTCCATTTTGCTTTCAAAGTGCTCAGACAACGCCCATGATAACAGGCCTCGACACCATCGAATGGTCTCGATCGTCGAGTTGACGATGAAGAAGCCGTAGTTCGGTTCTCCCAAGCGCTCGAAGCTATGCTGCTCCACGAGCATGTCGGCCGGTTCCCTGCACCCATTGCATTTGGGCTCGTTGACAACACGAATTTGCAACCAGTCCAGCGGGTCGCGGAGCCAGAAGCAGTCCATCTCGGAGAAGATCACGCGCACGCCGCGCTCGAGTGCCATCATGATTGGATGCGTCTTCAGGACCAGAAACCAGCGGTCGCGATCCCACCCTGCAGGCCGCCAGACGCGCACCACAGCGACGCCGAGGTGATCCATGGCGCACTTGGTCTCAGCGTCGAGCGCAAGGACTGCGGGGGTTGTCGCCGAGACGTTCGTGGTGACGTGCACAAAGTTGAGGAACGCGCGCGCATATGAGGCATCAGTCAACGTTATCGTCGTCACGCCAGACCCCGCCTTTCCCATTGCTCGCGAGACCACAAGCCGCCCGAACGCGTGCATTGCCTCATGGGACCCGTAGATCTGTTCAAGCAATGCCGTCGAGAGGTTCGCGACGTCGCCCATGGCTGGTTGGTGTCTGGTTCTGCCGTGTCTGAGGAGGGGTAAAACGTCTCCAGCGAGGCGTGATTCACGCCGGTTTCTGGTCCTGGCGTGGCCCTAATTGCTTGACACCCTGACTTACCAACAATAATCCGGCCCTGGTGAATGCGCGGGGCGCCGCGTGTCCGTGCACTCACAAGCAGCGCGGAGCTCACAATTGCTCGCCGCCGCCGTCGCCGTCGATCGCCCTGAGTGAGCTCACAAGTGCCACGTCGCCGTCAGTCCCGTGCCCGGTGCCGTCGTGCCGTGTTAGGAACGAGCGCCGATTTTTTTGACGGCCTCCCTGGAACTCGCCTGTCCGACAAACTCCCTCGTGCCTCGAATAAGAATTTTCGAGTCTCTCGCTCACGACAAGCAAGGCGCGGCCGGCTTTTCTCAGAAGCCGAGTCCCGACCGAGAGAAATCACGACTCTCACAGATGAACCCAGAAGCCGTCATGCGTCGTCCTCGCGCGTCGCGGCACAGAAAAGCCACACACACAAACTCTGAAACACAGAAGCCTGTGCATCGGACTCTCCCCCTAGACGTAGAGCTTTCTACGGTCTCGAGTGTGCAAGATGGTTGGTAGGATGCCAATTGGTTAGGTAAGGACACCGGTCTATTTCTTGGCCGCCACGCATCAGGCGCACGCGGTACTGCCAGTCTGCCACCCTCACTCGCCCGCCCCACGGCACACTGTCCGGGCGGCCGCCATCGCCTCCTCGCGTCGCGGCACGACGCCCTGCTCGGCCATCTCGAGGAGCGACCAGACGCGGTAGGGGTAGCCGTCGCGGCTGCGCCACGCGCTGCTGCCCTCGCGCTGGCTGCCGTCGGGCGCCGCGTCGGTGGGGCGCGGGTCCCACCCCGAGCCCATGCGCAGAGTCCAGAAGAAGGCGCCGAGCACGCCCGCGTCGGCGGAGAAGGCGGCGAGCTGCGCGAGGAAGAGGCGCCGCAGCTGCGCCCTGGCCGCCGCGTCGGCGATGTCCACGTGCTCGTCGTGGTTCGTCGCGAGGCTCCACTCGCCGAGGATGAGAGGCAGCCCGGCGGCGACGTAGGGGCGCCACGTCTGCGCCGCCTCGCTGCACGCCCGCCGGTGCATCTCCTCCCACCCGAGCGGGGAGCCGGGCGGGCTCACCCAGTTCAGGTACCAGTGTTGGTCGATGACGAGCCTCCCCGCGCCGGCCGCCACCAGCCCCGCCACGAAGGCCGGCACGGCCTCGTCGTTGGGCGGAATGAACGAGAGATAGAGCGGCAGCGACGGAAGGTGCGCGCGGGCCGCCGTCACCGCGGCGCGGTAGTAGGCCTTGACGGCGTCGTCGTGCCCGTCCGAGTTTAGCGCGGGCTCGTTGGCGAGCTGCAGCCCCGCCACCGCCGCCGCGTCCGCCGCGGGAAGCGCCGCCACCCACTCGGCGAGGGAGGCGATGCTCCGCAGGCCGACGTCCACCCACCGCCGGCTGCCGCCGCCGCCGCCGCGTCGCGTGTGGTACACCTGGCCGTCGCACACCCGCTCGCCACCGGTCAGCTCACACGCGCCCGTGCAACGGGGAATGTCGCCGACGAGCGCGTCGGCCGAGAAGGCGAGCGGGTTTGCGCAATCGATGCCGTCGCTCACGCAGCCGCTGTTGCACGGCAGCGCGTGCACGTCGATCAGCGCCACCATCGAGCGCGCCCGCAGCCGGGCGAGCATGCGGCCGAGGTAGTTGAGCCCGCCGGTGACGAATCCCTCGGGGGAGAAGCCGTACTCGAGGGCGGAGCCGGACCTGCTGTTGACCGGCGCGTCCACAATCCAGTAGCCGACGGGAATCCGCACGGCGTCGACGCCGAGCGCCGCTGCAGCGTCGAGCATGTCGTCCGAAATGTAGTTGCTCCAGTGGTTGCGCATCGTGCGAACAGCGTACGCGTCGCCGCGGGAAGAGCGCAGCGTCGTGACGAAGTCGAGCTCAGACGCGGCCTCGACCTCGTCGAACATCCACTGCGGCCGCACGTCGGGGGAGGAGACGCTGCTTCGCCTCGCGGGGTTGATCTCGATGACGAGCCAGCCGCCGAGGCTCACGCCGTACCAGAAGCCGTCTCGACTCTCCGCGCCGGCCGTCTTGGCACTGGCCGTCTGTGAAGTCATTTCCGTGGCGCCGGCCATCTGGTTTTTGGCGGTCTGCGCTAGCCGCTCCGTCACCGTCTCGCCCATCACAATGCTTGCGATGCTAAGAGCGGCCAAGGCTGCCACGACAAACGAGAGCGCAACGAAGCTGCGAGGGCTGCTCTCGTCTGGCGAGCCGAGCAATGGATCGCGCATGCCTACACGACTGCCACTCTCAAGCCCTACAAGCATCAGACCACCCACTTGCCTCGCACTCTCTCACTACCACAGGCACACTGACAAGGCGGCCGGGCCAGCGGAAGCGGAATGCCATCCTGAATCCCCGAAAATTTCTTTTTTAGAATTTCTTGAAATTTCTAGAGGAAATCCGGGAAAACACTTTCCGTCCTTGCACCAGCATCATGTGCAGAAGAAAAAAACGGATTTCGCGCTCTTTCGCGCTCCGTCGTTGGACTCCGCCTCCAAGCGCGGCGCGCGTCCGGTCGAGTAGGACTCGTCCATGGCTCCGGCTCGCTCCTCCAAGCGCGGCGCGCGTCCGGTCGTGCGCTTTGAGGCCGGCCCGGCGCCGAATCCGGTGGCACTCGCGCGGTGGCATCGCGAGAAGACCTCCCCTGCCCCCACGACCGCTTCGGAGACGCGGCATCGCTCAGCCTCCGTCACTGCCTCGTCGCACGTGCTGCCGCCAGCGGAGACGGCAGAGGCGGCTGTGAGCGGGGCGTCCGAGGGCGAGGCGCCAGACTCGGTCCCGTCGTCCCGTCGCGCGGCTCTCGCCCAGCTAGCCGAGGGGCAGGTGCCCAACAAGCACGCCACCGAGGAGAACCCGGCGACGGGCTGCTGCGACAAGCTCCGCGCGGTGGGGGAGGAGCTCAGGGAGGTGGCGCCCATGCCAGCCGGCGACCCTCCGCCCGCCGCACCGCCGTCGGCGTGCGAGCCTCCCGCCGCCCCGGCGCCGCCGGCGTGCACGCCTCTCGGCGGCGAGTCGCGTGTGAGGGTCGGGGAGGGCACCTACGGCACTGTCTACCGCGCGTGGCGCGAGGACGGCTCTGAGATCGCCATCAAGGTGTGCAAGCAGCTCGGCCGCTCTTCGGGGGTCCCGCTCGCCGCCTACCGCGAGCTGCTCGCGCACCGCCGGCTGCGCACCCGCTGCTCGCCCTGCCTCGCGCAGCAGCTCGGCGCGTGGATGGCGGGGGGCAAGGTCGAGATCGGACTCGCGTACGTCGACACGACCCTCGAGGCGGCGCTCGCCGACCGCCCGGCCGAGCTGACGGCCCTCGCCGTCGCCCGCGTCACCGGGGCGGTCGCAGAGGCGCTCGGCTGCATGCACCGAGAGTGGTTTGTGCACCGCGACGTCTCTCCCAACAACATCCTCCTCTCGGCCGACCTCCGCGCCGCGCGGCTCGCCGACTTTGGGATGGCGCGCCCCTTCCTCAACCCGCCCGCGCCGCTCTCGCGCGACGGCGAGGTGGTCAAGCTGGCCTACCGCGCGCCGGAACTGCTCGCCGCCGCGGCGCCGCAGCACGGCCCTCCGATCGACCAGTGGGCGCTCGGCTGCGTGGTCGTCGAGATGGCCACCCGCGCGCCCGCCTTTGCCGCTCCGCGCGAGCCGGGCGGCGGGGCGCCGAGCCTCGCCGCCCAGCTGCGCGCCATTGGCGAGGCGGTCGGCAGGCCGCCGCCCGGCTGGCCAAGCCTGACGCAGACCGCGCACGACGCCGAGTGGGTCCGCGATGCGCTCGCCGGCCTGCCTCCCGCACCAGCGGTCTCCGCCTGCCCGCTCGCGGAGCGGCTCGCGCACGCGCCCGTGCGAGGAGCCTCCGTCACGGAGCTGGCGACCAGCCTCCTGCGCTACGACCCGGAGCGGCGCTGGACGGCCGCGGAGGTGGCCGACTGCTCCTTTGTGCGAGGCGAGCAGCACGCGGAGGCGGCGAAGCGGGCCTCGCCGGACGAAGGGAGGGCCAGCGCGGCCGCGAAGCACCGCCGTGTGAGTGTGACGTAGCTCGCTAGACGTAGCCCGCTACCGTGATCCGTGTGCGTGGCACAGTCATCGTCGCGAGGTCGTGTGTGAGCCCGATGCCCAGCTGTGGAGACGGTGTATACAGCTGTGAAGAAAAACTCGCGCTATGGCAAACGTCCACGGCTCGTTTTTACTTTTAGAATACAGAATAAGACGCGAACGAGAGA
Organism: Emiliania huxleyi CCMP1516; assembly: GCF_000372725.1. Lineage (NCBI taxonomy): Eukaryota > Haptophyta > Isochrysidales > Noelaerhabdaceae > Emiliania > Emiliania huxleyi. Next base: position 315,312 of record NW_005202113.1, on the reverse strand, counting down.
ACGACACTTAAATCTCGTATATCCTATTTGCAGACATAGTGGGGGAAATGGCTCAGTCTGGGAATAAATTTTCTCGGCCGAGGCTGAGTCAGGCAGGTGGCCGCCATTCTGTTCGGTTTTGGCCTCTTTGTGTCCCTCTCAGCTCACAGCCATCACCCTCCCGCCTCCGCTGGCACGCGATGCACCCTCCTCCGATGGTGCCGAGGGTGCCTCGGCGCAGTCCTGATGGCTGCCGCCACCTCCGCCCTCAGGAAAGGGGCACGACCGCTGCACGACCGCTGCACGATGCCGCTGACCGCGAAAGCGGAGAGGCGCAAGCGACGCAAGGCCTCCGAGGTGGCCGCTGCCTCCGTCGAGCCCGAGGTCGCCACCGAGGCGCCGGAGCCGCCCGCCGAGCCCCACAACGAGTCGGAAATGGAGGTCGAGCCGGCAGCGCCCGATCAGACGGCGAACCGCCTCCTGCTCATGACGGCAGAGCACGAGGCGGCGGTGGCGCGGCGGTTGCTCCAGCAGGGCGGTCGCTGTTGGCTGCATCAGCTTATCGATGACGACTCCGAAGTCTTCGAGAGCGAGGCGAAGGAGGAGATGGTGATCGTCGCGCGGGAGGTGGACGACTACTGCTTGATGGTCGGCGACACGCGGCCCGAGGGCATCTTCGGCTCCACGCTCGCGGCGGAAGCCGTGGTGGCGGCCCGCGATTTCGAGGAGTGCGTGAGAGATGGGACGATTGTCGGCCGAGGAAGATTAGGCGACTGGGTAGTTCCCGATCTCTCCGAGGAGTACGACGACCTGACGGAGGCAGAAGAGGCCGAGGCGAGGGGGCTGGCGGCTAGAGCCAGCTATAGGCGCGCGATCCACCAGCTCAAGGCGGCCTTCCCGGAGCTGCCGACGCCCGATCCCGTGGTGCGGCGGTGCGTCTGCAGCTCAGGCGCCCCACGATGGCCCTGGGCGCTTGACATCAATTGCGTCGACGATTCCTACTGCCGCGGCCCGGACGAGTGCCGACCGTTCAGCGAGGTCAAGTTTCTTTGGCGCAGAGCGTGGGGCATGGGCTCTATCTCCGCGGAGCTCGGAAGCGCGTACCTTTACCGCGAAGCTCGGCAGCGCGTCCACGACCGCTGGTGCGCCGCCGGGCCTAGGCTCCCGCGCGGGCAGAAAAAATCCGTGGGTTGACGGGCATATCTCGGGCCCACTTTCGAGTTAGTGCGTGATCTTGGGTGTTTATGATAGCCCACAAGGGTCTTCTGGAGCATGGTAGCGGTGGTTTTGCGCGAGGCGTTCATTTAAAAATCACCATTTCCCCCACTAGCAGACACACGCAGTAAGACTTACTGGGCTGGGTTTTTAGGCATTGTGGGGTTGGCACTCCCATCGACCCTCATGACCTCCTGCGGTCTCTGAGATGGACACCAGTGGGTGTGGGACCACAGCCAGGATACACTCGAAGGCTGGGTAAGCAGTAGAGGTCGATACTCGACGCGTACCACATGGTCTGTGTCGCTGTCGGCACGCTGTCGACAGGACGTCGAGCGACACCGGTGGCAGTGCCACCCAGGAGTGGTCGGGCGGTCTCCCGTCACGAGAGAGCCACCATGTGATCCGTATGATGATTCCTGACAACCGCCTCAGTCAACGTTCGTCACAGTTCCCGCTCTGAGAGGAGCTGCGGGTCAGTTCGACAGCTGGAGCTGTGTCGCCGGCGTGCGGCGGCCTGCCTCCGGAGGTGCCTCTGAGGTGGACATCTTTTGGTCACCGTGAGAGAACGCGTTCGAATTTTCACTCCGGAACTTCAACTCCGCACGCGCACCGGCCAGGGCTACAATAGTGCCAGTGAGGCGGAGACGCGAGTCGGAAGGCCGCGACCGGGATTTGGTCCCGACACTTTCCTACAATCGCTGTGAACCCAGCCACGTATCTCGAACTTTACCGGTATGGGAGTTTTTGGCTAATCAAACCCTAGGCCTGCACTAATCAAAAAGTGGGATACCACCTGCCTCACGGAAACCACAACGGAAACCACAAAGCGAGTCCGAGTGCATTTTTGCGGCGAAATCGGCGAAATCGGCAAAATACCGGGTATTTTGCGGGTATACCTGCAAAAACCTGGGTATACCCGGGTAATACCCGCACTTTTGCATGGCTTCGCGCCTCCTGGCACCTGGGACCACACCCACAGCCGCTACACTAATCAACACTCCGCATACCACTTTCCTCTTTCGCATACCACTATACCATACCACTTCAAAATTAATCAAAATATCACCAAATACCGGTCTCATACCGGTAAAGTTCGAGCTCAGAGCACTGTCTACTTACTGTATCGTTTCCTCTCGCACTCTGAGAACCTCACGTGGTCTCATCGATGTGAGAAGTCAGAAGACCTGAGGGAGGGTGTAGAGGATGTAGAGTGTAGAGCGCTGTAGAGCTGTAGAGATGTAGAGCGCTCTGGAGCGCTGTAGAGCTGTAGAGCTCTACATCCGCCGCGTGACGAGGCGGGTGCGTTGTAGAGCGATGTAGAGCGCGATTTTGCTGTAGAGTTTGTTGTAGAGGCTCTACAGCCAACCCGCCGGGAAGGCAGTGACTCAAAGAGGTCGAGTCGCACTAATGGGGTGTCTCCGAGCTTACTGGAGCTCTGATGGACGGCCCTGACTATCCCTGACACACAGAGAGTCACTCTGACGGCAAACAACACCCTATAACTGCGTCATGACCAGCCTGCCATGCGTCGCCGGTGCCGCATTCGTCGCAGTGCTTCTTTAGCAGGCGGTGGACTGTCGGCTGCGAGGACGGTCGCATTTGCGCGAGGCGAGGCGAGCATTCAGACGCGTTGCATGCGCCATGACTCGCGCCAGCGCGTGCGGGAGCTCCTGGCTGAGCGTTGAGTCCAAGCGAGTTGCGCTGGCCACGATCGCTACGCCGAGCCGAGCTGACGCGCCGAGGCGCCGGCCAGTCGCAGCCGTGAGGCATGCCACAGCAGCAGAGGCACCTCCCACCCATTGGGCGGTCACACAGAAGGCCAGGGCAGCACTGGCAAGTGCAACGCGCCTCATATCGGAGAGCGACCGTGCCTCGTTCGCCGCTTATGATGTAGAGTTTGTTGTAGAGATTTCACGTTGTTAGAGCGCCTCTACATCGCTCTACAACGCACGCAGTTCGTCCCGCGGCGGATGTAGAGCTCTACAGCTCTACAGCGCTCCAGAGCGCTCTACAGCTCTACATCTCTACAGCGCAGCTGCACTCTACATCCTCTACACGTACACCCTCCCTCAGCAGAAGACAGATGTATGTCTCTGTCAGCTTTCATTGCTCATTCGGGTCTCTACGCGTGTATTGCAAAAAACGCATGCGACATGGTACACTAGACGTTGCGCGCGTGATATGCGTACACGGTCGCAAGACTCGAGACGGTACGGTACATATGCACACCGGAGCGCCCTGGGCGGCACCTTGTGGTCGTCGACGCCAACCGACTGTATCAACGGAGGGACTTGGGTGAGTGTGTGTCGAGGGCGAGGTGTGGAGGCGGGGGCAGCCGAGGCGGAAGGGGAGGCGACGGAGGGGGCGGAGGCGTAGTATTGGGCTGCGGCTGCAGCCCGGCACTGGCGCGGGCCTGCAGGCCTGCGCGCCTGCGGCGTTTGCCAGCCGGCGCGCCTGCGGCGCGCCGTGGTTTCTTAGATTTTCGCGGAAATCGCTTGGTAGGGTTTCTTAATGCTACGTTTTCTTAATGCCCGACAGACTGTAACCCTTCATAGCTTTTGTTTTTGTTGTATGTCGAGGCCCCAAATGATGTGAGTGTTAGATTTGTTTGGTGTTTGCTAGGGTGTTTGTTGCAAGAAAGTAATCTGTGATATGAGCTGTCCCGCATGCTGACCAGCGAAGGCTGCCGGGTTGCCTCCCTTTGAGCTCCCAAGCTTGCTCGGAATGCTCGCCATGTCGCCATCCGGCGCCCCACCCACCCAGTCTCCAACTTCGCTACGTCGCGTCGAACTGTTGCCGGGTGCGTGGCCTGGTATAAGTCGCACGGAACCACTCGCTCCTGCAAGGCACGCCGCCACCCTCGACCCGCAACTTATTAAATAAGATACGGCGGTCCGCTGTGGATTACAATGTCCACCGCATCCTCGCTCGCCGACCCGAGCCTCACCGCCGCTATTTTCTCCATCGCCACTCACCAGGACGCGGATGAGGCCGTCGCCGCGGCGATGCGGAGGCTCGTTCGGCAGGAGCCCGGCTGGCTGCGGTGCTTCCTGTGGCACGCCTCCGGCTCGGCCGACGGCTGCGTTCAGCTGGTCCGGTCCAACCTCTCGTGGTCGGCCGCCGGCGTGGGGCCGTGCACGGACGCCGAGGCTGCCCACCGCCTGCGCTTTGGCGTCGCACGGCTCGCTGCTCGGCGGGATGGAGCTGGGCGGCCGGTGATCGTGCTCGGCTTCGACGCGCTGCGCCGCATGCTTGACGCGGGGCACACGCTGGACGAGGTTGCGAGCGCGCACGTCTGGTGGCTCAAGGACCTGCTGCTGCGCGAGGAGGGCGGCACCTCGCACGGCGTCTCTCTCGTGCAGGATTTGGCGGGCATGACCGCGGCCGACGTGAGCAGCTTCGTCATGCCGAGCGCGCTCCTAACGCAGCTCAACTACGCGCGCCTCCTCACCGCCGCCTTCCCGTGCGAGTATGGAGCCCTCGTCATCCTCGATGCGCCCGCCGCCTTTGGCATGCTCTGGTCGGTGGTCCGGCCGGTCCTGCCCGCCGCCCTCGCCGAGCGGGTTAGCTTCTGCGCGCGGGATGGGGCCGAGGAGGGTGGCGGAGCGGTCGCCGCAGGTCCCGACGCCACGCTCGACGTCAAGGCGGTCGCGGCAGCGATCGAGGCGGCGCCTCGGCCGTCGGCGGCCGGCCCAGGGCGTGGTGGGGCGGTGAGCGATGCCGCCGGCCCGGGGGCCTGGAGCTCGTGGTGGTAGATGATCATAGGGCGCGGGTAGGTTTGTCTCGTACGTGCGCATGTCTCCGTACTGTACCGTTTACCGTTTACCGTGTACACCTGTCGAGTCTGTCTCGAGGCCGAGCGAGGCAGCAGGCAGGCCATGTGTGGTACGTCATTTTATTGCGTCCCGGCTCCCGCGCCTCTTCATGCGCCCACCTCTTTAGTTTTACATATACCAACGTGCATAAATCATAATTTAAAGCCGCACAGGCTCTCGGGGCAGAAATGCAAAATGGTAAATCGCGAAACTCACCAGTGTCGTGGAGAAAGCTCGAGAGAAAAAGCTAATTTGTGAACGAAGGCTTCGATTCGAAGGTTGCAGAAATAGAGCCAGGTGGCCAGCATTGTGTTCGACGCGCTCATGCCGCCAGAAAGAATCTTACAACGCCAGAAAGCATTGTGCGGCACAGGCTGCATCCAGGCTGCAGACCCACAACGAGAGCACTGTCTCTTGTTACGCCAAAACCAACCAGAAAGAACCCCGCTCCGCGGTACGACTTCGGGTGGAGCTCCGCTCCGCTCCTGCCTCTCGCGCGCGGCGGAATTCTGCGCTCCGCCCCCTGCCTGGGCACCGACCGCCACGCAACTCTGCGGCTCCCGCCACGCGCGGGAACCGCCAGGCCCAGAATTGAAACAGGACCCCGTCGGGGACCCTTCACCTCTCGTTCAGGGGCGCGCGCAACCACCCCCTCTCACTAAGTCCTACAATTCTCAAAGAAGAAAACATGCGACATCGCTGCGGCACAGACTTCCCCGTCCATGGCGTTTCCGCGTACGGAGGCTCCACCCATATCAGTCTTTGCCAATGCGCCAATTTATCAGTTCTGGTGGGAGGTTCCCACGAGCAAGCGCTTTCTGGAGCTTTTCCTGGATCGCATCCCGGGCATGATGGGTGTTGCAGACAGGATGAAGCCAGAGGACCGTGCGGAGTACGAGCGACTCATGTCTATGCGCGATTTGGAGTACGAAAGCCTGGCCACGAGTGCTGGGAGGCCTGCATGGAATTCCTCGATGATTGTCCTCAAGCTGCGTAAGGGTGGCCTCTTTGTTTACTCCCCTTGGCTTTCCGAAACTGACGGCGGCCGAGCAGCGGAAGTGGCTTTGGACAGCCTAGGTGAGGTCAAGGTCGCCTTTGTACCACGAGCACATCTGTCAGGGCTGAAGCGGTTCCAAGATCGTTATCCGAATGCCATCTACATAGCTGGAGAAAGCTTGCCAGACTATCGCATTGATCTGTTTCTCAGTCGTGATTCAGATGCTGCTCAGGTCGTTACATTCATTGGTGCTGAGTTTGACTGGCTGTCTTTGCAGGGTGAGTACTGTTTTCTGCACAAGGCCACATGCACCTTCATTGGTTGTGACCATGTGTACAAGACAAATAATGAAGGATATGGCCCTGGCTCGTCGACGCTTCCTGCAAACACGCCAGAGTGGTTCGCGCGTGCTAACCACTGCTTGTACTACGAGCCGTCTTTCTCATCTGGACAGCTCTATCCAACCTATGCCAACAGCGATCCACGGGTTGACTGCAAGGCGGTGAGAGCGGCGTTGCTCAAGTTCAAAGATGAGTGGCAGGTGCAGCAGTTAGTGGCGTGCCATGTGGAACCTGTCTGCTCTGGAGCCATGGATGTTCTGCAGCGCAGCTTGGCTTGGGCCCAGCGATCGCCAGCAGATGAGCTCTCTCATCAGCAGAAGTAAATAGCAGCAGCAAGCAATCGCAGCAGGCGTTGACCGCTCATTGTCCGTATTACTTTGCGTCTGTTGTATCCGTTGTTGGTGTTATAGCTGGTCAGGCTCTGCTTGTCAATTGAGGGTGGTATCTTATTCGCCGCAATCGCTGTGAATACAGCGTACTGTGCGGGAACAGTACTTTGCGGGACGAGAGCCACTACTACTGTGTACTATACTGCAATCAATCTGCACCCGGCGCGCAGCGCCGAGGAAAATTTTGAGAATAAATGCTAAACCCTAAACGAGCTTATGGAGGCGCTCCGAGACGACCAAAGTGGTAAAAGTCGCACTCCCCTGACCGGATCAAAAGCAGCGTAAAAGCACCCGGGGCTCCAGAAACCTAACCCTCAGATCGTTATATGCCACAAAGCTCATATTTCGTTTTTGGTAGAGGGAGCGGACCGTGAGTTGAGGAAATCGGAGGACGCGACCCACTTCGCCACAGACGGTCCCGCGCCTCGCCGCTATGACGGGTAGACGACCGCGGCTCGTGTGCGTCTACCCGTCTTTGTCCGGAGTGAATACTCCAACGCGCTCGTCGGTGGCGGCTTCCTCCAACCTGCGCCGCGCTCGGCGAACCTCGACAGCGCCATCGGCGGCATGCAGCTCTTTGCGCCTGAAGCTTGGAGAGCAGCTCCTCTGCTGTTCACACACTCTGCACAGTTGACACAGCCTACTGTGCGGCTGCCACAGCTGTGACAGCGATGGGCTCGCCCTCACTGGCCCTCAGTCACTTGTGCTGCGGCTTGTGTGAGCGACACTGCTCGGCGACTGCCGGCACACTGTGATACCATGGGTGTGAGGTTAAACCACGCTACCAGCGCTTGGTCACATCGGCCCCGAGGTCAGATCCTTCTACTCTGTTGATGACAAGACTTGTCTACTGGCTGGAGCCGAGCAGGAGAGCCCAGCGCACAACCCCTGGTCAACTCAGGGTCCACACCCCGTATTTTGGGAGCTGTGTCAGCAGGCTGTGTGTGTGAGGCGTGCCCGGGGCGCGCGCCGCGGGTGTGGCGGGGAGGGTGCCAGGTGGCCGGTGTTTTGCACATACGTATTTGTCACGGTGCGACGGACCGAGACCGGGGGAGAGACAGACACACCCGCGCGCGCAGAGATCACAGAGAGAGAGAGTGTGTGTAACGTAGTGTGAAGCTCATAGGCACAACTCTGTGCGAACTGGACATGGGAAATGCATGCTGTGGTGCTGGTGTTGCGCCGGTGATGTGTCATGTGTGCGCGTCTTGGCGCCGGACGGGCCGCGGCCTCACTCGCCGCTCCACTGCGACTGTGGTGCTGCTGACGTTGCATGGAGCATGTGTGTGTGTCTGATGGACCACGCTGCCGCAGCACGCATGCACACATCGACTAGATTCCTAAATTGGGCGCACGCCGGAGGCGGCGGTGCGAACAAGCGCCTCGCTAGCCCATCGTCGGCACCTGCGGCGCCCAGCCAAAGCTGACGACGTCCTTCACGAAGATGTCGGACCAGCTCGGCTGCGCGGGCGGGGCGGGCGGCGGCGGCGCCGCGTCGACGTTCTGGAAGCGCTTCATGCCGAGGCACGAGTCGCCCCAGACCTCCTTGCCCGCCTTGCGCAGCCGCTCGCAGTCGCGCTTCATCTTGCGCCGCCGGTCCTCGTCGGTCTCCGCGAAGCGCTGCACCGCACCCAGCATCCCGAAGCTGCTCGCCAGCTGCTCGTTGATCTCCTCGACGATGCCTGCTCACAGGCGGAGCCGTGAAGAGACGCGCGCCGCTCGCCGTCCAGCAGCCGCGCAAGGAGGGCGTGTGCCGCGGAAGCGCTCCACCTCTGCAACCGGCTCCGCCTCGAGGTCGACGTCGCCCTCCCCCTCGGGCGGGTCGTGCAGCACGATGTTGACGTCGGCAAGCCCGTTCCCGTGGCAGATGATGGCGTGCATCTGCGGCGGCGGAGGGCAGTGCGGCGGTGGTGGGCCTCGGTGCGGCCGCGGGGTGGGCGGGCGGGCAGGGGCGCGGCGTCGCTGGGGCGGGCGAGGGCGAGGCGACGGCAGGGGCGGGGCGCGGCGTCGCTGGGGGCGACGGGTCACCTGCGAGGCGATGAGCGGCGCGAAGCTCTCGACGAGGTGTTTCGTCATCGCGCCCGACGCCTCAATGCCGAGGTTCTCGCCGAGCAGGTCGGAGTTGACTTCGAGGGCGAGGGAGGTCATGCCGAACTTGCCGTCGCAGTCGCTGATCGCCTTCGTCGCGATGCGCGACAGGTCGAGGTCGAGCCCGAGGAAGCCCTTGACGGTCGTCTGCGCGGAGCCTGCGGGGGAGGAGGGCGCGAGCACTAGCTCAGTTCTTCGCGTGTCCTCTCGGGCGCTGTCGCGTGTCCTCTCGGGCGCTGTCTCTGACAGAGTGACGTGCCCCGCATCTAGTCGGCGGGCCGTCCCCGAGAGGCACTTTGCCGAGCAGCAGGTCCTGGTAGAGCTCGTAGTCGAACTTGACGGTGGCCTGGATCTCGCTCGAGACGACCATCATCCGGTCGGGCGGCCGCTGGTACAACGTGTTCCTCAGCACCCAGTTCTGGTCCACGCGCCACTCCTGGTCGTCGTAGCAGAAGCCGTACTTGAGCACGGATGGCTGGATCTTGGTGACGGTGACGTTGTCGAGGACGACAATCGCCCCGGTGATCGAGCTGACGTGCAGGTCGGCGCCGGGCGGCAGAAAGCGCGTCACCTTCATCGGCAGCTTGAGCGACTCGATGCCGTGCCGGACGAGGCCCGTGACGGCGGTCGCAAACTTGGAGAGGAGCCACGTCTCCCTGCAGTCTGTGCCGAGCGCCACGTTGACGAGCTTGTACCCGTCCGTCCTCGCGAGAGCCTCGTTGTACGGCACCTCGCGAGGGGCCTTGTGCCGCCAGCAGCTCCCGGTGATCACGCTGTACGCTGCACACGAGTCGGGGCAGCAGTGGTTGAAGCAGACCGACTCGTCCGGCTCGGCCCAGCCCTTTGTGCCCGGAATATCGCCGCCCGGGCAGGCCCACTCCGCAGTCCACCTGCAGTGATTGCACTCGGCGTCCAGCTGCTCGCTGCCGCCGCCGCCGCCGGTGCTGCCACCGCCGGTGCTGCTGGAGGCCGCTGCCTCCTCTGCACCGACAGCCCAGCCACTCCCGCCCCGCCGCGAGTTTGCGAGCAGCACCAGCGTCGTTAGCAGCGCAGCAAGACCTCCGACCAGGCGTGGCCTCCCGCCGCCGGAGAGAGGCCGAGTGGTGAGCATCGTCGAGGCTCTCGGAAGGAGGCGGCTAGGCCGGGATTGACGTTTTCGATTTTTGTTTTTTTTGAGGAAAAATTGCAGTTTACTACGTTTTGAGCTTTTCTCTTGCAGATTACTACACACCACACAATCCACCTTGCAGATTACTACACAGACACAATCCACCTTGCAGATTACTACGCACCACACAATCCACCTTGCAGATTACTACACACACACAATCCACCTTGCAGATTACTACACACCACACAATCCACCTTGCAGATTACTACACACCACACAATCCACCTCGCAGATTACTCACCTGCAAATCCGAATCCGTTACTGGTTGAACGCTGAAACTTGATTCGGGCGTCATCCTACTCGCTGGCCAATCCGGATTGTCATTGTCTGCTGTGCTCTTCTGTCTGGCCGGATTGCCTGCACGCGATGGCTGACGATCGCGCGGTGGCCTTCTGCGAGGGGGACCTCCTCGTCGTGGACGACGACAATCATCCGACCCACCATCGATCGTTTTGGCCACAGGAGTGGCGCGCGTTTGCCGACGCTCAGGCAAAAGCCAAGGTAAAGATTGCAGCTCCTCCGGACTCGGCGCTGGAGTCGGTTGCGACGGCAAAGGAGTGCAAGCTCGACGCCGGCGCTGCGACTACGACCGCTGTCGGCACCACCATGCCTTCAGTAACAACTGGCTCTGACCGTTCCAACGGGCCTTTGCCTGTGCAGCAAGGCATGGACGACGCGACCACGGGCGTCTCCGTGGCGGAGACGCCCCAGTCCGACGAGGAGGAGCCGTCCTCCACCGACGAGGAGGAGCCGTCCAAGGCGGCGGAGGCGCTGGCGGAGGCGCACGCCTCCAGAGCAGTTCTCTGCGCTCTCTCTACCTCACCCCATTTTCACTCGCGTCGATGTTCTAGGTGGCGTTACTCCCCATCAAGGCTTTTAGCAAGGTGACCAACAAGATCTCTGTCATCCCCAACTTCACCTCTTCTGACGCACGCGGTGTCGGAGACACGCTGGGGGTGGCCGGCTCACGCAGTGCCTTCTCGCAGTTCGCTGTCGTCCCCGCCCCGCAGCCCGTCGCCATGTTCGCGACGCAAGAGTGCATCTCGGCGCGCGAGGCTGCTGCAGAGGCGGCGGCAGGGCGAGAGGCAGAGCTGCGCCGCTTCGCACGCCGCCAGTCCGATCGCGACCGCAAGGACGCGGCGCGGAAGACGCGGGAGGCACGGCTCCTCCGATCCACCCAGCAGCAGGCTCGCCGGCGTCGCGTCGCCGCCGCAGCTCGCGCGAAGAGCACTGTTGATGTGCAAGTGCAGGCTGCGCCACCGCTCGCCGCCACGTCTGTGCAGTTGCGGCGGTCGAGGTGGCGTGTCGCGCTCCGTACGGCGGCGGTGGAGGCTGCGTGCGCAGAGGCGAAGGCTGCGGAGGCGGAGGTGGCCCGCGAGCGGCGGCGGGCAGCGTTCCGCACCCGTAAGCGCCGCCACCAGCGCGCGGAGCGGCGCGCGGAGCGAGACTCGCACCAGCGCGTTATCGACTTTCTCTCTTGGCTTGCGGCGGAGGAGCGGCAGTCGCCGGCCTTCGCTCAGGCGGAGCGGGAGCGAGCCGAGGCCGCCGCTGCCGCGCAGCAGCGGCTGCTCAAGCTCAAGCCGCTCCGCGCGTCGCTCCGCGCGTCGCTCCAGAAGGCAGGGGCGTCGCGCCTCCGCGCATGGCCTGCCTTCGCGGCCATCTTCACGAGCATGCACGCTGTGTGGACGAAGAAGGCGCGCGAGGCGAGGCAGGCGGTGCTGCGCGAACTTGAGGAGCTGCAGCTCCAGGCCGAGGTGGCCGAGGCCGTCGTCGCGCAAGACCAGCCGTCTGCCGAGCTGCTCGAGGTGTCTGAGCACGCGCTCATTGTCTCGCCGCTCACGCTCTCCTCGGAGCACGTCCTCATCGTCTCGCCACGCGGGTGCCCCTCGTACACGGCTGATCTCGCCGAGCAGGTCGCCGTCAACCCGCACCAGTCCGACATCATCGCCCCCGTATCTCGCAGCGTCGCGAGCGGCGACGCGCTCGGCGGCGGTGGAGCGCCTGCACCGGCTGCTGCGGCCCCAGCCTGGGAGCCAAGTGGTGACGCCATCCACTTGTTCGTGACGCTCGTCACGGAGCACATCAACGGCAGCTTGGCGTCGTCCGACGTCCTCGCGGAAGAGCCTCGCTCGCCCGTCTTCAAGCTCCGGCAGTGCTCCAAAGCCTGCAAGCTGGCGGTGGACGAACGCGCCGTGCTGCCTGGCATCGGGCTGCTCGCGCCGTACATCGATGCTCGGCGGCACGCGGCCACCACGTATGCCAGGCGTGTCTATACGCAGCTGCTCGTCCACGGGCTGCCAGGCTGGGGGATGCGGCCGCTCTGCTACGAGGCCTCGTGCGGCGTCACCGTCGAGTCGCTGCTCCAGGACCTCGGGCTGGACGAGGATCACTACGTTGTTGTCCCGTCGCTGCGTCCCGCGCCCCTGCCCCTCGATGCTGACTGCCTCGCTAGCCTGACATGGGACACCATCGTCCACGTGTGCAATCGGGCTGGTCGCGGCGGGGCGCCGCGATCGTCGCCGCGGTTCCGCCGTGCGGCCACTGCAGCTGACTCGGAGGGTACTGTGGCCGACAGCTCGGAGACGGAGTCGGGGGATCAGCCGAGGGAGGAGGAGGCGGAGCGCGCGAGGCAGGAGGCAGAGCGCTCGAGAGAGGTGCCTCGGAGCATCGCCGCCGCCTCGATGAGGGAGTTGCTGCCTCCCCCGCCCGGCTCGAGTACGCCACCCTCCGCCGGACGCAACACGCCACCCTCTCCTGGACACAGCACGCCAGCTTCCGCCACGCGCGGTGCGCGCCAGCAGCGGCAGGAGCACCCCCACTTCTCGCACTACGCGGATGAGCCGGAGCTCTTCCAGATGGCGCAGGAGTGGGTCACGAACGGCGTCCAGCCGCACGTGGCCGACGCCTGCACAATGGGGGGGCTCTCCGTGGCCGCCTTTCAGGCCAGGCTGTCGGAGGCCGACCACAACGCCCGTAACCTTGAATTCTCGCTGGCGGTTGCCACTGCCCTTGGCGCCGGCGAGTGGGACGTTGACCGCTGGGCCGAACGCTGGCAGAAGCCGCGCATCCTCAACGACGAAGCCTTGGCACGAGCGCTACTAGAGCCCGCCTCGTTGTCTGGTGCGAGCGGGGCAGGTTCTTCGTCGCAGGGCGCGGCCACGTCGTCGCAGCCCGCACCGAGCACGCCTGATGCGGCGGCGGGTCCGCGCCGGCAAGCCGGCGAGCTGGTACTGTGGTCAGCCGGCGGCAACCACGTCACCTTCGAGGACGGGAGGTCGCCAGAGCGGCTGGTCAGGAGCCCAGGCGCATATCAGGCATTTCGCACCCTCCTCCAGCTCAAAGGCGTGACAAGGTTGCGCGCGATGGGCCTGTGCACTCCGCCGCGCGGGACCAGCAGGGCGAGCAAGTTTCCCGTGGCCTTCTTGCGCAACTTGGCGGAAGGCGTCGGCACGCTGACCATCAAGGCCTTCTACGAGCGCGGCCCAGCCGATCCGCGCGGAGCATTTGAGATCCTACTCGTCGAGTGGGAGAACGAGGCGACCAACCACGTGTACAGCTTCGGCATCCACGAGTGGGAGCCAGGGGCAGCCGAGTACCAGTACATGCACGAGTGGTACCTGGGCCGGGAGGCGGAGCATCTCTCGGTGTTCGTTGCCCGCGCAGGCCAGGAGCGATCGCACGCCTTCTCGCTGGCGAACTTGGTTGCGCCAAACCCGGTCTTGGTCGGCCCCGAGATTTCGAGCAGAGTGGAGACGCTCAAGGAAACCCTCACGTCAGCCCTGGCTCGACACCAACCAGGCGGGCCTGCCATCGCCGCAAGCGGAGACGCCGCCACCTTCCCCAGCTTTTGTGTCGAGGGAGGCGCCACCGAGCCGAACGTCGAAGATTGGCTCATCATGAGGACTCTGGTGCGAGCGACCGCCTCGCCGCTGGCGTCGCCGACCGCCTCGGAGCTGGCGGCGGAGAGGCGAGCTGGGGACGCAGCACAGGCGGCGGCGCTGAGGCAGGCGGCTTCGGGAGCGACCGTGTCGGTGCTGCCATACACGCAGGCGGAGGCCAGCACCATGAGCATCTCGGTGGGAGACACGGCCAACGATCGCTCCGACGTCAGATTCCGCATCCTTGCCATCAGTGAGCGAGACACCCGCAAAGTCCGCTGGAATGGCACGATCCATCAGAAGCGTGAGACTGGCGAGTACGTCTGGGACGCCGACAGCACGGCAAAGAGGGCCATGCGGTCGGTTGCAACTGCCTTGTACGACCTGAAGCGCGCGTCAGCCATGTGCGCGAAGCAGGGCTGCATGTTCAATGTCCGATTCCGCCGTCGCACAGATGGCAGCGTCTGGGAATGCACGAACGCAGTCGACCACACCTGCGATCAGTCGGCGCAGGCGGGTCGTGAGCGGCGAAAGAGGTTCCACGCGTACACGCCGGTCGAGCTGGCGTCGGTCGTTGTGCAGCAGGTTGTCGACTGCAGCAACTGGCGGCAGGTCCAAGCGGCGGTGCAGCCGTACCTCCGGGCAGAGGCCTCGGAGGACTTTTGCCGCCGCATCGGTGGCCGACTTAGATGTGACAGTCCACTGCTGCGCCTCTCCTGACCTGCCGCGACCACTGCGCGCCGCGACTCGCACCTTGACACGGGTTGTACCGTAGGCAAAGAGGCGCAGGGCATGAATGTGAGCACGAGTGCGACCGACACCGCCGTCGCTGCGAGAGCCGACGACATGGGACAGCTCGAGAACTACGCGCAGGAGCTGCGACGGCTCGGCCACTGCGTCACAATCCTCTCCAAGAAGGGCACGGAGGTGCGCAAGGTAGCGCGCGAGGCGGCGAAACGAAAGTGGACGTTCGACAACAAGGGCTCGGGGCTCACCTTCACAGATGATGCTGTTCACGGCCTCAGCGAGACGCTGAATAGCATCGAGGATAACTCTGACTACTTCTACGGCTTTGTGCTCATGTACGCGTGGGCACGCCACGTGTTGCAAAACGGAGTTTACTGCCTGGCCTACGACTTCACTCACTGCGACACAGGGACGCTCGCATCGTTTGTGGCGATCGACTCCAATCGCAATGTCCTACCTCTGGGGCACGCGCACTTTGCCGACAATGAAAACAATGCCACTGCGACAGCGTCCGTCCGCCAGGCGGTTGCCGACGTCCCTGAGCTCGATGACCCTCGCGTTGTCTTTGTCCGGGACGGCAGACGCGAGTTGCGCACCGCCATCACGGCCAACGCGCCACGGGCCCACCAGTTCTCGTGCGTCAGCCACGCGGCTGCAGCCGCCTCTCACACTGTGGGAGGCATCAGCAAGGCCGTTGCTGTACTGCAGTACCAAGCCATGGCGCGTGCGCTGAACCAGGGCTCATACGAGAAGGCAAAGGCAGAAGTTGCGCACAGCCTTTGGCAGTACGTCACCCACACCCCAGACACGCCGGCGCAGCGCTTCCTCTTCCCCTTTGCTGAGGACGGTGGCAAGATGCCAGCCAGCCTCCCAAACAGCGAGGCGTGGGCTATGCCGTTACCCCGCACGACGTCGCAGTTTGGTGAGAAGATGAATCACATCACCAGGCACAGCGGGGCGCGCGGCATTCCCAATCCGCTCGAGATGATGCGCCTGCTCCTGGAGGATGACATCAAGCGCTGTGACGGCCGCAGGGTGGAGAGCACACGCTGCACCGACGCATGCCCGCCAAGGATGCGGATGATGGTCGCCCGCCTGCTGAATCGTGTCCGCGATGGAGGATTCCGCATCGACTCGGCGGCAGCCGACACATTTCGTTTCTACCCCGCATACACCACACCAGGGCAGGGCCGTAGGCCGCGAAACTGGTTCCATCTCGTCCGCTGCGACGGCCAGCCATGCGAATGGACGTGCGCTTGCGGGCTCAAGAAGGTCACCGGCTTCCCGTGCGAGTGCTTGGCGGCTGTGGCGGTGCAGAAAAAGGGTGTCCCCGACATTGCTCAGCTCGTCGACTCCGAATACACCACGGCCGTCTGGCAGGCGCAGTACAACTTCAACTTTGCCGCCACTCTCCCCGGCAGTGTGCCAGATGGACCGCCGAGCCGGCTCAAGCTGCCCGTCTTCCTTCCAACCAAGCCAGGCAGGCCCAAGCGGGGCCGCATCCTGTCTCCAGGCGAGGGGTCGGGCGCGAAGAGGAGGCGAACAGTGGCACCCTCTGGCGACGAGGATGCTTCTCAGACCGCCGCAGCCCTCACCGCAGCTGCCGGCGCCGACGACGCAGGGCCGATGGCGAACGCACCTGCCTTGCCAGCTCCACCTCGCGCGTCTCGGCAGTACGGTTGCCGCAGGTGCGGCGCCCCGGTCAGGAAGGGCTGCGGGTGCAAAAACCAACCTCGGATCATGCGATGAATGTGTGATGAGTAGTAATCTGCAAGGTGGATTGTGTGGTGTGTAGTAATCTGCAAGGTGGATTGTGTGGTGCGTAGTAATCTGCAAGGTGGATTGTGTGTGTGTAGTAATCTGCAAGGTGGATTGTGTGGTGCGTAGTAATCTGCAAGGTGGATTGTGTGTGTGTAGTAATCTGCAAGGTGGATTGTGTGGTGCGTAGTAATCTGCAAGGTGGATTGTGTCTGTGTAGTAATCTGCAAGGTGGATTGTGTGGTGTGTAGTAATCTGCAAGAGAAAAGCTCAAAACGTAGTAAACTGCAATTTTTCCCTTTTTTGATGTTCTACTGAAAAACCCAGAAGAACCGGTCCGCGAGTGCTCCGCAGCAGCCTCGCTGAGCCAGAACGTCGGCTCGCGAGGTGGGGTGCTAGTGTGAGCCCGATACGTCGCAGTGTTCTTGCTCCCAGCGCTTGCGCTTCGGCGGTTAGTGGTGCACTAACCTCCGAGAAACCCTTCGGGTCGCTCCTCATCGCAAACCCTGTCAGGAGAGTCCTCCTTCGAGAGCACATTAAAAAAACACAACCCCGCGCACGCGCGTAAAGCTCCCCAAGACGCACAAGCTCAGACAGTCGAGAAAGGGAAGACCGCATCGACTCAGAAGTCAGCGCTGGGTCCCAGTAGGCACGCCATGTCGGACCTCCCGCCGGGCATCGACGCGGTGGGCACCGGCGACAGCGGCGCCGTGCCCGCGCTCCCGCGCTGCTGGCCGGAGGTCGACACCCAGTCGACAGCCGGCGACAGGCGAGGCGGCGCTTGGATATGCCTGGCTTGGGCGCGCGGCGCCTGCCGGGACGGCGCCGCGTGCGTCAACCTCCACCGCCTGCCGTCCGTCGTCGAGGAGCAGCGCATGGCCTTCTCCGCCGACGGCATCGACTACGACATCTTTGGGCGGAGGCGCACCTCCTCGGTCGACGCGGCTTGCCTGCTCTTCGTTACGGGCCTCGACGAGGCGGCCTCGCAGCGAGAGGTGCGCGCCTCCCTCGAGAAGTTTTCGGAGTGGGGCGCGCTCCTGCGGACCTGGGCGGGCGTCGCGCCGGGCACCGGCTTTGTCCGCTTCCGGAGCCGCGCGTGTGCGCAGTTCGCGTCCGAGGCGATGGACGGGAGGCCGATCGACCCGGAGGGGGGGCCCGCGCTGCGCGTCACCTTCTCCAACTCGGATCCGGAGCAGCAGCGGGCGATACACTCGCGGCAACTGGCGCTGCGCGCGGCGGAGGAGGCGAAGCGGCGGCGCGACGCGCAGCACGACCTCTACGAGCGGCTCGAGGCGGAGGGGAGGGCGGCAAAGGCGGCGCGGCCCGAGGCGAACGGCGGGAGGGAGGGGCCGGCGGCGGCGGCGTGCGGCGGCGGCGGCGGTCCGGAGGCGGCACAGCCCGCGGTGTGGGAGATGACGCCGGGCGAGGTGGTCACGCCGGTGGCTGAGGAGTACCCAGGTGCAGAGGGGCCTAGTGGTGGCGAGGCGCCGCTGACGCCGCAATGGCAGCAGCAGCAGCAGGCCGCCGCGGCGACGGAGCTGCCCGACGGGTGGGTCTCGGGAGTAGACCCCGCCACGGGCGCCGTCTACTTTCACCACGCCCCGAGTGGGCGGTCGCAGTGGGAGCGGCCGGAGGGAACACGCAGTCAGGACCGAGACGCAGGCTAGACTACCGCTAGAGCGGAAGGGAGAAATCTGTGGGGCGCGAAGGGCCCCTGAAGGCTCACGAGTTTTTATGTTTAATTATCGAAAATTGAAAACAGAATTCCCAAGCGAAGGGTTCCGGAATTTGTGGGCCCCGTGGCTGGGGCGGCGGCGCGTTCGCCGTTCCTTTCCAGCTAGCAGCTTTCCCCCACCCCTTCAAGGTGTGGGAGGTGCTGTGCACTCTCGAGGTACGAGGAGAGGTCAGACTCCCTCAGAGAGATCTAGAGAAGAGCGCCGTACGGCCGGGGCCGGCAGGGCCCTGGGTGCGCGAGACGTCTCAGCAGAGAAGGACACTGCAGGGCGCCAGGGCCCGCCACTCTCTCCGCGCACGCGTCTCTCCAGCGGTCGTCGCGGGTCAGGTCCGAGACGCGGGGAGGTGGCGTCGTCCGCCTACGCCCCCTCCTCCCCCTCCTCCGCCTCCGCGTCCTCCAGGAAGTCCTCGCCGCCGCGAAAGTCGGCCGTCACAGCATACGACGCGCTCCACGCGCCGGACGAGACCGTCACGTTGAGGTCGTGGTGGAAGCCGCTGTTCTGCGCGAGCGCGACGACGAGCGGTGACCCGTCGAGCGGCCGCTCGAGCAGCAGCGTGGTCTGCGCCCAGTGCGTCGGCGGCGCCTCGGGCGAGGTGTCGAGCTCGACGCACTCGTGAGCGGGCTGCGACTCGGAGCCACAGAAGCGGACGTCGAACCAGCCGCAGAGGCCGTGCTGCGGCTCGTCGGCGTGCGGCGGCGCGAACTGTACCTCGGTCTGCCAGTCGAAGAACTGCGCGTGCGTCACCGAGTGCATGTCCGCCTCGAGCAGCACCTGCGGCTCGTCGCGCAGGAGGGAGGCGGGGAGGATGCCTTGCCACGCCTCGGAGAAGGCGTACTCGTGGTGCTCGCGCTCGTAGGCGGCCTGCGAGGCGGGCGGCGAGGGCGGCGGGCGGCGAGGGCGGCGGGGCGGCGGGAGTGGCGCGAGGGCGGCGGGGGGGCGGGGGGGGCGGAGGGGCGTGCGAGGGGCGGGGCGGCGGGTCGAGGCCTGCAGCGCGTCCAGGCGGAGGGAGTACTTGCTCCGCAGCTCGGCGGCGAGCTGCTCCCACGCGTGCATCGAGCTCGCAATCTCCTCGCGGCGGCGGAGCAGGAAGCGGGGCAGCGCGGAGGGCGCGAGGAGCAGCCGCGCGTGCGAAGGGTACATGACTCCTCCCGGCTTGAGCCAGCGGTCCCGCGCGAGGAGCACCTACCTCGCGTGCGCACGACGGTGAGGCCGCGGCGTCCGAGCCTCGCCACACCCCGAGCCGGCGAGGCGGCTGCCGACTCGACCATCGACTCGCGCAGCAGGAAGTAGCCCATCCACTCGGACACAATCACGTCCACCTGCACAGAGTGGGCACGCGCGGCGGAGGTCGGAGGCCGCACGCGCGGCGGCGCGGGCGGCGGGCTGCGGCGAGCCTGCTCGGCCAGCTCCACCTGCTCGACCCTCTCGCGCAGGACCGTCACCGTGTCGGCCAGCCCGTGCGCCTCGACCATCGTCTGGATGTGAGCGCCGACGCCCGAGGCCTCCACGGCGTACACGCGCCGCGCGCCCGCCTGCGCCGCCCAGATGGCGAGCACGCCCGTCCCCGACCCAACGTCGAGCACGACCTTGCCCTTGAAGTGCACTGCGGCGTTCCGCTTGATGGCGTCGTGGTAGGCAGCCATCCTCTGCATGTCCTGCGGCCAGGTGCGAGAGCGGTGAAGCGCATCCGCCGCTGTGGGAGAGATGGGCTGCGAGCGGGAGCGAGCCTCCAGCATGCCGATGTGGTCAAAGATCTTGCTGTACTCGGAGAGGTAGGTGTCGGTCGGCAGCGGCCGGTCGGACGAGGCGCCGGGCGACTTGGACGGTGCCATTTCCACAGAAGCGCGAGTAGACGCCGCGGCGATGGCCAGGGCGACGTGCATGCAATCGCAGTGGCCAGCCGGGAAGAGAGAAAGATTCGCGCGATCCTGTCGGTCCCTTGTCAAGGAGCAGGAGAACTAGGAGAGCGGAGCGCAACCAGTAGGAGGCCCGTGCCTGCCCCCGTGCCGCCGGGTGCGACTTTGTCCTATACGAGAGGGGAATCCCTGGGACCCTGTCGTGTGGGTGAACCCTGCGGCCCAGCCCCCCTCGCCCTCCGTGTCGCGATGCGCTCCCCGCTCCCGTTCCCCTGTGTCCCTGATCGTCCTTCCAAAATCCTGCTCGCGTGCAGGTGGGGATCTTGTCCTCCTCCCACCCCTTGTTTGGCTGTCCGTTTTCTCTTTCTTTCGTTCATCCGGGTTGCGGGTGGACACATCCGGCCCGCTGGGTGCCAGCGCTTAGCTCCCGGCCCTGGATGTGAGGCTAATGACTGCTCTCCAAGTGCTCCAAGTGCTTTCTTTCAGAACTGACCTTAATCAACAAGACACACAGGGGTTTCTATCGACAGTGACCAGTGACAGTGTGGACGGGGCACACGGGGCACGCGGCGGCACTGCGTCGGCGAGGCAGCTGTGAAACGCCCCGCAGGCAATAATGGCGCACGCACAATATCAACCGGTGAGAGCTCCCACCGGTCGCGGTGGGCCGTGGCCGCCCTCGGACCGCAGCCCCAGCTCGCTCCGCAGCCCACGGCTCCGAGCGCTGCTGGGGTCGCCGCAGCGCTGGGCGGCGCTTAGTCCGCATCCCACGAGGTCCACTGGTGGCCGCAGTTGTGGAGGTGGTAGCCCAGGATGCGCGTGAAGAGGCCGCCGTGCCCGACCACGGCGATCGTCGACTCGGGGCGCGAGAGGATCTGCAGGCGGGCAAGCGGGCCGAGAGGAGCGGTGAGGAGGCGAGCGGGGCAGTGAGGCGGCGAGAGGGGCGGTGAGCGGTGCGGTGCGAGAGGCGAGAGGCGCGGCGCCCCGCGCCTGCTCCTCGAGCTCGGCGATGCGGTCGTACAGCCCGAACTCAAAGTGCGGCGTCCACCAGACATCCGGCTTCATCGTGTCGAACCCCTCCATCTCCTTCATCTCGGGCATCGTCATCGCCAGCTGCGCCTTTGGGCGCCCCTCGTCGCAGGGCGCGCCCATCCGCTCGCGGAGCAGCGGGCAGACGACCCACTTTGGCTTGAGCGTCGGCTCCCGGTTCTGAAACGCCGGCCCGTGCCCGAACGCGCCCTGGGCGGTCTGGAAGGCGCGCGTGAGCGGCGAGACGAGCACGACCTCGACGTCCTTGAGCGGGCCGCCCGTGCCGCCCAGCCGCTCGTGCAGGTCCCTCGCCTGCCCGAGGCCGGTCGCGTTGAGCGGCGGGTCGACCAGGTTCCAGCCGGGTAGGCTCGCGTTGTGGTCGCCCTGCCCGTGCCGGATGAAGAGCACCGTCTTTGACGACGACGAGATCTGCTTGGGCTCGTTCGTGAGGACCGGCGGCTTCGACTTCTTGCTCCGGCAGCACCCGCGCAGCTTCCAGACGAAGCCGACGATGTAGTAGCTCGGCTCGCGAATAAACTGGTTGAGCACGACGATCGGCCACGGGTACGGAGATGTCTTGCCAGGCCAGCCGTCGTCGCCGTACCTGCGGCCGGGCGCGCGCGCTGCTGGAGAGGAGCGGAGAGGGGAGGGCGGGGGCAGGGGCGCGCGCTGCTACTTGTTCGAGAGCCGCCCGACCGTCGTCTTGTCCATGGCGCACAGCGCTGTTGCGCGATGTCTCCTTGCTCGGCGCGCGGGTATCGGCGTACGTCCTTGTCGCAGATAAAATGCGCAGCCCTCCTTGGTACTAGTGGGACCCGCGGCGTTATCCGCCTCTGTTGTTCGGGCAACGCGTGAACACGATGTATGTACTGCTGTGCGCTCCTTTTGGTAACTTTAAAAGTCGGGGACAGCAGCTGGCTGAAGGTGCATCAGCTTGGCGTGAGCTACCGGCAGCGGCGGGAACGAAGCACCAGCAGTAGCCAAGCGCCGAGTCTCGCAACGCGACAACGGCGCCGGCGGTGCTGCGGTCGGCTTTCCACAGCTCAAGACCATTGGCGTTTCTCGCGGCGAGCTCCGCCGCCTTACGGGCCGCCTCGGCCGCCTCCGCATACAGAGGGCCCAACTTCAGAATCGTGCTTTTTGGGTTGGGTTGGGTTGTTGGCCCGGGTTGGGTTGTTCCGCGTGAGGTTGGGTCGTCGGCGCGAATGGTGAGGTCTCGACCGCCGCCGCTCACGCCAGCGGACGGCCACCATCGGTGTTTTTGGCTTCGCCACCGTCCAAGGCGTGCGCCATGCGCTCGCCGGCATCGAGCGAGCAACGTGATCGACCGAGCGGCTTGCTGTGTGGACGCCTTCTTCTGGCTCTCGTCGAGAGCGTTTTGCGTCCCGGCGGGTGGGAGAATATGTGTCGTCTGATGTGTCACTGTGTACGTCACATCGGTCTTGATAACAAGCACGGTCGATCCGTCGAAGCGATACACTCGTTCCTATCACGCTGGAAGGCTTGCACGGAGCTCTGCGCCGGCACACAGCAAGAGCCGTGCGGCAAGAGAAGAGCTCGATGGGGAGCGAGAACCGTCAGATTTTCAGGTGTAACCTGAAGTCCGTCGCGATGCACTCAATCCCTCCCGAGCGAAAGCCTGTGGCTCTCTCGAACTCGTCGATATATTGCGGATAAACTGCTCTTCCCGCATAGCTTGCAGAGTCAGAGGCGCAGAAAGGCTGCGAGTGCTCGACGAGTCTTGCGAGCTGCGCGGTCAAACCTGGGGGGAACTGACCGCATCAAGGCGGACTTCCGAAACCTGGGTGAGCACCTCTGACGGTTCTCGCTCCCCATCGAGCTCTTCTTGCCGCACGGCTCTTGCTGTGTGCCGGCACAGAGCTCCGTGCCAGCCTTCCAGCGTGATAGGAACGAGTGTATCGCTTCGACGGATCGACCGTGCTTGTTATCAAGACCGATGTGACGTACACAGTGACACATCAGACGACACATATTCTCCCACCCGCCGGGACGCAAAACGCTCTCGACGAGAGCCACAAGAAGGCGTCCACACAGCAAGCCGCTCGGTCGATCACGTTGCTCGCTCGATGCCGGCGAGCGCATGGCGCACGCCTTGGACGGTGGCGAAGCCAAAAACACCGATGGTGGCCGTCCGCTGGCGTGAGCGGCGGCGGTCGAGACCTCACCATTCGCGCCGACGACCCAACCTCACGGAACAACCCAACAACCCAACCCAACACGTAACAACCCAACTCAAAGCACGATTCTGAAGTTGGGCCCTCATACATGTCATATTTTTCATTTTTTCAGTGGCCATCCATTAGATAAGGCGGCCGGCGGTGGGGCGAGGGAAGGGGGGGGGGGGGGTATGGCCCTGGCTGGAAAAGAAAGAAAGAAAGAAAACAGACCAACCCAGACGAGGGATGGGGGAGGAGTCGACTGGAGGCCAGAGTACGCGTTTTCTCGCCGTTCTGCACTCTCACCCACATACAGGTCCCGACGCTGATCAGCCAAGATGAGGAGCATCGCCACTACCGAGGAGTGGCACGCCCTGCTGGCTGACGCGGCTGCAAAGAACCAGGCTGTGGTCGTCGACTTCACGGCGTCGTGGTGCGGGCCGTGCAAGATGATTGCGCCCATCTTCGAGGCCCTCGCCGCCAAGTACTCCCATGTTTGCTTTGTCAAGATCGACGTGGACGAGAATCAGGAAGTCGCACAGGAGTGCCGCGTCTCTGCGATGCCAACTTTCAAGGCCTTCCGCGACAAGAAAGAGGTCGGTTCGTGCCGCGGAGCCAACCCTGAGGCGCTCGAAGCGCTGGTGGTGGCTCACCAGGGCGACAAGTGGTCCGCTGCCGGCGAGGGCCAGGCGCTCGGCGGCAGCGCCGGCGAGGCGAGCGGCATGAGCGAGCGTGAGAAGCGGCTCGCGGCTCTCGAAAAGCGAGGCCTGAAGTGAGTGTGAACCATTTGTTTATTATTTTGGTCAACCCGCGACGCCGGTGTGCGTGCAGTGCGACGACGGACGAGAGGGGGGTGATGCTCTGATAAACCCTCCGGATCTTCGACAAAGGTCGGATATTTCTTCTTTCAAAGTGCAAGGTGTGAATAAGAGGTTTATGATAGGGCTACTACGACGAACTATGCGGCAATCGACTGGGCGCCTGGCGCCCGACCACCCCCGCGCAAAGACCTCGTAGTAGCCCTCCCCGTAACCGACTTGGCCGGACTTGTCCAGGCCGCTGTCGCCGCGCAGATCGGCGCGAGCAGTCGCTCGAGGGGCTCTACTGGCTGGCGGTGCTCAAGGGGAAGGCGTACACGCTGGCCGAGGACACGGTCGTCAACACCGACACCATCCCCGCGGGCTATCTCGTGGTCAAGGCGCAGTGGCTCAGGCTCGAGCAACGCGAGTGCGAGGGCAAGCTTCGCTCCTACACGCTGCTCGAGGCCGAGACGCTCATCATCGTGAATCACATGGTGCGGCTGGCGGGCTTGCGCTTCTCGCCCGGCCCGGGCGGCCCTGCGGACCGCCAGCTCGTGAGGAGCGCGCGCGAGAAGCTCTATTATATTGGCCTACAGACGCATTACTCGCTCGAGGCGTGCTGCAGTGAAGACCAGTCTTATTGAACTTGTTTGGAGGCGTCGATTTGTGCAAAAATGTGTGTTAGAGAGCGCTAGATGGCAAAATTTTCTTCGCCTCCGGCGGGGCCGCTCGCCGCGGGGCTAGAGAGTGACTTTTGTCGATGTCGGCTAGAAGTGCTGCACGTTTTTCAGAATTTCACCCGAGATCTCGCCCAACATTGAGCTACGCTACTTGAGCACGTGTAATTCGTGTAATCGAAAACCCTCTTGCACAGTCTCAACGCGGTGCCCGTCATGTGCCTCCGCGCCGGCGCCGTCCGGCGGGCCGGCGCGCGGCCCGGCGGGTATATACTCGTACTGCGCGTCCGCACATATTCTCACGTCGCCTTTCTCGGCCGCGAGGAGCCTTACTCCGCGCCGGCGCCGTCCGGCGGAGGCAGGTACTCGTACTGCGCGTCCGCATTCTCGTCGCCTTTCTCGGCCGCGAGGAGCCGCTTGAGCTCCTCCTCCAGGTCGGGGTCGAGCTGCGGCGCCGGCGGGGGAGGCTCCGGCTCTGTCCCGGTCTGGACGTGAGCGAGGGTGAAGCGGTCCTTGTCGAGGAGGAGGAGCGCGTCGCCGCCGCCGCCCCACGCGAGGCCGCACACGCGGAAGGACCGCCCCTCGGGCAGCGGCACCGTCTGGCACCCGCGCGGCGACCAGAGGACAACGGCGCCGATGCCGGTGCACAGCGCGAGCAGCTGCCTCGTGGGGTGCCACGCGGCGGCGCGCACCGCGTGCGCCTGCAGCAGGAGCGAGTGCAGCCCGAGCGACGCGCCGTCCCACACCCACAGCGCGCGCGGCGCCCCGTCGTCGCGCGTCGCGAGGAAGCGGCCGCCCGCCGACCACGTCGCCAGCCCGACCCCCATCCTCGGGTTGGGCTTCTCGGGCGTGGGGCGGACGGTCGGCAGCGAGAGGGGGAGCCTCTGCGCCGCGTAGACGTACTGCCGCCCGCCGCTCGCGTGCAGCTCCGCCAGCGACTCGGCCAGCTCCGCTGCCTCCGCGTCCGCCTCGGTGTCGCAAGCCGACGAGCTCGCCTCGGCGGCCGCCGCGCCGCCGCCCTGGCGCGACACCTGCACGTACGCGACCGCGTCGGGCGCAAAGGCCTCGAGCAGCTCGGCGCCGTGCTGCAGGTCGCCGACGTGCGCCCACGAGCCGCGGTGCAGCAGCCGCACCCTCTCGTCGTGGCCGCACACCGCGAGGAGGTCGGCCGCGGGGCTCCAGCTGAGCGCCTTCGGCCCGAGGTGGGAGGAGCCCTCCGGGCCGGGCTGCAGCCGGCAGGTGGCCAGGAGGAGCCCCTCGCGGTAGACGAGGGCCTGCGGCTCGAGCAGCCCGTCGAGGACGCACAGGGTCGTGTCACCGCGCGGCGCGTACCGAAGGTCGGCCAAGTCGCGGCTGGCAACCTCGAAGCGGAGGGAGACGGCCCAGCCCTCCGTCTGGACGAGCTGCACCTGCGCGCGCCGCGGGCGGCCCGGTTGCTCGGGCGGAGGGCGAGCACCGCCTCGACCCTCCCCTCCCTCTCCCCCTCCCCTCCCCTCCCCAAGAGGCTGGGAGCAGCCCACCGAGTCGCGCCCGTCCCTCCGGTGGGCGAGCGCCATCTGCCGGCCGTCGGCAGAGAAGGACAGCCCCTCCTTGGCGAACTTTGGGTACTGCAGGTACGACACGGACCGGTCGACCAGCGACCAGACCGTCACGCGCAGCCGGAAGTCGGAGGTCGCGAGAACATGCCGCCCATCAGGCGCCCAGCGCACGTGCGCGAGCCCGAGGGGACCCTCGTCGATCTTGGCGTGCCAGTCCGCCTCGTCGGGGTCGACGCTCCACACCTGCGCGAGGCCGCGCGCGAAGAGGCCGCACAGCACGTACTTTGAATCGCAAGACCACTCGAGCATGTCGATGCGGTCGACGCACGCGAAGACGTGCACGATCTCGAGCGTGCGCGCGTCGCGAACCACGAGTCGGTACATGGCTGCGGCGGCGACGAGCCGCCCGTCGGGGCTAAAGAGGACGTGCCCACCCTCGTGGCTGTCGGAGAACCGACAGGTTGCCGCCATTTTGCCGTTGGTTCAGGCAGGGTTTCCGGCTCGTACCCAGATAGGGGGGCTGCGGCATGACTCGCGCCAAAACGCCCTACCTACCTACCTATCCTCAGGCCGCGCAGCGAAGCGAAAAAAGACCCAAAAAGGGGGTACCTACCTGTTGTAGGGCCCTCTGGGGCGGTCAAAACCGGACCTACCTACCTGTTGCATGTTTGGCCTGTTCCATCCAGATTTTGTTTTGTGTATCCATGTTTCCGGAAACCAAAAAGGAAACGAGAGGGTCCCCAGCACTTGGCGTTTCCGGAAATTTCCAGGGAAACTAGAGGGTGTTTGGTGCTCCATATCTGGCAACTCTCGAGTTTCCCTGACGCCTGAGTCTGAGAGCTGGTCTGGGGCAAAATCTGAAAGGCGAAACCGAGGAAATCGGCAAAATACCGGATTTTTCCAGGTATACCCGGGGTTTTCCAGGTATACCGCAAAATACCCAGCTATTTTGCCGCGCTTTGGCTGATTTTGGGCGCGCCCAAGCACACCTGCTGCTGATTTCCATGGGAGTTTCCTCGGGAAACTAGAGAGGAAACGAGAGGGTGCTGTGGAGAAACACGCTACACGGAAAGGAAACGAGACGGGTGCGCGAGGAATCAGGAAATATGGATACAGCCTAACATCGGGTGTCACCGTGGTGAACAGACCCCCTATCTGGGTAGGAGCCGGAACACAAAACTCAAAAGGGGTCCCTCGTCGAGGATTTCTTTCTTTATTTTCGACTTTCCATGCCCGACAGACCACACGCCAAACGTCCCTGCTCCCTTGGCGCTTGGGTGCTGGTCTGTTTTCCTTCTTTGGTTTTACCCTCCACACAGAGGAAGATCAAAGTCGGGGTTGCAGCCCGCGTCCGTCACGCAGGCTGTGGCAATCTCTGTCGAGCGAAGCATGTGCGTGGTCGCGGGGTTCCGTGTGCTGTCAAACGACAGGTACTTGCCCCTAGCGCCGCCGCCTCTGAGCGGGACCAGGCTCAGCGAGACGTTCGACAGGTTCAGCTCCAGAAGAAGCCACCCTTCTACTGCATTATGCAGCACACCGTTTCTGCACCGGTGACCTGCGTAGCGCATTATGTTCCCAGGAAACGAGTCGAGCGCAGCGGCGGCGAGCCATGTGAAGACCATGAAATGGTCCGACGGGTAGAGTGAAAATCTGACGAAACGCTGATAATGGCTGAGCGTCCGCGTGCATGCTGCGCATTGCGCAACCTCAGGGGGCAGCGCCACGGCCAACCAGCACTTCGACTTGTCGACCCACTTGCTCTGCGCTTCCACCAAAGGGCCGACTGGAGCGTGGGTCTCAAAGAACAAGTCGAGGCGCGCGCGGACAATAAAAGTGTAGCGGGTGCCACGAACACGCTCGTGGTCGAGACGCAGCTGATTCGCCTGACGCAGATTCTCGTACTGCGCCCAGTACCTCTCGTTCAGCCATTTTGGTGTCTGGCTCAAGCCCGGCAAACTCCCAACCTTGGGGGGGCGTGGCGATTTGGGCGTCGTCCCAACGAGACAGCCGGCCAACCATGGCCGAAGCTGCGCTCCAATCTCAATGCAGGTTACGTTTCCGCTTAGTCTCCCTCCCTCAGTCGGAAGAGACACAAAGACGAAGAGAGCCGCGGCGGTGGGCTGCACGAGCAGGCGCAGGTGCGTTGGCCAGGTCTGGGTCACGCGTTGGAGGTGGTAGCGGCCGGAGTAGAGCACAGCTACCGAGCCGCGGTCTCGAATAGAAGGATATGGCGGCAGTACCACGCGGCCGACAGATGTCTCCATGGAAACGCCATTGGCCATCTCATGGGCCTCGGCGCGGCTACCAGAAACCGGAGCCGAGCGGAAGGCGGGGTCAACTGAGCCAACGTGCTTCATCTCACAGCGGAAGGCCCAGGAGCAGTCCCTGAACTTAATCGACACCGTCACAAAGCGTGCATTCTTGCATCTTGCGAATTTTGCGAGGCAGAATTCCGCTGCCTTGGTCCAGCTGCGGATGTCGGCGGGAAGCATATGCGCACCAGCGACGTCTACTGAACAAGATGGCTTGAACTCATACCCTGTCTCCAGGCAGTAGCCAGCACGAGACCGAGCCAGCCATGCTGTCCCATTGCTTGCCATTGGGCGCTGTACAAGGATCAAGGTGTGGGGCGATGATCTTTTTACG
The DNA here is from genome assembly GCF_000372725.1 of Emiliania huxleyi CCMP1516. Lineage (NCBI taxonomy): Eukaryota > Haptophyta > Isochrysidales > Noelaerhabdaceae > Emiliania > Emiliania huxleyi. The sequence goes on along the minus strand of NW_005202113.1, from coordinate 286,472 downwards.
AATTTAATCCCGGCAATTTGAGCACTTGAGCACCGGATAGGGTCGATTCCGCGTGGTACGGGACCCCTCGATCGTCTCACCCTCCCTCACTGGAGTGTTCATTGGGGGGGGGGGGGGGTCCTCATAACAAACACACGGTACAGGATCGGGGTGCACGGAGATCTCACGCTGCAAAAGCAGTCGAACGAAAGCAGTGTCGTCCCCCCTCTCGCTCTCCATCATCTCACCGGGAGACGTCGGCGGTGGTGGCGGTGTGACCGATCGAGCTACAAGAGGAACTTGTTCAGCAGGATCCGGGATAGTCAGATGCTCTTAGCAACCTCGAGAGTGCTTCGTGCGGGTATGCGTCGGTATGGGCAGACGCAGAGTCGAGACGCAGAGCTCACACTAGTCACTATACACACAAAATCACAGTCTGGGTGGAAAGCGAACGAGTCACTTAACCGGGGTCGAAGGGGCGGGCGACCCTTTTTTAGAAACCCGCTTGCCTGCAAGCTGCATGTCGTGCACGACCCCGCCCTAAATAAAAAATAAAAAGGAGGGCGAAACCAAGCTCGAGAAACCAAGGGATGGATGAAAGAAAGAAAGAAAGAAAACAGAGCACCAAGGATGCGTAACGGACATTTTGGCCCATGCGCGTGCTCTCCCTTTTGCTCGCCCTCCCGTCGGCGGCCGGATTGGTTGGGCCGGAGCTGCTGAGTCGGCTCGGGCCAAGCGCACGGTGGCCGCGCCGGTGCGCTCGGTGTGTCCCATCAGCAAGCTGATGAAGGACGCCTCGCGCACCGTGAGCGGCTTGCCGGCCTTCATGCAGCGCTCCGCGTCGCGGAGCCGACTAGCGTCGTCTCGCTTGCTTGAATGCCGGCATTCAAGCAGGTGTATTCTTTTTTTGCTTGGGGCGGCCAGCATGACGGGGTAGGTAGGGTAGGTCTGGGCCCTCCCGTCGGGTTTTCCCCTCTCTTCACGCCGGAATTTTCACAGCAAAAAAAGAATTTTCCGGCGAAATCACGATGTCAACCCTCCCCAAGCGGCGAGAGACTGCGAAGAGAGATAGGAAGAGGCAGACTCCCTAGGGTGGGCGACGGCTAGCGCATCACACACCTCTCCTTAAAATCCCTGTGTGGTGGCGGCGTGCCGTCCTCCCATCCCTCCCTTGGGTTGTATGTTTTCTTTCTTTTACCCTCCCAAAGTGGGTGATCTGGTGCTTGTATGGCCTTGAGTGGCCTGCCATGCGCCACAGGAAGGACTGTGGTTGCAGGAGAGTACCACCAGCCATCACTTTAGTTGGTATAGTACCCCACCTTCACCCCGCTCAGTGATTTCTTTTTTAGTTTCCCATAAGTAGGGTAGGTAGGTGGTAGGTAGGTTAGGGTGCCCACAGGACCCAAAAAAGAAAGGAAAAACGAAATGGGGCACTCCCGATCGCAGCACTTCATGTTGGATAGTCGAGATATTGAGAGTGTGACTAGGAGGGTGGGACGCTGGGGATTCTCAAAGGTATACCCTTGGAATGGCCGGATCCAGCCTTAAAAGTACGAGATCGCGCGCGCTTCGCGCACAGCACCGCCTGTTCTCCGCGGCTGAGTGACGACGCGTGCTTGCGAGGCGAGTACTGCCGCCCGGCAGCCTTGAGGCGGCCGGGCGGCAGTACTCGTTCGAACTTTGCGAGCCGTGCGCGCGCCGAGGCGCCCGCGGCGCGCGCCCGCCCGGCTGCCAGTAGGAGGCGGCGCAATATGGCCTATAGTACAGCCCTTAGGAGGAGGAAGAGGCTGGCTGGCAGTGCTGTATGCCGCCGAGGGGCAGTTTTGGGGTGCTGTCACGGGCCCAGGGGGCTGCAGAAGGCGTCCGCAGCCGGGACAACCCGCCCCCCCAGCCGAGGCCGGTCGAAGCCCACTTGACCACAGCCATGAGGAGTCCTCTTGGTGCTCCTGGCGGCCGTTGGAATGGCGAGCGCGCGCCGATGGGGGGGGGGGGGTCTTGCTTGCTCCACACCGAGCGCCATCGGTCCGGACCGGCGTGGTCACCGAGGGGTGGCCTGCACAAGGTCTGAGCCGCGGGCGCTCGGCGCCAAGTGCAGTGTCACGCTCGCGCTCGCGCGTGACAAACCGGGGGACCCTCTTTTCCTAGTCACTCGGTCGGAGGACGACCCCGGCTAGTCGCCGACCACACCCACAAAGAACCCTGCACAAAGATCCATCTCACACTAGAGAGGTGTCCGTTTTATTTATTTATTTATTTAGGCACTCGGTCCCCCAACGGAAGAGGCCTCGCTCCTATTGGAACACTCCAACATCAGATTTGCCTCGTGCGTCCCTTTTTGAGCCGGAAAGCTATTTTCTTTTGGGTCCTGTGGGCACCCTAGGTAGGTAGGGGCAGGGCAGGGGCCGGTCAGGTTTTTCCAGATTTCATCATGCTGGCCGCCCCAAGCAAAAAAATAGTACTGATTCAAGTCTTGTTTATAAATAAATAAATAGAGCAGTCATCTCCCGTAGAGATGGGCAACACACGAACACAGAGGTACAGTGCGCACCCCGCCCCGCTCACAGGGCGTGCATCACACAGGTGGACTGTGTGACTCCTCGGGTTTCTGGGGACTCTTGACAGAGGTGTGCTAGTCACTATAGTCGGACGGTTCCGACATGTCCGGCGGGCAGTTCGGGCTCAAGTGAGGGCCGCGGTCGCGGTCGCGGCCAGCGCGCCGGGCCTGGCTAGGGCTGCCGGGAGTGATCTCGATCCACGCTCCGGAGCGCGGGTGCTTGAGCAGCCGGGCGGTTGCCTTGAGTCTCGGATTCTTTTTTGCACAACACTGGGCACGGGAGTGCGCACAGATTCTTTTTTGGGCACGCTGCTCCTCGGGAGTCGGACTCTCCTCGCGAGTCCGAGGTTCTGTATTTAGATACACCTTCCGGTGGGCGAGCAACACAGCTGTTTCGCACCGTCGCGTGCGAACACCCTCGTCGCCACACGTCGCGAAGCATGTTGTTGCTCGTGCTGTGGCTCAGCACGTCAAGTGCTGCGGCGCCCGATGGTAAAACGACCACCAGCGGGCGTCCGGCCGTTGTGTCGCCCAGCCTCCTCGCGGCGGACGTCGGCCACCTCGCGGCGGCTGCCGAGGAGCTCGTCCGGTCGGGGGCGCATTGGGTTCACGTGGACGTGACGGACGGCTCGGCGGAGTGCGGCCGAAGCCTCTCGTCGCTCGGTCCCGCGTCAATCGCCGCGGTGAGGCGGGCCGCTCCCTCGCTCTGCGTCGACGTGCACCTGTACGTGCGGGAGCCGGAGCACCACGTCGAGGCATGCGCGAGCGCCGGCACCCGCTGATACAAAATCCGCCGGAGCCGGCGCATGAGATGGTCACCGCGGAGGTGTTGGCCCTCTGCAGGCGCCGATCGGATCACCTTTCAGATCGAGACGATGGCGGAGAGTGGAGCCTCGACCGCCGAGGTGCTGGGCGCGGCGGCTCAGGAGCGCGCGGCGGCGCTGGCGGCGGCGATCGGATCGCTCGGCTGCAGCGCCGGCGTCTGCTTGGCGCCGACCACGCCGATCGAGGCGGTGTCGCGGCTGGTGAGCGGTGGCCTGGTCGACCTCGTCAACGTGCTCTCCGTCCACCCTGGGATCGGCGGGCAGCCCTTCCAGGCCGACGCGCTGGCGCGGCTCCGTGCGCTGAGGAAGGCACACCCGCAGCTTCCCTTTCTCATGGTCGACGGAGGGATCGACGCCGCGACGGCCCCGCTCGCGGCGGCGGCGGGCGCCAACGCGCTCGTCGCCGGCTCGTACATCTTCCGAGCGCCGATGAGCGGAGAGGGCTCTCTGGCCGAGCGGTTACGAGTGCTCGAGAGGGCGCTGGCTGAGGAGGGCGACTGAGGCATGCGGGTCGGGACCACGGGTCTCTCTCTCGTGTGACGCGCTCGTGCACTGTCGTGCACTGTGCACCCGTTTTTCATATTTAATTATTTTAATATATCACTACTTTGCACAAGGACAAAACGGAGAGCACCGTGTCCACCTTCAACTACCCTCCCCCGCTTGACGCGCCGCCGCCCGGCCCTTGTCCGGCCCCGGGAGGCGGCCGCCAGGCCACGTCCAGGCCCTGGCGGCTCGCCCGCAGCGCTGCCAGCGCCGCCTGGCACGCCTCGCTCTCGAGCGGGTTGGCGTGCAACTCGATCAGCTGCAATCGCGGCGCGCTCGACGGGTCCTCCAGCGCCGCGAGGAGCCGCGTGTCGCCGAGCCCGCACGCGCCCAAATCGAGCTCCTCAAGGTGAGACGCGCCGCAGAGCGCAGTGCGGACAGGCCCGAGCTCCGCCTCCGCCTCGCCTCCGACGGACGGGTTGGCAAAGAGGGAGAGGCGGCGCAGGCCCTGCAGGCCGAGCACCGCCGCCGCGCCAGCGGGCCCGAGCTTCGAGCGCGGCAGCGAGAGGGCGGCGATGCAGCCGCCTGCCGCGCCGATGGCCACCGCGCCGCCGTCGGCGCAGCCACAGCCGCCCAGCCGCAAATCGAGAGCTGCGCCGCCGCCTCCGCCGCCGCCGCCGAGGCCGTTGGCGAGCGCCTCGCAGCCCGCGTCTCCGACGTCGCCGTTGTCCTGCGGAGCGAGGAGGGGAGGCTGGCACGCGGAGGAGGGAGGGGCGGAGCCTCGGGGGCGGAGCCTCGCCTCCAGGTCGAGAAGCTCCGGCGGCGGGCGTTGGCCGGCAGCGCGGCCGATGGAGGCGGCGCCCGCGGGCCCGATGCCGCACTCGCGCGCGCTGAGGTGCGACAGCCGCCCGCCGCCCGCGAGCAGCAGCTGCGCGAGTGCAGCGCCGCCGTCGTCGCCGAGCGGGTTTGCCGACGCGCGCAGGACGGCGAGGGCGGCGAGGAGGCCGCGCTCGGCCGCCTCGGCGAGCGCCGCCGCGCCGACGGGGCCGAGCTGCGTGTCCGAGACGTCGAGCTCTCGCACGCGCGCGAGCGGTGCGGCGGCCGCCCCGGCCCCCGAGGAGTGCAGCTCGAGGAGCGGCTGCAGCCCGGCGTCGCCGAGCGGGTTGCGGGAGAGGGTGAGAGAGGAGAGGTGCGGCAGCGCCGAGTGTGCCAGCCGCGCCAGCGCGTCAGCGCCCGCGGCGTCCAGGCCGCGGTGCTCCAGATCGAGCGAGCGGAGGGCGCAGCTGCCGCTGCTGACGCCGGCGGCGAGCGCCTCCACCCCACCCGCGCCAAAGGCGGCGCTGCCAAGCCCGAGGCGCTCAATCGTACAGCCGGCCGTGGCGAGGAGCGCGCCCACCGCATGTGCGCCGTCCTCCCCGACGTCGTGCCCAGAGAGGTCGAGCTCTGTTAGTGTGGCCGGCGCCTCCGAAAGCGCCGAACACAGCTTGACGCAGCCGGCGCCGTCCAACTTGCGCGACGGCATGAGGTGCAGCGATCGGCTCCGGCGAGAGCGGTCCAGCAGAGCTGGGACGTCGAGCGCGGGCGGAGCCGCGCCCCAGACCATTGGAGAAGAGGGTGGTGGGCGACGAGCCGAGGGACGCACGCAAGGAAAGTTTTTCCCGCCTGGCGCAGTTTCATGTCCTCCAGTCTGGCGCAGTCTAGTGTGCAGTCTGAACATGCACATGTACATGTGTCAGGCTGCGCCAGACTGCGTCAGACTGCGGCGGGCTACGTCAAGCGTGCTCTCCCACTCTAGAATTCCTAGTCTGAAGCAGTCTGTAGCTTGAAAACAAAACTCCTCGCACCACACTAGGCACGGGACTGGCGATACAATATAACAAATGCACAAACTCAACACTGACACGAGTACAGCTGTAATCGATCAGCCTCCCCGCCCTCCCCCTCCTTCAAGGTCCACCCCGCTGCTAGCTGGCGCTGCTCTCGTTCGCGCCAACCAGGGCACCGTCGGGCGTCGCCGCCGCCCTCGACCCAACGCCAAAGGCGCGGTACGCCACGAGCCCCCACGCGGCGTTCCACAGGCTCACGACTACCCAGACGCAGGGACTCCGAGGGCTGAGGCCGAAGGCCTCTGGCCATTCCGCAGCCGCGTACATCGAGATGCATGCACTGACCGCCAGCGTGACCTCCGTGGCGCCGCGCACCGCGGTCCACACGATTGCCAGCCGCGCCCGCGATTCAAACGCTCGGAGGGTGTTGCAGCCCGGCTGGCTGCTCTCGCGTGCCAGGCGCGCGCCCCTGTCGATGCCGTTGAGGTAGAGGTAGGGGATGGTGCACAGGGTCGTCGTGATGAAGAGGGTGAGACAGGCGCCCTGCACAAAGGCGGGGGACTCGCGGATGGCCGTGAACATTTGGCCCAGCACGAAGCAGGTGACGGGAAGCAGCACCATGAGAAGCGTCGAATACTTGACCGTGCTTTGGCCCTGAGGGCCGTAGAGGCGTTGCAGCACCTGATCCTTGAGAGTGGTCCGAACCATCCGGTTGAACGCGTCGAGCCCACCGCCCCCGTGGTGCATGTGCATTCCCTCGATGGCGGCGTAGATCTCCTCGCGGTCGGTGGCGCAGGAGCAGCCAGCCTGCCTCACATCAAAGGAGTCGAGAGTCTGCTGGAGCAGGATCCGCTGGAAGACGGCGCTCGCGCCCCAAAACGCGGCCGCGACCTGTCCGAAAAAGTGGACGGCCCACACCTGTGCACAGCAGGGGGCGGGTCGGCGGCAGGATGGGGGAGATGGGACGTCGAATTGTGTGTTGCTGAATCGAATGGATCTGAGATGATGTCTCGGAGAGGCGCGGGGGCGGAGGGAGGCGACCGTTGGAGGCATCACAAACAGCGAGTAGACAGACGACCAAGGCATCGTCACGTGGACGACGACCACCCACCCGATTGCGAACAGGTTTATCCCGAGAAAGATCAGTCCGAGCATGACGAACGAGGCGGCGGCGCACTGCAGCGGCAGAAAGATCACGGGACGGTTCGGGTGCACCGCCTGAAAAACGGCCAGCTCGTACACGCACCAGAGCCTGGTGAAGTAGTGCTCGTCCCAGAGGACCAGCAGCCGCTGCGACAGGGCGACGAAGCCTGCCAGGTGCCTGATGGCCTGGACCTTCTGCGCTCGATCGGTCTGAGGGATGCAGGCCGCGTCGACGAAATAGTAGCGTCGCCGCTGCATGGCGAGCAGGAAGACGGCCGAGGAGAGTGCGACTGAGATGCCCAGCACATACTCCCACGGTGAGGCGACCGTCACCGTCGGAAGCCCGGCCACCATCGTCTCCCTCAGGACGGGCAGGTTGATGATGGGATTTCCGTTGGAGTCACAGGCGATGTGAAACGCCGCTGATTGCCAGGCCATCATGAGGCAGGCGACGATCGCAGCGACCAGAGGCACGATGCCAAGCTCGTGGAAAACCAAGGCGGCCCATTTGTAGCGCCCTCGCGATTTCCACGAGTGCGAGACGAAGGCGTCGAGGCTGCCGACCACCTCTGACCGCTCAAAGAGCTGCTCGCGATCGCTGAGCGTCATGCGGTCTGGGTTGGTGTGGAACACCGACCTCCACCGCATGAGCGTCTCGGCGATGCTGACGCCGCGCTGCATGCCTCGGGGCGGGTAAAGCTTGGACGCCGCAAAGAGGTATCGCGACAGATTTCCAGCCTGCTCCGACTTGCCGAGTTTCGTGGGCATTGAGCTCATGCGGACGACATGCGTCATGAGCACACGGCTGCACGGCTCCACCGCTCACTCCAGCGGCGCGCTGTTGTGCAGGAGTGTGGCTTGAGCACGGCTCCACCGCTCAGCGGCGAGGAGGCGGAGAGGGAGGTGGTGGTGATGGGGGAGGCGGAGATGGGGCGGCGCGCTGTTTTGAGGAGTGTGCAGCGAGCGAGCGAGAAGGAGGGATGTGTCAAGGACGCGACGCGTTATTTTTTTCTCGTTTCTTGGATGTTAGAAAACATATGAAGACAAAGGAAGGCGGACAATGCACATCGCTCTCGGGCCCACGGACTATTTTTTCTTTTACAGGCTCCAACGGGGTAAGGTGTGTATAAGAAAGATGGGTGGGAGCCTCTTATGCGGGCTAAGTAAGTCGGCCGTGGCACGGCCTGGTGACCTAGTGGCTCACTGTGATCATCAGGGTTGCCTCGCCTGCGGCGTGTAGCAACGCGTTTCCTTGTACTCGTCTTGCACACAAAGTGGCGTGCGTCGCAACTTGCGCGTGGGGGGGGGGGGGGGGTCACGGGGGCGAGACGAGACGGCAGAGCATCGCGCGAGAGCCTGGCGCCGCGCCGAGGGCTGCGAGCGTCGCCGGTGCGACGAGTGCCGCCTTGAGGTGCGCGTTGCTCTCGCCGCCGAGAACCTTCTCACGCGCCACCACCCGCAGAGGCACGCCGTCGGGATTGACGCAGGCGAGGCTGTCGGGCCGGAGCTTGAGCTTTTCGAGCTTCGTCACCGCGTCCTCCGCGCCTGCCTGACGCCGCTTGCGCTGGCCCTGGTGGCCCGAGGCCTTCATGTTGACCATGCTGGTTGCTCTCTCTCGTCCCCAAATGATGTGTGAGAGTTAGAGTTGTTTGGTATTGCTAAAAATCTGTTTCCGGACGCCGCCGTGGGGCTGCAGAGACCCGGACGGAACTGACCGCCTCGTGTCGTCTAACGGTTGGGAGAGAGTGAGAGCGAGAGAGGGAGGGGAGGAGGGAGAGGGGAGAGAAGAGGAACTACAAGAAATCTCGCTGAAAAAAAATGTACGTGGACGGCGGCTTGATTGTCTATAATGAAGAAATTCGTGGAAACTTCCGCATGGCTCAACGAATCTTTGAGCAATCTCAGTGGAATCAATGGCGGTGTTAAATACGAGGGGCTACTCGGTGCTTGTGGTGGGCGACGACGACCTCGCTCGCAAGCTCGTCCACGTTCTCGGCGTCGGGCGCGGCAGCCTCGTCGTCGCCAGCGACGGATCAGAGGGCCTCCGCTTCTTGACCTCGCCTTCACACGACAGATTCAGCCTCGTGCTCGTTGACCTAAAGACGATTGATGGGCTGCCGGCGGTACGCCACCTTCGCGACAACGAACTACGAAGCCCATCAGGGGGGCTCCCGTGCTCGCGTTCTTGCCGTCTCGGCCAACGCGCGACACATCCCGAACCTACGTGAGACGTGCCTCGAGGCTGGCTTCGACGATGTGCTACTCGTTCCAAAGCCGCTCCTCCCGTCACACGCCCAGCGGCTCCTGCCCCGAGATGACGTGAGCAGGCTCGCAGACGCACGGCCTTCCCAACACACTAATATGCACGGACGCGTGCCATGTGTTGGGGCGTGCCTCTCTGGGTGGCAATGACGACGCTTAGTGCCTGTACCTGAGCGTTCCCTATGCTGTGCTACCCCTCGTCTTTTGTGTGTGACGAAATGGAGGAGAGTGCGGCGTGTATGCCGTAGTAGTGGAGAGTGTGCCGGCCGGGGTTCCCGCTCTGCGTGTGGGTCTCTGCAGGCCAGCGGAGTGCGGAGAGCATGGTGGTGTGCTAGTGGTGCTTTTGCTTGTGGTTGTGCGTTGTTGTGTGTTTGTGATGTGCACACAAGCGTGTGCGCATCGCGGTGTCACTTGGTGTGAGCTTAGTGCAAAAGTGGTCGTACACGAGTGGTCTCTCTATGTGTGGAGCGGGTCGATCGCCGCGCTCCCCCCTCCGCGCTCCCCCGGCCCCGGGCCGCCTCTATGCTCTAACGGCTTTAGCCTTACCCACATGCGCCCTTGGCTTGCGCTTGCCCCGGCCGGGGGGGGGGGGGGGGGCAACGAACCGCGGGGTGTGTGTGCGGGCCCCAGACCTTCCCCGTCGGACGTCGGTGTCAACGGGGTGCGCCAGACTATTTCTATTTCATCACAATTCCGGGAGAGAAATAGACATGGAAACAGAAAACCGCGCCCACACACACGTCAGTCGTCACGCCAGTCGCCGCGTTCAGCCGCGATTGGAACAATAGTGAACAAATCACAGTACAGTACGGGCGGCCACCAGCTGGCTCTCGTCTGCTGCGTCGTCGTGGGGCAAGCACGACTCTACGCAAGCCACTCCGCGACGACGGCCTCCACGCGCTCCACCTCGGGATCGCCGCCCGCCTCGGACCCCCGCTCGGGCGAGTCTCCGGCCGCGGCGGCCGCAATCACCGACACGGGCAGCCACGCGCGCAAAGACGGCTCGGCGGCGAGGAGCGTGCGCACGCCGCGGGGACCGACCGGCGGGGCCGGGGGTGCCGCCGCAGCAGGCTCCCGCGCCGCGCCGTCGGGCGGGGGCGCGAGCGCGGCGGCGAGGGCGCGGCAGTACGCGCTCAGCTCGGCCGGCATGCGCGTGTCGATGCCGCGGGTGGCGCAGCCGGCATATGCCTCGGCGAGCAGCGCCGCGAGCTCCCCCTCGTCGAGCGCGCCGTCCGCATCGGCGTCGAAGGCGGCTAGCACGTACCGCGGCGCCTCCTCCTCGGACTGCGGCCGGCAGAGGGCCGAGAGGCCGTGCAGCAGCCGGCTGAGGGTGAGCGCGTCGTCCGGCAGCCCGTCCCGCCGCGCGCAGCAGGCCGCGCGCACGACGGCGTAGACGGCAGACGGGTCGAGCCGCTGCCGCACCCTGCCGATCGACTCGCGGCCGAGGCGCGGCGGCGGGAAGAGGACCGTTCCGCACGACGCGAAGAGCGACCGCACGTGCGCCTCGGTGACGGTGGCGTCGGCGACGTCGCACGCGGCTCGGGCCGTCGTGGCGAGCTCCGCGCGCACCGAAGAGCGGAGGGCGGAGCGGAGGAGCTCGAGCTCGGCCGTGTCGAAAGCCGTCTCGTCCGCGAGCGAAGCGACCTGCTCCGCCTCGTGCCGCCTGGTGTGTGTGTGGGGGGGGGGGGGGCAAAGAGGGGGGGTCGGCAAGGCGGGGTCGCGGGACGGCGGAGAGGGCGGCGCCGCGCCGCGTGCCTGTACTGCTCGCGCCGCTCCTCCCTCGCCCGGCGGAGGGCGTGCCTGTGCTGCGGCCGTCCGGTGACGGCCGACTTTGTGTACATGGTGGCGACGAGCCGGTCGGCGTGCCTACGGCGTGGGCAGCGTCCCTCCTCGCCTCGGGCCCGCGCGTGCCTGGTGGCGCCGGGCCGTCCCGCGCGCCACAAGTCGCGGCCAATCGTCTGCAGGACGAGGGAGGTGCCGTTGAAGTCGCGCGCAGCGAGCACGGCGTCGCGGTAGCAGTGCAGCAGCGCGGCGCCGGCGCGCATCAGCACCTGCGGGGGCGGGAGGGGCTCGTGCCGCCGCCTCTGGTGTGGCCGGCCGGCGTGGGCGGCGTCTCTCCCTCGCCTGAGGGCCACTAGGAAGTGTCTAGGAAGTGTCTCCCCTCGCCTGAGGGCCACTAGGAAGTGTCTAGGAAGTGTCTCTCCTCGCCTGAGGGCCACTAGGAAGTGTCTAGGAAGTGTCTCTCCTCGCCTGAGGGCCACTAGGAAGTGTCTAGGAAGTGTCTCTCCTCGCCTGAGGGCCCTCCCAGAGGACGACGTCCCACAGGCGCAGGACCGAGACGGCCGGGAGCACGTTGACAAAGAGGCAGAGGAACCAGCTGGTCGTCACCAGCTCGAGCGGCACCCCTGCGGCAGTGCACGGCGCCGCGGCGGGTGAGGGGGCGAGGCGGAGAGGCGCCGCTCCCTCCAGCTGGCTCCCTCCAGCTGGCTCCCTCCAGCTGGCTCCCTCCAGCTGGCTCCCTCCAGCTGGCTCCCTCCAGCTGGCTCCCTCCCCACCCCGCGGCGCGTCGAGCGGCGCACCGAGCGACTCGAAGTGGGTGTGCACCTGCGGCGAGATCTCCTTGACGAAGCCCGCGAAGAGCGATTGCTCGATCCGGATGCCCGTCATGTCGCGCAGGTAAAAGTCGGGGAAGAGGCGCTCGCAGTAGACGGCGAGCAGCCAGAAGGCATCCTCCTCCTCCAGCCGCATCGCCACGAGCAGCATCGCCGCCACGTAGTTGAGCGCCTGGCAGGGCAAGCGTCAAGAGGGTGCGTGTCGAGGCCACGTCCAGGGAGCGTGCGCCACATGGCGGAGCGCCTGGCAGTAGCCGACCGCGGGGTTGCGCAGCGAGTACGTCGCGAGCACCTGCCGCAGCTTCTCGCGCCCGGCGCCGCCCGCGCCAAAGGCGGCGTGCCCGGGAAAGGTGCGGTGCAGGTCCTTCTCGATCTCGTCCATCTCGGCGCACTCTCCGGCGGCGACGCGGCTGAGTAGCGCCGCAAACGCGACCGGATGCTCCTGCAGTGTGAGCGCACCGAGCTGGTTCTGTGGGCCTCGCGGGAACGCAAGGCTAGCAGTGAGAGCGTGCGGTGACGAGAGCGCGTGACTGGTTGGAGGTAGCAGCGAGAGCGTAGAGTGACGAGAGCGCGTGACCAGTTGGAGGGCATGGAACCGGCGCTCCGCATCTAGGCGGCCGCTCCTCGCGCAGCTGCTGCGCGCCCGACATCGACAGCCACACCTCGGCCCGCAGGCTCGGCGGCACGCCCCCCCGCACCAACTGCTTGCACGCGCGTGCGGCGGCGGCGCCCTTACCGCCCGCGAGCCGCTCCCGCCACACACGCTTCCGCCCCACCGTCTTGACTCGGCCGTCGGCGCGCGGCGCAGGCGGCTGGGGCAGAGGCGCGGCACGCGTCAGGCGGGGGCAAGGCCGGGGAGGGAGAGGGGGGCGGCGCCAGCTGGAGAGGGCGGGTGTGGTGCAGAGGCGTGGCGGTGGAAGTGGAAGGATCACCTGCGGCAGCCCGTGCTCGGCCAAATGCGCGCGCCAATGCTGCGTCTGCACGCGCTCCGCCGCGGCGACGACGTGCGCCCACGCGGACCAGCTCCCAGCCTACAGGGCACGCGACACGCCGCGTGTCACAAGCAACTCACCGGCGCCTCGATCATGCACATCGCCCAATCCGCCTCGGCGGGCGAGAGAGCAAACCCGTGCCCGTCGGTGGCGGCCGCCTCGCCGCCGCCGCCGCCTCCGCCTCCGCCTCCCCCGCCGCCGCCGCCGCCGCCCCGCCGACCGAGCCCCACAAGCCCGAGAGCGCCGCTCAGCACCCCACCGCCGCGGCCGCCGCCGCCGTCGCCGCCTCCGCCTCCGCCGCGCGCGAGCCAGGCAGCCAACGCGTCGTGCCACAGCCTCTGCTCCTCCGGGTGCTCCGCGTACAGCTCGCGCGCCTTGCCCTGCCCGAGCTCGAGCACCAGGCCGTGGGCGGGACTGCCGCCCCGCTTGGTGCCGCCGCCGCCCTTGATGCTGTCCTTGGGGCTGCGGCCTCCGAGGCCAAGGCCGCCCTCCTCGCCGCCGCCGGCGAGGCGCACGCGCGCTCCGGCGAGAGGCACGACGCGGAACGAGTGCGGCGCGCGCACAGAGTCCTGCGCCGACGGGTAGTAGCAGAGGCCGGTCGGAGAGAGGACGTACCAGCGCCGCACGAGGGCGGAGAGCGTGGTGCCGCGCTTCCACAGGTAGCCGACCACGGCGGCAGCCTCGTCGGCAACGGAGCAGCGGGAGGATGAGGAGCGGGGCGAGGCGCCCACCGCGGCGGCGCTCACGGCGGCGGCGGCGCCAGCGGCGGCAGCGGCCGCCGGTGCGGGTGTCGGCGCCCGGGTGGAGGAGGAGGAGGAGGAGAGCGACGAACAGCTGAGCTTCATCGCATCCGTCAGCGAGATGATCTCTCCAGTGTCGAGGTTGCGGAACGGCACGGCGAGCAAATCCTGCTCGGTGGCCTCTGCCAGCTCGTCCTCGCTGATGCCGCCACGGCCAGACTCTTCGTCGCTACTCCCCCTGCCGACTGCAACGTAGTCGTCCTCCACGTCCGTCTCCTCGGCCTCCGTGTCGACAGCGTCGCTCTCGACGTCCGTCTCGGCGGCGTCGGAGGACTCGGCGCTGTGGACCACCGCCATGCCTGTGAAATTTCTTCAAAGAATTTGTGATTTTGCAATTTGTGATTTCCTGACAAACAAAGGCACGCCCAGCTTCATCCGCCTTGTCAAGGCCGAGGGGGCCTTGCGGCTGCCTTCCGCCGACGGCGACGACCTGGACCTCTCTGCCGCCGATTGGGACCCACTCAGCCTCGAGTGCCCCGACTACAACGACCCCAACTACGCCAGGTCCGCCTGCGGGGTCATCCAGGGACGCGCGCTGTCCACCATCCTCAGCGTCTGCTTCCTCCATGACATCTGCCACGAAGTCCAACGTGACAACCCGAGCATGCGTCTCATCGGTTTTGCGGACGACATCTGCCAGAACGACGAGCCCTCGCGCGCCGTCGCCGCCTACTCCGGACCAAAGGGCCTCCTCGAGGCGCAGAAGAAGGGAGCGAGCGTCTTCGACGGCGTCAGCAAGTCGCTCATCTACTCGCCCGAGGGTGACCTCTCGAGCGCGCCGGGCTGGCTCCGCGGCTCGCCTGCACACCGCGACAAGGAGGGCAAACCCACGGGGCGAGTGGACTGCTTCAAGGCCGTCGGCACCTTCTTTGGCGACCCTGAAGCCTGCAAGAAGGAGCTCACCGCGCACCTCAGGAAGAAGCTCGCGCCGCTCGACGTCATCGACACGATCGTCGATACTGACTGCGTCACGAACACCTCGCAGCTCCGCCTCAACCTCGTCCAACGGATCGCCTGCGCAAAGACCAAGTACATTGCCGGCATCACGCCGCCCAATGTCGCGTGCGAGGCTCTCGAGTTTGCGCACAACCGCATCCGCAAGTCCTTCGAGAGCATTGCTCGCGCCGACGCCTCGCCCCAGGCGCTCCGCGACCTCGCGTGGCTCCAGGCACAGCTGCCGACCGAGATGGGCGGGTGCAACATCGATACCGCCTTCTCGCGCGCCGACAGCGACTTCTCCATGTCGCTCCTCAAGAACTGGCGCACCCTCGTCGCCCACAACCCCGACTTCGCCCACGACGAGGGAGGTGCATCCAAGTACCCCGCCATCGCCGCAGCTATCGCCACCTACGAGTCCGCCCTCTCGGACTGGAAGGAGGTGTGCGAGAAGCGCACCGCCCGCGACAAAAACAAGTACTACACCGTCCGCGGCGGCTACCTGACTGAGTTCTACCCCAAGAGCGTCCCGCTCCCCGAGCCCGAGTCCCTTCCAGCTACCGACGCGATTCTCAATGGCACTTGCAAATCCACGTACCCGCGGCCGCGGGCGCTCGCTGCCATCAAGAATCACAAGGACTGGTACGCGCACCAGGAGCTCGTCAAGGCGCGGGATGCGCACGTCAAGAACAACCCGTCCCTCGGAGACATCGCCGGCCCTGGCCAAACGAATCGGCAGTTTTCCCTGCTGCCGGCTGATCTTTCTTGGGAGGAGCCGTCTGGCGGCGAGCCCTGCTCTTCACGCAGCCGGCTCCGCGGCGTGCTCGCCGCCCGCAAAGAGCGGCAGGAGCGCGCGGGAGCCTCAGGGGCGGAGGCGAAGCCGACTGCGCGGCAGCAGGCTGAGGCTGAGGCCGCGGCGCAGCGCTTGCTGGCGGCGGAGGAGGCCGCCAAGGCGCCGCGGGAGACGGGACCGCTGAGCCGGAAGGCCGCCAAGAAGAAGGAGTTCCGTGCGAGGATGAAGGGTGGAAGGCCGGCCAAGGGAGAGGCGGAGCCCGCCGTGGCACCCGCCGCGCCGCTGCCGGCGGAGGAGTCGGACAGCTCGGCTTCGGTCACAGAGGAAGAGGGGGGGGAGGAGGAGCTAGCGACAGCGCAGGCGTCGCGGACGGCGGCTGACGAGCGGACGCGGCACGCGCTGACGGAGAGGCTCGAGCGGGAGGCAAGGGAGTCGGCTGCGAACTTGGCACGCGAGGTGGCGGCGCGCGAGGCGGAACAGTTGGAGGCCGCTCGGCGGTGGGCAATGTTGCAAGCGGAGGCGGAGGCGGAAGCGCAGGTGGCCGAGGCTGCTGTTGCGTTTGGGGCGAGGGCGGCGAGGCGGAGCGAGGGTCGGAGACGCGACGAGGAGAGGCCGGCAGCTGAAGCCGCGGCGGCGTTGGAGGAGGCCGCGGCTGTGGCGGCGGTAGCCCGGGCAGAGGAGAGGGCGGCGTTGGAGGAGGTCGTCAGAAGAGAGTCCGAGGAGGCGGCAGCGAAGCAGGCAGCGGAGGCGGCGCACGCTGCCGCGATGGCCGCAGCCGCCGCCGCGGTCACCGTGGCGGCCAGGGTTCAAGAGGCGAGGGCGGCGGCGGCAGCGGCTGCTGGGGCAAGGGAGTCTGCTGACGCGCTGCACGCTGTTGCGAGATGCGTGGCTCAGGCGGCCCCGACAGTCGGGGGCGGCGAGAGCGACGGCGACGCGACGAAGGCTTTGCCCGAGAGGGCGACGAGCGCTCGGCCGGAGCCTTTGCCCTCACGCCTCCGGCGCGTCTGTGAGGTCCTTGGCTTGGAGCCGGGGCGCAACCTGGTGGCGACGGCCCGCAGCGCGGCGGAGGCGCTCGGCTTGGGCCTCTCGGGCAAGAGCCTACCCGATCAGGTATTGGAGCTCGAGCGATGTCTGAGCTTGAGGATGAGGTGATGTTCTTGAAACTACGGACACCGAAAAAAGAAATACGGGGGAAGGACAGTGAGTTGACGGAAATCGGGGGACGCGACCCACTTCGCCACAGACGGTCCCGCGCCTCGCCGCTAAGTTTGCGGCACGCCCCGCACCGTCCGCTGTGTCCCCGTCTTTGTCCAGAGTGAAAAGTCCAACGCGCTCGTCGGCGGCGGCTTCCCCCGATTTCGCCGCGCTCGGCGAACCTCGACAGCGCCTTCGGTGGCATGCAGCTCTTTGCGACAGAAGCCTGGAGTGAAGCTCCTCTGCTGCTCACACACTCTGCACAGTTGGCACAGCCTACTGTCGGCTGCCACAGCTGTCACAGCGATGGGCTCGCCCTCACTGGCCCTCAGTCACTTGTGCTGCGGCTTGTGTAAGCGACACTGCGCGGCGACTGCCGGCACACTGTGAGACCATGGGTGTGAGGTAAAACCACGCTACCAGCGCTTGGTCACATCGGCCCCGAGGTCAGATCCTTCTCCTCTGTTGATGGTAACACTTGCCTACTCCCTGGAGCCGAGCAGGAGGGCCCGGCGCACAACCCCTGGTCAACTCACTCTCAGGGTCCTTCCCCTTTGGCTAGTTCCATTTCACTGTGGCACAGCTCGCGTTACACAATCTTGATTTTGGTCATTTGCGCCATTTCGTACCTCTCGGTGCCTTCTGCTGTGTGCAACCGTCACTCGGCGGGGTCGCGGCTGCCTCTGCGCGTCCTGGGGAGGTACAAAATTGTCGCCGCCGGAGACGACTCGACGCCGCTGAGATCGGAGATCAAGCTCTGACAGGTCGCACGTCGCTCCTTTGACGCCGACGTGACTCACCCGTGCAGAGCGCATCAGGACACGGTCTCGACGCGCTCGGTACGACGCCTGCGACCCGTCTCGGGTCAGGTGGCACGACGCTCATCGCGCCTGCCAGCGCTGCCGTACAGGTTGCCACGACGAGGTCGAGCACGCTTCTATACGCTCGCCCAGCCTTCCTTTCCATCCCATTAGGCAGCCTGGGAACGGCGGCGAGCAGAAGCAAAGCCTACGAGGGGTGGTGGAACCACATGTCGCGGCTACTGCCGGCTCGACCCCACGATAGCCTCCGAAGGCTGTGACTTTGAGGCACCACCATCGGACGATGTGGACGAGTTGGGTCGCTCTCGCGGTAGCCAGATGACCTCTCATACTAGTATCATCGACCATGGCCGCAGGGAGCGCGGGGGATTGCGCAGGGAGCAACACGGAGCTCCGTTGGACGTTTTCAAGAGATTAGCGTGTCAGAGTGAACGTTGGATCGTAACTAGAGCCGCTTTCGTATGTCACGGGTGAATCCCCCTTCTCCAGCAGCCGACAGAGTCACTTTATTAGTCACTTTTTCCTTTTCGTCCATGTACCATGATAAAAAACAATTGGTTTCCGCATGCGCGCATCATCAGGCGGCCCACGCGAACGCGTTGGGCCCCCGGCTCTCATCAGTCGTTGCGAGCGAGCTTCTCCTCGACCTGATCGCGGTTCTGTTCGCGCTTCGTGACCAGGATCAAGTGGCAGCCAAAGTCGGTGACGACGGGGCCGAGGATGGCGCCAGGCTGCGGCGCGTCCTCTGCCGGGAAGAGCGCGGTATCGAACTCCTGGACCATCTTCCCCGGCCCAAAGAGGCCGAGGTCGCCGCCCGATGAAGCGGAGGAGCACTGGCTCTCTCGTCTCGCCAGCTCGGCAAAGATCGGTGCCAGCCGATCCGGCTCCCGCTGAACGCGCTGGCCGAGCTCCTGCATGAGCTCGACAACCTTCTCGAGGTCGCCCTCCCCTTTGATCAGGATGTGCGACGCCCGCACGCGCCGGTCGTCCGCCACAAACTCCTCGTTTGCGAAGGCGCCTTTGAGCGCGTCGAAGAGGCCCATCGACGCGACCTCGGCCCGGCGTGCATGCCGCTGCGAGCGGTGCGCTGTGGCGACGGTTGGCGATGCCGAGGCGGCGGGCAGCGCGAACGCCGAGGCGGCGGGCAGCGCGAACGCCGAGGCGGCGGGCAGCGCGAACGCCGAGGCGGCGGGCAGCGCGAACGCCGAGGCGGCGGGCAGCGCGAACGCCGAGGCGGCGAAGAGCAGTGACATGTACACGTGTTGACCGCGTTTCTCTTTTTCACTCCGACCCATACCGCGTCGGTGTCCAGTCCGAGCCTGACTGTTCACCTTCCTACATACATACATACATGCCCCTCCCGACCCCCGCCCCGGGCCTCCTTGTTCTATTGTCATAAATCGCTTTCTTGAGGGTCGGTCCACGGGGGGACTGAAGCTGGGACTGAAGCGACCCCACGATTTCATGTGTGGCAAAATTGATTTGAAAACTTCGGGGTTACCAAAAGAACTCACTTTCGGAAAAAGAAAATACATCTGTGGCTTTCTCTCGCCTGCACACGTCGAGACGTCGTTTCCTGCAAGCTTCCGTCGCGCTGGCCCCAGCAGCTGTTGGAACATGGCCGCCAGCGGCAACGGGACCACCCCCAGCCTGGACGTGCGGCTCACCCGGTCCCAGAGCGGCAACATCCTGGACATCGACTTTATTGGAGGCGCGCGTCCGCGGCACTTGCCGTCCACCCGCCGCGCGCGCGACGCCCTTACCCGCCGTGCGCAGGACTCAGCGAGGTGGCGGGCTCTTCCGCGCCGGCGGCGGCGGCGGCGGCGCCGGCGACGACGACCGCGATCGCGACGGTCGCGCCCAGCTGCAGCAGCACCGCCGTCGTCATCAGCGGCCGCAAGCTCCGCATCCTGGAGCACCGCGTGCACAAGGTGGAGATGAGGACGCGCGAAAACGGGGAGAGCGAGGAGGAGCTGGTGGTGTCGAATCTGCGGCCCTTCACGCTCAAGGTTGGGGTGCATGACTCGGCGGATGTGCCCATCGTCGACTGCTCGCTGCCGCTGCGCGCAACTCTCCTGTACGAGAATGGCTCCGCCGTCAAGCGCCTTACACGCGACGCGGCGCCGCCGGGCGGTGGGCAGCGTCGGTAACGGGCGGGCGTGTTCCTCTGCAGGCAGACGAGTCTCTCCGAGCCGCTGCTCGTCGGCGAGACGGACGTCGTGGCGCTGCAGGGCGCCGCGACCTTCAAGCTGCGAATCACCTCCCTGTGCGCCGCTGCCGGGGCCGCGCCAGCGCCGTCGAGCCGCTGCCTCACGGCGGAGGGGGATCGCCGTATAGGTCGAGCCACCGCGACAAGCAGCGCTTCCGCATCCAGGTCGCTCCGCAGGAGGAGTCGCTCACGCGCACCGAGCCGCTCCTCAGGCGAGGGCAACCCTCCCTCGTCCTCCCTCCCTCCTGCCCTCCCTCCCACCCTCCCTCCCTGCCCCATGCCCCATGCCCCATGCCCCGCGGCGGCGCGTGAGCGACGTGCGCGTGCCTCTGCCCACAGCGTGGTCACCGACCCGATGAAGAGCGTCACCAAGCTCGGTCGCGCGATGCCGCCGCCGCCGCTCCCATCGCCCGGCGGGGACGCCGCCGCCGAGGGCGTCAAGCGCCGCTGCCGCGAGACTCTCGATGCGCACGCGCAGTCGATTGCCCAGCTGCAAGAGACGCATGTGCAGATCGCCGCCGAGCTGAAGGCGGTCGCCTCGCTGGCGCAGCGTGCGGTGCGAGCAAAGGCGGAGCCCACTTCCGTGGCCGCCCCCGTGTGACGGAGCCGCGCTCGCACCGCCGCCATGGCGGCCCCGCCGCTGGCCGCCGCTCGGCGCTATTCGCCGTGCGCTGCGTGACGCAAGCCGCGCGGCGCTTCAGGATCGCAACCACGGCGGACTCAAGCGTCGCAGCACGACGGCGGCGGGGGCTCCACCGCTCTCGCGTGCGCCTCGAGGCACGGCTGGCTGTTCTCTCTGCATTTTGCTCGGCGAACACCGACCGCACTGACTCTCAGACACTGACCCTTTTCCTCCTGGGTCCCATGCACTGTGCGGGTCTTGTGAACTCTGAGTTGCGTACATGGGGGTGTCTGGGTACTACCATATAGGATTTAGAAGACTTAAAAATAAAAGAACCCCCCCACACAGCACACTCTTGTGCGCCATTTGGCGCGAGAGAACCGGACCGGGTGCCGCGCGGGGGCTGCTGTCATATGGAGCTGCTGTTCTGGTAACTGCTAACTTACTCGTACGTGGTAGGGGATAGACCTCCCCTCAGCTGCCGAGTGCATTACTGGGTGGCACCATGCGCGTCCGCATATGCGCCGCGCCGCGCTCCACTAGAGAGTAGAGTACTTGCGTGTCAGCTCTGTCGCGCGCCCCCTAGCGCCTGCGCCTCCGCCATGGCCGCCTTTGCTTGTGGCGCCCGCCCCTTCGCCTGGTGCAGCCTGGCCAGATTGATCCAGTTTTTCGCGCTCGGGTCGAAGCGCACGGCGTTGTGGAAAGGCTCCTCCGCCGCGTCGAGGTCGCCGGCAGACGCGAGGGCGACGCCGAGGTTGCCCCACGCCTGGCCGTGGTCCGGCTTGGCGGAGAGCGCCCTCCGCAGCAGCGCGATCTCCTCGCTGGCGTCGCCGCCGTCGCCGACGAGCACCGCCAGGTTGAAGCAGGCATCGGCGTCGTCGCTCGTGATAGCGAGCGAGCGGCGGTACGCCTCCACCGCCCCCTCCCTGTTCCCCCGCTCGCTCAGCACCCTACCCAGCGAGTACCAGGCGTCGCTGTCCTCGGGGAGCAGCGCGAGGCTGCGGCGCAGCTTCTCCTCCGCCGCGTCGGCCAGCGCGGGCGACAGCGGCCCGCCGCTCGCCTGCGCCGTGATGGCCTCGGCCCAATTCTTGAGGCACGTCGCGCAGCGAGGGTTGAGCTTGAGCGCCCACTTGAAGAGCCGCCTCGCCCTCGCGAGGTCGCCTGGTGGGGCCAAGCCACCGCGTCAACAGAGACAGCTCCGCGCGTCTTTGCTCCTCTCGGCTCCTCTGCGGCACCGCGGCCCCGCGCAGCACGCCCCTGGTTCTGCAGCCGGCGGACGTGCTCGACGCGGTCCTCGATGAGCAAGAAGGCGCCGAGGATGTACCGCTCGCCCGCCGTGACGGGGTGGCCGCCGTGCCGCACCGAGCCCGGCCGGAAGGTGCAGTGGCCCTGCTCCATCGGCAGGACAGACCTACGGGGCGGCGGCGCAGGCTCCGAGAAGGCTCGGGAGGGAGTTGCGCTCCGTCGGCGGGGCGCACCCTTCGCCGAGGTGCTCGAAGAAGGTGCCTCCGCCGGTGTAGTTTGCGCGCGGCGAGAGGGCGAGCGTCATGGCGAGGATGCCTGCGTCGCGCGGGCCGAGCTTGTGAACGGCATGGCTCTCTGTCGCTCTCCTGGCCCAGGCCCATCAGTAGCAAGCCTGTGGTGTCTGAAACCGCACTTGTCTGTCGGCTCATGTCGGCTCATCTCGGCTAAATTCGGACGAGCCGTCGTCGACGTGGACATCCGTGCGCGGGTGGCTCGAGTTGTACTTGAGTATCGCCACGGAGTGTGCGCGCAGCACGGAGGCGGAGGAGACAATCTCGGGGAACAGCGCGGCGATCGTAGGAAAGATGAGCGACTCCAGACGCGAGTTGAACCTACCCGCAAAGGCAGGAGGCGTGCAGAGGCGCCGGTCACAGCCCAGCCGCCGCCGGCCAAAAGCGAGCTGGAACCAGGCGCGGGTGCGTGGCATCTTCTTGACCCAGTCTCCGCCGAGCTTGTACTTTCCAGAAGCGTACTCGTTGCTGCTCATCCCTTCCTCGTTGGCGACCGCGACTGCCGCCTCCGCCTCATCGGGCGGGATTAGCGGGCTGGCCGTCACGCGGATCAGATCGAGCGGGAACTTGAAGGCGTCGGCGAAGTCCTACTTTGCAGGCACAGACGAGTCCGAGACCAGGCTGCGAGGGAGAAGAGAGCCTGGCGTGGTGCACACTCCTCGGGTGGGACGGACCCCATCGAGTGGGACCGCGCCTCGGCCGCTCCGGCCGGCAGCTGCGCGCCCGGACCGCAGTAGAAGGACTCGCAGCTAGCTGCACAGTCGTCGGCGTGGTCCGCTTCATTCTGGTCAAGCGCTGCGGCAAACTCTTCGCCCAGCTCCGCGCGCAGGGCATCGAGACTGGCCGAGGGCGGTTCGCACGACGTGCCGCCGCACCCGTCGGCGCCGCCCCGAAGCCGGACGATGGGAAGGTGCTGCTGAGAAAGCCAGGTGGCGGCGAGGCGCGGGAACTCCGCAGAGCTCGCTCCACAGCCGTCGGCACCGCACTCCAACACTCCGCGCTGCCAGAGCGACAGCTTGAGCCGCTGCGCGAGCTCGTGGTCAGAGGTGTCGGCTGTGGCAGCGGCGGAGACAAGCAGTGGGAGGAGCATTTTCTGACGTTCTTCTGGGCTTCGAAAGGCTCCCGCGGTGGAGAGTTTTTTTCATAAGTGCACAAAAAAGAATTCGCGGACGGTTGAACCTGTGCTTCCAAAATCCTGCTCGTGCAGGTGTGGACCCTGTCCTCTTCCCCCATCCCTGGTTTGGGTGTGCCTGTTTGCTTTCTTTCTTTCTTTGCCCGCTTTGAATGGATCATACCCACGAGTGCCCCACCGCCTCGAGTGCGCTCTCCGTCAGGCAAGTCGCCACCTCATAGATGCAGGGCTCGGGGAGCGTCGCGGCCGCCCGCTCCAGCATTGCCGCCACGAGCGCATCCTCGTTCAGTCTCGCCACGGTCGTGAGCATCTTGTCCCTGCCGAGCGGCTCCTGCGTGGTCACCATCACGTCCTCGATGGCCAGCACTGGTGGCGTCTTCGGGTACTCGACCGGCAGTCGCACGCGGAGCAGGATCGACGCAACCAACGGGACCGCCCGCTCCCCCTCCTCCGCCGCCGGCCGCTCCCCATGGGCGGTGAGCTGTAGAGAGCACTCGAGCGGAGGGTGGGCGGCGACCTCCCGCAGCGCGGCGGCATCCGTGCCCGCGGCGTCCTCCCCGAGCGACTCGCTCAGCTCCCGCAGCCGCTCCACCCCGCCGGCGCTCGACACGAGCACAAACTCGTCGGCGAACATCGCCTCGAGGCACTCGAGCTCCTCGAGCTGTGACCGGCGGCACTCGGCAATCGCCCACTGCTCCTCCGGCGGCGGCTCACAGCTCGCGCCCGCACCCTCGGCCGCGCTCGCGCCCTCTGCGCCGCCGCCGGCCGCGCCCTTTGCGCCAGTCTGCAGCGCATGCGCCAGCTCGCGCAGGCGTGCACGCGCTAGCTCGTGCGCTGGCACGCCCTCCGCGGTCTCGACTGCCTCGCCAGCAGCGCCGGCTGGCGTCGTGGTCACTGCAGCCTGCTCCGCAGCCCGCCGCCGCTCCGCATCTGCTCGGTCGCGCGCCCGGTTGATCTCGTCCTTTGTCCAGCCTTGCTTTTTGGGCGTGTGCTTGATGAGTTTTCCTTCGGCGTCGCGCCCGTTCGCCTCCCACTGCATCACCATTTGCCCATGCGTCAGGCCCTTTGGCTTGGCCTTCGGCTTCTCAGCAGCTCGCGCAACGTACTTCTGGGATGAGCGGCTCACCGAGCCGCCGCCACCGTTCATCGCCTTCATGCCAGGCTTGGGGACGTTGCCGGCGCGCATGTCCGCAGCTTTCGAGGCTTGGCCTACCATTGTGCTACTCGCACTCTGGCGCTCGTTCACCTTCTGGCTTAATGATGCGCGCCGACTCGCGCCGGCCCGGGGCTCGTTCACAGCCTTGTATGAGAAGAAAATACGGCTTTTCACATAAACGCACAACCCCGGGCCCGAAATCGCACAGAGACAGTCACGCAAAACGGGGTCCCAGGGAAGGCGAGCAAAAACCTTCTCTCGCGCGCTAGACGCCGACTCGGAGGCTGCACCGGTCAGGCGCGCAGCCGGAGAGAGAGGGAGGCGCTCAATTGAGCGCCTCCATCATCTCCGCCTCATACCCCCGCGCCCGCGCCTGTAGCGTCCGTGCGCGCGAGGATGGCCTCGCCGGGTGGTGCGGCCGCAGCTGCAGCTTTGGCAGTAGCCGCAGCAGAGGCAGCAGCAGCACGAGAAGCGCGGCAGCGGCAGCCGTAGCCGCCGTCGCCGTCGCGCGGTCGCTTGTTCACGCAAAAAACGCAACTGGGCGAAGGCGCACAAGCACCACCACACAAGGCTTAAAATCCCTGTGTGGTGGCGGCGTGCCGTCCTCCCACCCATCCTCCCTCTGGGTTGCCTATGTTCTTTCTTTCTTTTCCACCACACAGACAGTCGAGAAAGGGAGAGACAGCAACGACAGTCAGTGCGGCTCCACGATTTTTTTATTTTTGAAAGGGCCCGGCGCTACCAAGCTGTAGGATGTTGTTGGTTCAGCTGCAGCGGAGCTGCGAAAGTTCAATGAAATGACTAATTAACCATGCCAATCCCCCCCTTCCACTGATCTGATGCACGCGGTCTCTACATCTACGACACAGGCAACAACATCCCACGTACTCGAGTACCACGACGAGGAGCAACAACACGGGCGACCTCGCGAACGATCAAACTTGAGCGGGTGCAATTGGCGTCGCGCCAACCCGACTTGGCTCTGTGCGAACCTCAGCATGGGACGAGATATCGTCCCCCCCAAGCACCAGCAGAAGCACAACAAGCATGGGCTCGGAGTGCTCGACAAGTCACTCACCGCAACGTTCAACGAAGGCGGATGGCTGCCACACGTCTCACCGAGGGAAGCCGCGCCGGGCAAGCTCGTCATACCCAAGACGATCACGTCGCCGCGGCGCGAGAAGCTTCCGCCTCCCAAGAGACGACTGATCTGGCCTGAGCGACCAGCTCGTCCCGAACGACGCGTTCGGAAGCCCATTGTTGGCCACGGCGCCGAGCGTCCCTGCAGGCCGTACAATGACGGGCGCTTCATTGCCATTTCCGAGGAGCTACTGGCGGCGCCGCGCAACGAGCCGCTTCGGCAGGTCGCGGGCGACGGATCCTCATTGGCTCGCGACGTGCTTGCCGTGTCTCGAGACCCCCTTTCGCACACTGGTGTGCGACTGGCAAGGGCAGAGCCACGCTGGAGCATTCATCCCCAATCGCCGTCTCCGTCGAGTCCGAGTCGATCGGACTATGAGCTCGATTCGTCGCGCTCGTCGTCACAATCAGCCCAGGTCTACCAACAGCAGGCCGTCGAGGCGGCGTTAGGAGTGTGAGCGAAAAAGAGTGCGACGTGGAAAAGGTGTGAGCCGCAGCAAGCAGGGAAGAAGGGCACTTACAGCAGCGCTCGTCGTAGTATAGCCGACGAATATTCGTATAATGTAAAAAACGGTGTGCTGTGTAATATCCCCGGACTAGAGAGCCAGAGACGGCAGAGACGCCGGCTCGCGGGGGCGCCGCGGGGAGGTGTGCGGGGCTGCGGGCGAGCCGGGAGCGGGGCGAGGGTCTCGCTCTCGGTCTCCGGACCCGGACCCGGAGTGGCGGAGATATATTTTGGACGAGAGTCGCGACGCTCGGTCGTCAGTGTGAGAGACGAGGTGGAAGAAACACATATCGCCACTTATTTGATGAGAGGGTAGAAGGTTGCAGGTTTCGACGATGTGTTTTAGTGGTACGGCTCACACAGCGCAGGTGTCTGGTCTCCGTGTCGGCGTGTGTGCGCCGTCAGGGGCGCGGTGTCCGCGAGCTCAGCAAGTGGCCAGCTCGCTCTACCTCCCACTCGCGCACCCCGCCGCTGGGCACCCGAGGATCGAGGGCGGTGCGTTGTATGGAATGCCCGTATACCCAGCCCAGCTGGCCGTCTCCATGCCTCTTGCGCCTGTGGAGTGGGCGACAAGCGCTGAGTGTCTCGCCACAGAGAGGGGCGTGGGGTGGCGTATACGACTCGTGGCGGATGTGGGAAGGCGGAGGCCTGTGAAGTCGGCTTGCTCGATCAGGGCGTCGTTGAAACTTGCGCCGGTGAGGTCCGCGCCTCGAAAAAAGGCGCCCTTCAGATTGCCGCCGCTGAAGAATGCGTTGTCCAGCCGGGCGAGCGAAAAGTTCGCGTTTTCCGCCATCACGCCTACGGAAGCACGCGAGCAGAGCCTCCGGAGTGTGCTCTGGTGCGATGGTGACGAGGTGTGGGGACCCTGCCCGCTCGCACCCGTCAGCGAGGCGAAGCTGAGCGTGGCATTGACGAAGCTGGCGTCGTTGGCGTTCACCCCGGAGAGGTCGGACTGGGAGAGGTCAGCGTGTGCGAAGGAGGCGTGCTTGAGCGAGGCACTTGAAAGGCCCACCCCGCGCAGGCTCGCCCCCTTGAGCGACGCGTGCTCGAAGGAGGTCTTAGAGTTGGCGCTCGCCTGCAAAGAGGCGGCGCGGCTCGGCGGGGCCGGAACGGCGGCTCGAGCGGAGCGCGTCTCTCTCTCGCCGCACTGAGTCCATCATTGCCTTGTCGAGCGACGTAAACTCGAAGTTGGCTCCGTGCAGCGTGGCGGAGCGGAGATTGGCGCCGTCGAGCAGCGCGCCTTCGCTAGTCGCTTGGGCGGTGAGATAGGAGTCAAGTCTTGGAATTGAGGTTGCCTGCTAAACTCTAAGGCAGCCTACTACTTTTTAGCAGCGCGCCGGAGAAGTCGCCCATGTCGAGCTTGGAGTTGTACAGGTTGGCGCCGCGCAGGTCGAATTCGCGGAAGTGCGTGCAGCCCGAGTCGATGGGCGCTGCGCTCGGCAGCAGCAGCCGGCAGCACACGCAAGTTGCCAGGTTCTGGCAGTGCTTGCCGCCGCCACAGACCGCACGGCGGAAGCGGCCCGCCTCCCGGCTGCTACCGGGCAGGTTGACCGAGGAGTACGAGCGTGCCCAGCCCGCGAGAGGTTTGACGAGGCAGACGACGCCGTCGAGGGGCACCATCTTGTAGGGGTCCTCCTTGAGCATGGCACACTTGGAGATGGCGCGGCCAGATGCGGGCTCCGGCTTGGAGAACTCGATCGCCACGCATATGTCGCTCTTCTCGCACGCGTCCCGGCAGGCTGCGACGTCTTTGAGCCCCCACTTCTCGTCCACACTTGCCTTTGTGCCGTCCGCCTTGCGGCAGGCGCCCTGGCGAGATCTCACGGCGGACCGAGGCGGGCCCCACTCCAAGCCAACATAGCCGATCGCGGTGTGCCCTTCCTTACAGCATTCGGTGCACCCGGAAGGGCAATCAGGGCCAGTCAGCGCGCGAGTGTCGACGCACGAGAGCGTGGCGGCCTACGATCAACTTGGTTGGGTTAAATCGACCCGGCAATTGCTCGTCTCGCCTCATCTAATATCGGCGCACCATTAATATGGCGGCGCAGGTCGTCGTGTGCGGCGGAGCGCCGCACTTCTCCTTACATTGGAGAGACTGCAGGTCCGTTTGGGGCATCCTGCTCGCAGCAGCGATGCACTTATCGGCGTGCAGGATTTCAGCGCAATCCCGGTAGGGATCCCGTCCCTGCGCGTATCTCCCTCTTAACCCACCTCTAACATCACAATCGTGGATCCCTACCGGAAGGTCGTGAGGAAAAGAAGCTGTAGTGGAAATGACTGCACTCCAAGTGCTCCAATTGCACCCTCCCTCCGTTTTTCAATTTTCTTTCTTTTTGTACATAGGGCACGGGACAGGAAAATTTTCCCTTACACTGCAAGTACCCAAGCCTCTTTCTCAACGAACGGGAAAGAATCTGTCGAATAGCACTGGGCACGGGACTGGCGCGCTCTGGGCACTAACACAAGTACAAGCTGCAGTATCTACGGCCCATGATTCGTTTCACAGAACTTTTGTTTAGATAGATGGCTGATAGATCCCGCCGCAGCGGCACGGCGGTGGCGGCGGGGGTGGTGGGGTGGCCTTCGCGTCTCGCTAGGTTGGTGACGTGCGAGTTTGCCGCGGTCGGTCGGCCGTCACCGCCGGTTCATGACGACGGTCCACGCGCGCGTCGTGTGGCCAGGAAAAGAGCCGCTTCTCAGCGCGGCGCAGATCGCAAACTCGACCGAGCTCGTCGGCGACGACTCGCGCCTCGCCTGCCTTCGCGCCAAGCTGCGCCGTGGCGAGGGTCTCGCAATGGCAGCCATCGGCGGCTCGGTGACGGCGGGCTCGAGCTACCGGACCATGAAAGGCAGCGAAAAAGGGCTGGGGTACCTGTACCACAGGAAGATCTTGGCTGCGTTGCGGCTGCTCCACCCGAGCAACCATTCGATGCTCAACGGCGGCGTCCCGGGCACTGGACCCACCTACATGGAGCACTGCGTGAAGCAGCATCTGCCGCGCGGCCACGTCGACCTCGTTCTCGTGGAGTATGCTGTGAACACGGACCGGCGACCGCACGCCTATGAGCGCATGCTGCGCGCTCTGCTCACCGATCCCCGGGCGCCAGCGGTGATTGTGGTGAATGACCACCGCTGGCGCGCCATTCGCCCGTGGGACGGCAACCCGTGCAAGTGCTGGTCAAACGGAAAAAGGTCCTCGGCCGGGAAGATCGACATGCGACGGAATCGCACACAGTGGGCCGCCCAGTCGTACGGCGAGGACGGCCGCTTCCGCGACCCTCGCTGCTCACTCCAAAGCGACGAGGACGCAATCGCTGCGCTCTGCCGGCACTACCGCATCCCTCTAGTTTCTATGCGTGCTGCCACGTACGACGCCGTTCGCAAGGGCGATCTGACCCTCCCCGACTTCATGCTCGACTGCAAGCATCCTGGGGCCAATGGCCACTCCATTCTGGCGGAGGTGGTGCTGCGTCGCCTGCTCACGGCCCCAGACGGGGCGGACTCGCATGCTGCGTGCGCGGCTGGCGCGGCAACACCCGCCTCAGCAAGAGCTGCAGCCTCCCCCTCGCGGACGCTGCCGAGCCCACTGTACGGGGCAGCGGGCCGGCAGGCATGCCGCCCACCCCCGAGGCATGCGGCGTTGCCTGTGCCAGCTACGCCCTTTTTGATACTAGGCTGCGGCGACTACCTGCGCTCGGGCCGAGCACCTTTCCCCCCTGGTGTCTTGGGCGCACGGCTTTGGGCCGTCGGACGAGGGCCGCGGGCCCGACAAGCTCGGGTACCTGGCCAATGACATCGGCTCTTCCATTGGTTTCTGCTTCCCGGCGCCTGACGCGGGCGAGAAGGCCGAGCGAGGAGCGCAGCGGACCGCTCTCTGGGTGGGGTACCTGCGCTCTTATGAACACATGGGCCGAGCCAGCCTGGGCTGCAGCGGTCGCTGCCGCTGCAGGGCGGACGTAATCGACGCACACGAGACAAAGCGCTCGGTCTCTGTCACCGACGTCCGCAGAGTCGAGCTGGTCTGGACGCCGCGCCGCAAGGTCACGGCCGTGGACGTTGGCGGGTGCGGCTCGTGCACGCTGACGATGACCGTCTTGAGCAACTCGTCCTCCGGCGAGCACAAGTTCAAGGTGATGAGCCTCCTGATTGAGACGGGCGGCCTCAGCACGTTTTCACTACGTGCTTCCCTCAACGACTGACAGAGTCATTGCTCGTTATTCGATGTGGAGCTGCGGGGGCACACGCGCGCAGCAGGGGCGCGGCACCGCGTCTCACTCAGTCTCATCGGCAGCGGTCAGATAACAGATACGTTCAGTATGTAGCATATGCACGCAGAGCATTCAGCAAAGCAAACGGCACATAAGGCGCTAACACTACTGTACACAAGACTTGTATATTAGTACGGGTCCACATTCCAGAGAGACGGGGAGGAGCGCAGCTGCACTTCTCTCACACGGCACTAGTGTGTAACAACTTCCCACGCACGTACAAATTGACTCGGCATCTTCAGCGACGCCTTCTGTCCATCGCATCTCGCATCTCTTGTCCTCCCTCTCAAAGCCCCGAGTTTGAAACAGGGCGGAGCTTGGCTAGCGCTGGTCGAGGAACCGCGCACGCATCGCCTTTGTCATGCGGCGGCAGGAGCCGCCGTCGTCCTTGCCAAAGAGGCGGTACCGCACCGCCGCGACGCACGAGTAGCCCAGGTCGCGCAGCGGGCGAGGGAGCAGGATGAGCGCATACAGAAGCGAGAAGGGCGCTCCGCAGCGCGAGAGCACGCGGAGAGCGGCAGTCGAGCGTACGTGTGCTCCCGCCTCGTCGATGAGGACCATAGTCGAGAGGTCTGCCTCGAGGCCGGCCTGCTTGAGCGCCTTGAGGCCCACCTCGCTCTGTGGACAAGGCGGGCCGGGCAGCTAGTGAGTGGGGCGACGCACGGACGAGCCGCGGCACGAGTGACTCGGTACCTGCAGCGGAGCAAAGTCGATGATCTCCTCCTCGTCGTTGTCGAGGACGAACTGCACAAAGGTGGAGCAGAGCAGGCAGACGCCGTCGTAGAGGACTAGTGGCCGCACCGCCGGCGGCGGCGACAGGATGGTGCGAGAGATCCAGTTGGCGGCCGCGTCGCCAAACTTCCAAAACGCTACGCCGACTGGTCGCTCAGCGCAGGCGGCGATCTTGGTCCACTCGAGGAGCGCCTTGACGACAGCGGCGAGCGCGCCGTCGATCACAAGCCCGTTGAACGAGAGGACGCCATAGACCTCGCCGAGCGAGACGCAGGAGACGCGCGGCGTCTTCGAAGCGCCGACGGCGCCGAATGGGTAGGTGGCCAGCCCGGTCGCGACACCTTGGGCTCCACCCTTGGCAGCGTGGCAGAGGTGTCGGATGTTGTCTGCGACCACGTCGGCGTTGAGCTCGGCGGTGTGCCCAAGCTTGAGGTCGTCGCTCGATGGGAGGCTCATGGCATCCCCTGCGACGAAGATGCGGCCGCTGCCCGCTGCGCACCGGAGAGTCTCGTCGACCAAGACGCGACCCTTGGCGTCCGTCGCCGCAGACGCCGCCCCATCCTTCAAGAGGGTCGCGGCCCTTCCGGGACCATTGCCACGGCAATCGTAGACGATGTCGGCGCAAAGCACCTCGCCGCTCGCGAGGCGCACGGCGCCGGTGTCGACGTCGTCGACGGCCGCATGGAAGCGCACCGTCACACCGCGCTGGACGAGCCACGCGAGAGACGCACGCCCCACGCTGCGCGGCAAGGTGCCGCAGAGGACGTCGCCGCCGGTGAGCAAAGTCAGTGGCTTGCGTGGGTGTGCCTCGACGATCTCGGCCGCCAGCTCGACGCCCACCAAGCCGCCGCCGACCACGACGACCGATTTGGCGGCGACGAGAGTGGTAGACGCGGCGTTCCACGTGGCCTGCCGCGCCTCAAGCGTCGTTTCAGCCATCGCCGGCTTGACTGTCGCACACGGGTAGCCGGCGCCGCACGCGAGCACGAGGTAGTCGTATGGAAGCTCGACGGTCTCGCCCGTGGCAGCGTCACGCACGCTCACGACCTCAGAGGAGACGGAGGTCGCCTCGCCCACGATCAACCGGTTGTGCTTTCGCGGCAGCTGCGCCGTGAGGGCGAGCAGCTTGTGCGGTTGCGTGAAGAGGCGGAGCACGCCCGGCGTGTACTCGAAATACTCCTTGGGATCGATGAGCGTCACGTCAAAGTCTGCGGACAGATCGCGCTGAACCCTCAGCCCCGCAAACGAGCCGCCAACAACGACAACCGCAGGCTTGCATGCTCCGGCGCGGGCAGGCCCACCAAAGATCGCCCGGCGTGCGGCGTCTCTGGCGGCAAAAACGCCGACGAAAATCAAATCCACCGCGCTGAAGAGGGCAATCGCCGCGCTGATCACGGAGCGGACGAGGCAAAGCCGCAGCCGCTCGCCGAGGGGCAGCTCGCTGGGCACCGCCCAAGCGGTCGTGCTCGGCAGCTCGCGAGCCGCGCTGTCAGTGTCATCGCTGGCGAGTGCGGCCTCGGTGAGTGGGGTGGCGGCGACCAGCGGGGCTTCGGGCGCGACGCGAGGTGCGGCGTCGAAGGCCGCCTTGGCTTGCTCGAGAGCGAGGAGAATCGCCGGTGCGGCAGACGAGTCGGTGGCGAAGGTGTCCGGCTCCTGGTTGCCAAGGCTCTGGATCTTGTCGAGCGCCGCCTGTGAAAGCGGCGACGGGGGCATGTGAGAAGGGGGGGAGGGGTGGAGGAGGATCACCGCACGGGGTTGCGCCGCAAACCTGCAGCTCGGGTGTCACCTCGACGTTGGAGTGAAGCTCTGGCTTCTCGCTGCCGCCGTGGCTGAGGAGAAGGTAGTTGAACGGCAGCTTTGCAATCTCCTCGGGCAATACCGTGTGTGGGCGCGTGAACGGGAATGCGTAGTTCTTCAGAGTCCCCGTCGCGTGCGGCTTGTGCGTCAGCCAGAAATGCTTGCGAAGCCTCCGGTCAAACACGTTTTGCGGCGTCCCAAACATGGGGAAGGACGAGAGGGGCAAGATTTCAACGTCCGGGAAGAAGCGGAGCAACACAGTCGCGGCGACATGGATCGAGACGTAGGCGAGCGCGAGCGATGCGCGGAGCGGCGCAGTCTCGAGCGCCGCCGACACGGTTGCGGCCAGGCCGAGCGCGGCGCCTCCGTCGACCGGGCAGACGAGGAGGCCGCTGCTCCACGCGGCGGGATCGGCGAGCAGAAAGGCGTACGCCGCCGCCCACCAGGAGACGAAGTCAATGTTCTGCAGGAGCGCGATGCCGTAGTGAAACTTGAGGCCGACGAGTGCAAAGGGGACCGAGGCGATGTGCGCCGGCGCGAGGAGCATGAGCGGAGCGAACGTCTCAAAGGCGACGGCGACGAAAGAGGCGGGCATGAGGAGGGTGCGCGGGTACAGCAGGTGGAGCTTTTGGAGCGTGTAGGAGAAGGGGGTGGGGACGCCAAATGAGCTGTGCGTGCGCGGGGTCGAGAGAAACATGGCCTCAAAGATGAACGCCTGGAGAGTCGAGCCAGTGCACCACGAACTCCTGCCGCGCGCGAGCGACCGTAGCGAGTGCGTGATCTTGCAGACACCGGCACCGCAGTACGCCGAGGTGAGGATAATCTTCATCAGCCAGCAGGTGAAGGCGGCCGCCTCTGCTGGCGCGCCGGGCGACTCGTCGAGGGCCGGACTAAGCGCGAGGAGGATGAGGGCGGGAGGAATCAGGACGGTGACGTGCGCGCCGATGTGGGCCTCGCAGTACAGCTGCGAAAAGTAGAGGTGGTAAAATGCCAGCGCGGCGAGGTATGCGGGAGCACGCCACGGAGCGGCGAGAAGCCCGGGCGCAGCAGGCGCGACGATGAGGGCGAGGAAGGCGACGCCGGAGACGGCCATCGCTCGGACGGAGAGGAAGGGGGCGGGGATGATGCCAAATAGCCGACAGGCGCCGTGACCATACCCGCGGTAGTTGGCCAGGTCGAGGCCGGACGACTTGAACCAGGCGTAGTACGATACGCAGCTCGGCAGCGTGCGCGCGACCGCGAGGCCGAGGATCGCGCCAAACGCGAGCGTGACGTTGTCGATTGGCGAGAGCTGCATGATGGCGAGAGGCAGCGGCGAGGTGCTTCGTCTACTGCTGCGGATGGGGCGAGAGGTGGCAGTGGGAAGATGGGCAAAATGTCCAAGTCACGCTGGAAATGGCGAGGAAAGGGAAGGAACTTGCAGGGTTGAAGTTCAGTGAAATGCATCTGTGAAGAGCAAAGGCACTCCCATACTCCTACTCGCATCAAGCGTACCTTTAGGAATCCTAGCAGGCAGCAACCCGCGGAAATTATTTTCCTAAGGCATGTAATAAATAAATAGAGCAGTCAACCCCTGGTGGGATTAGGGCAGCAACCCGACGGGCAGACCCCGCCCCGCTCGGAGGGCGTGCACGTGTAGTTTCTTTCTTTTTTCTTCTGATGAACTTCCTGACCAAGCGAGGAAAACTCCGCGAAGGCGAGACAAGATTGCGCGCAAGTCCCAGTCGTTCCGACAGCCTCACCATGCCCTCTACGTACGCGATCACAGGCTCCAATGGCTTCATCGCCGCCCACCGTGCGCTGCGCCCTGCACATCGCACCCTCGAGCCGCCCTGACGCTCACCCCGTCCCGCCTCTCGCCGCGCAGTGATCCAGGACCTCTGTGCCCAGGGCCACACCGTGCTCGGCATTGTGCGCGACGCCAAGGCCTACAGCGAGCAGGTGGGAGCGCTCGGCGCCAAGGTGGTCGAGGTTTCCTCGCTCGACGACTCTGCGGCGCTCGTCAAGGCCCTCGCTGGCGTCGACGGCCTCTTCCACATGGCGGCGGTCCATCCGAAGTACGGCTTCGAGGCAGGCAACCGCGAGGCCATCCTCAAGACGGCGGTGTCGGGAACGCTCACGGTCCTCGAGGCGGCCAAGGCGGCGGGAGTGCGCCGGGTCGTCCTCACCTCTTCGCTCGCGGCCGTCGAGTGCGGCAACGACTCGGGCACGCTCACCGAGACGATGTGGTCCAAGCCGGAGGTGTACGACTCAAAGGAGAACCTCGAGACGCAGTGGGCGACGCACTACACATACGTCAAGAGCAAGGTGGAGCAGGAGAAGGCCGCGGTGGACTTTGCCCAGCAGAACGGCCTCGACCTGCGTGTCGTCGTGCCGGGCAACCTGTGCATCGGCCCGATCGCCTCGGCCAACATCAACGGCGCGCAGGCCCGCCTCAGCGGCGCTACACACGCCAACTTCTCACCTCTTGGTCGAATGCAACCGCAGGAACGATGACGCGCCTCAAGGACATCGTGTCGGGCACAAACACCCTCAAGGGCGCGGCCGACCTGGCGATCGTCCACGTTGGAGACGTCGCCGCCGCTCACGCCAAGTGCATGCTCGACGACTCAGCCCACGGCCGCTACTTGATCGCCACCGATATGGTGACGATCGAGGATGTGTTCGCGACGCTCTCCGAGCTGTACCCGGACCACCCGGTGGCCGCGCTCAAAGGGCAGAACATCGCGTCCGGGGTGAAGGGCGCCGCGCGAAAGGTGGACTCGGCGCGCACGCTCGCCGAGCTGGGGGAGCTGAAGGGGTACAAGGTTGCGCTGAAGGACGCTGTCGACTCGTTGATCGAGAAGGGCCTCGTGCAAGCAGCCGCGTGAGCCATTGCTCCGCCGTATCTATCAATCAGGGAGGGGCGTTTGGTTGTCTTGTGTGCGCGAGAGGCGAGGAAGAGGGCGTGTGTGCGCTCTTCGGCGCGAGCCAGCACGGACGCGGCTGTTTAGGACCAGGAAAGAGTTGAGACATCGTATAGAGTGTCAACTATGCGACAGGTTACTCATCAACCGTTTTGAATGTCTTGCTCCATCGGCGAGCGTATACGAAAACAGGCGGATACGACACGAATGACGAAACTCGAAAGCAGCAGGCGGAAAGCGCACTAACTGATTAGAGCGTTAATGACCTCGGTGGGTGTGAACGGTCTAACCAAGAGGGGTAGGCGCAGCCATCCACCCCGTCTCCGACAAGAGCTCTGGCGCGTTGAACTCTTGGACAACAGCTTTCCAGAGAGCCTCGCCCTCCCCTATGCTTTTGACCACGGGGAACTTGTACGGGCTGGTGCCCCCGTACTCGACAGGCAGCTGGTGCGCGTCAATGTGCTGCAGCAGCGTTGGTGCAAAGGTGGAGCCCAGTACGTGCACCTGCACCGGGCGAGAGGAGCAGGTGGGTGGGCGGAGAACTGTGTGCCTGGGCCGAACGTAGCGCACCTTCTCTCGCGTGTTTGGGTCCAGCCAAACGCGCACAATGCGCCAGATCGCGCTGAACACTCTTGGCGCGTTAATGATGAATTGCTTGTAGAGGGTCTCGGGGTAGTTTCGCGACATCATGCCCGCAAAATCACGGAAAATGGTGAGCGCGCGCTGGTCCGGTCGGAAGCTCATGCCTGCCATGTCCATGATGACAACCTGCTGTGTCACCAGGTGGCCAAAGCGCTGTGTCGCATCCTCCATGCGGGCCGCCTGCAACTCCTGGAAGAAGATGTTGCGCGACATGAAGGCTTGCTGCCACTCACGCCCGAAATACGCGCACGCCTCCGCCATTCGCTTGCCACTGGCGACTCCCGCTCGCTGCAAGTGTATGGGCCGGCCCTGCTTATCGTGCCCGAGCGCCATGCACGGCCCACCTAACAAGCAGCATATCAACCGTAGGAGAAGGGCGTGACATGCGGCTGGCCGAAGAATGGGGGAGGGCTGCCGAAAAAGATCCACGCTCCCTCATGGTTTCCGAGCACCATTTGCCGCAAGGCCGGCCAGAGCTCGACTCCGCCCACGACGAGATGGCCGTCCGGCCTTGAGGACAGCCAGTCGCTGGTGTCTTTGCCGCACAGCCCTTGCGTGGGCCGGCGATGCTGGTCCACCTTGTGCTCCTCACGCCAACGCATTGTCGCCGCCAGCTGCTTTACTGCCGCACCGGTGTCCCAGTCGCGGGCGACGAGAAAGCGCATGAGCACATGTCGAGGCTCTGCACTCCCTGTCTGCTCGCGGACCTGCTCCACCAGCGCGGCCTGCTCTTCGGAGCACACGAAGTCGACGCTGGACATACACACATACCTCGGGGGGCAGCCTCTAGCGGGCACGTTTGCAACCCGAGTGTTTCTTTTGGTTTTTACAGGTATGTTGTTGGCAAATCAATGTTTCTTTTGGTGGGTTCCATTCTTTTTAGTTGTGCCAGTACGCACAAGGTGGGAAATTCTTTTGCGAGCGTGGTCCGTGGTTGTGTTTTTGTGTGAACACGCACGTGCAGGCATGGAACAACGGCTCGAGGGACGCCGTTTCCTCCGTGCTGCGCTCGTTTGGCACCGTGCGCAGCCTCGTTGTCGGGGCCTACGCGGAGGCGTCGGACGACCTGCACCAGCTGTTCGACTGTGTGGTGGATTCGGCATCCAAGCAGCACTGGAGGCGGATCGGCGCGCGTAGCGCGAAGGAGGCGCGGTCCTACTTCGCTACGACGCTGCGGCGGGCGTGGGGCGTGCACTTTGCGCGCGAGTTCGCGCGGCACCGCATCCGACGCGTGGTGTTCGTGGGGGCCCCGCGGCGACAGCCGGGCAGGCCTCTCGCGACGGCCGATGGCGACTGGCCGGCGCTGTCGGCGGGCGAGTTTGCGGCGCACGCGCTGCGCGTAGGCGGCGCGTGGGCGGGTGGCCCGCCCGGCCGTCGGTGAGCACCGGACGCGAGGGTCGGTCGGTCGGCTCCTAACTCGCTGCATGCATATAGTAGCGATGAGCTCACTAGCTAGAGCTCACACTAGAGGCCGTCATCGCATTCGCCCTGGGACCCAGCGCTGACTTCTGACTGTCGTTGCGGTCTATCCCTTTCTCGACTGCCTGAGCTTGTGCGTCTTGGGTCCGTGGTTGTGTTTTTGTGTGAACGTATTTTCTTCTTCAATAACAAGGATTACACTTACCTGTGAAGTGTGAACAGCGGATTTTGAATCAGCGTTCTCCTTGAACGATATCGGTGTCGAAACACCGCTCTGACAACGCTCACATCGGCGCTGTGAACACAAGGACAACCGACAGACACAAGCACTCCCGGGCCGCCGCTACCCAGGTATATCTGTGTGTATGTTGCCATTCCCCGCCTTCGTGTTCGCCGCCCTCCCGTGCGACACGCCCTCTTCGCCCGCGCCCTGGGGCCACGCTGGCCCTGGCTCGTACTCGACCGCCGGCTCCACGCCCGGCGCCTTCACGGGCATTGCTTCTGCAGGCGCCGCTCAGGCGATGGCACACCTCAACGGCACCGCATGGCTCGTCGCCACCGCGAACGGCGGCATCTGGCGTTCGCCTGACATCCTCGCGACGCCGCGCCCGCACTGGCAGCAGGTGCTGGACGGGCAGCCGGTCGCCTGCACCTCAATCTCTGCGATGGCGGCCGCCGGCGCCACCGTCGTTGCCGGCTGCGGAGGCGCGACGTCGAGCGAGATGGGCTGGGACTGGATGGCCGCCAACAGCGGAGACTGGGGCGGGCTGATGTTGTCGCGCGACTCCGGCAAGACGTGGGCGATGCTCGGTGCCTTCCCCGCCAACTACTACATATCCGCCATCGTCATCCAGAGCCCGACCAGTTTCCTCGTCGGCGCGCGCGCCCACTTCCACTCGCGAGACGACGGAGGCGTGTGGGCGACGCACGACGGCGGCGCAAGCTGGACGCGGTCGCTCACCCGCCCCGTCTACGACCTGGTCGCCCTCGACGCGGGCAAGAAGCTGGTCCTCGCGGCGCTGCCGTGGGTGAGCGCTGTCTCGTCGGTGCTCCTCTCGCGCTCCGGAGGGAGCGACGCGGAGGGCTGGGAGCCCTTCGCGGAGGGGCTGACTTGGGACGCGCGCACGCCCTTCTACCCGACCTTCGCCGTCGGCAAGAACACGGTGTTTGTCGGAGCGCTGACGGTCAACCCCGCTAAGCTGTCCGACACAGCCAGCGCCATCTACAGCCGGCCGCTGAGCGACGTGTCGTCGCCGCGCCGCACCCACGAACGTCTTCGCGGTACGTCTCTAGCTAGATCTCGCACGGCCGCGTGGTCGCGCGTCCCCGGCGGCCCCGCCCGCCTCGACCGCGACGGCATGCCCAAGGACCGGATGGCGCTGCTCGTCCACCCTGCGGACGACTCGCTGCTCTTCGTCGCGGGAAACGCGGACGCGCTGGTGTGGCGCGTCAGGTGGGCCGAGGGCAAGTGGGTGCCCTCCGGCGCCGACGACACGAGCGACGGCTCGGAGCCGCACGCCGACTGCAGGCAATACTACTGGGAGCCGACGACCGAGTCGCTGCTGCTGCTCAACGACGGCGGCGCCTTCCTGCGCACCTCGCCCGAGAAGAAGGGCGGGAAGTGGGTGTCTCTCGCGGGCGACACCGGCGCGATGGAGTACGTGAGCGCGCACTGGGACCCGGTGGGCAAGCGCTTCGTCGCCGGCGCGCAGGACAACGACGTCCAGCTCTCGCTCAAGTTTCAAAACGCGTCGACGATGGCCGCGGGGTTCATCCATGGGGACGGCACGGTCACCGCCGTCGACGCCGCGGCGCCGGCGCCTCGCCTGTGGGGCGCGACGCAGAACCTGGGCAACTTCGTCGACGTGGACGCGCCACGGCGCGACGACGCTCCCTCGTACGGGTTCGGCTTCTGGTCCGACCCGGTCGGCTTTGTCGGCGTCCCGCTCCTGAGCTGGTTCTCGACTCTGCAGTTCCCCTTCTTCGTGCAGCCGTTTGCACTCGTGCAGGGCCGGCCGACCGACGTCCTGCTCTACGCGGCGAGCGGCGCCGGCTCGAAGGCGAAGCTCCAGACGAGCGGCATCTACCGGCTCGCCGTCCCGTACTCGGTCGCCAAGCCGGCCGATGTGCAGCCGCCGACGCTCGAGGTTGCCACGGACCACGTCTACTGCCTCGTCGCTGGCGGCGTGACCGCAGGGAAGGCCGACCAGTCGGTGCTGGTCGCGATGAACGACACCAGCCTGATGCACCGCTCGGCCGCGAGCGACGGCGTCCTCGTGGCGCGGCCGCTTCCGACGCGCTTCGCCGCGCCAATCATCTTCGAGTACCGGCGGGACGCCGAGGGAGACTACAACTACGTGCTCGGCCCGACCTCGCACGACCGCACCGTCTCGCTCGCCGTCTCCCCGGCCGACTCGAGTCTCGTGGCGGTGACCGGCTGGACGTCCGTCATCAACAACGAGGGTCCCGAGGCTGTCTGGCTGAGCCACGACGCGGGCGCGACCTGGACCGACGTCACCGCAAACCTGCGGCAGGCCACCAAAGTGGTGGGCGCCATCCGGCCGTCGGCGCTGCTCCTGCTGCCCCTCGACAAGGCGGGCACCAAGACGGCGCTGCTCGTCGGCACCGCAACGGGTGTCTTCGTGACGTCCGCGGAGAAGGGCTCGGCCGCGGCCTCGTGGCAACGCCTCGGCGCTTGCTCGGATCTGCCGCTGGTGCTCGTGGCAGGCCTGTCGCACGAGCCCCTCGATGACACGCTCGTGGCCGCGACGATGGGCCGCGGCGTGTACATAGTGCACAAGGCGACGGACGTCCTCGCCGCGACGCTCCGGTAGACTCGCCGGGTCAAGGGGCTCCGCTCCCCACCCCCACCCTCTTCTGCAAGTCGCAGCGCTTTGGGCTAGTTGCTAATAGAGTTAGGCGCCGGAGCGTCTTCCAGGCAGGCGAAACTGGAAAGAGGAGGTTTCAAACTTCACATTGCTTTTTACGGCACTTTGAGCACTATTGGAGTTAAGCCAGCAAGCTCACCGCACACCCGGGCGTGGTGCTGGCGTGATATGAATATGATATGTCACTGATGAGGTGTGATGAGCCAGTGATGAGCACGTTGACCTCCACCACCCTCGCCCAGGGATCTACAACGCTGTCTTAAGGTCCGACAGGTTCGGCACCGGGCACCGCCTCGGTATACAAAATGCGCCTGTGGGCGGCCCCCTTATCACAGATCACGTTGAGTGAGATGAACGACGTGATTTCAATCAAGCCGGACGTTTCACTTCTGGCCGCGAACCCCTTGCAGCGGGCAGATCGGCCAAAACATATGGGGCTTTTCGGGCGAAAGAAGGCTGGCACCGCCAAGCTAGAGACACGTACGGCGGCAACGTCGCCCACCACAAGCCCAAGTGAGAGCCTCAACCCGTCGCCGATGAGCTCACCCGGTCGGGGCACGGCCAGCAAAGCACCGCCGGCTCGAACCTCACCGGCAGGGTCTGCACCACTGCAGCCTTCACACCTCAATCTTGGCCCCTCGAAGAGCACGACAGAGGCACTGACGGTGGAGGAAGCGCACAAACAGAGCGTCGCGTCTCTCCGGCCGGGCGATGAGGCGTATGTCGCGGTCGTTCCGTCGGAGTCGGTTGATGACGCCTTTGTGCTCGGCCGTGTTGTTAAGGTGACTCCTCTGCAAGTGACCCTGCAGATGGCGAACAATGAGAAGCGGTCGGTACCTGTGGCGGAGGTGATGCCAGCGGGCAACTGGACCCCCTCCGAGGAGTCGCCCGATCTCTGTTCGCTGCCGGCTCTCAATGAGGCGACTGTGCTTGCGGCGTTGCAGCATCGGAACCGCCGCGGGGAGGTGTATACGTGGGTGGCCAACCTGCTCATCTCCACTAACCCGTGCCGCCCGAGGGAGGACCTTTACGGGCAGTCGATCATGCAGCCGTTTGCCACGGGCGAGATTGGCAAGGCGCCGCCGCACCTCTACGCGGTGGGTGAGGCTGCCTACCGCGGTGCCACGGCAGATTCAGTTCTCTACCCGCGCACTCAGCAGGCCATCATCGTGTCGGGCGAGTCGGGCGCGGGCAAGTCGGTGGCCGTCAAGCTCCTCTCTGAGTACCTTGCCTGGCGTGCCGCCTGCACGCTCCACCCCGCAGCCGAGAAGCCCTCTGAATGGGTGGAGGAGATCGGGCGCGTGCTTCTCGCCTGCCGACCGGCACTCGAGGCCCTCGGAAACGCTCGCACGGCGCGGAACCGCAACTCGTCCCGGTTCTGCAAGTTTGTCTCCATCGGGATGTGCGGCGGAAGCTTCGATTCGGTCTCTATCTCGACGTACTTGCTCGAGCGCTCACGCGTCGTGCACCACGACCCGGCCGTCGAGCGAAACTTTCACGTCTTCGAGTCTATGCTACTCGGCATGAGCGACCAGGAGAGGCGCGAGGCAGCTCTGCCGCATGCCACGGTCTCTGAGTATGCCTACCTTGGTGGCCGCCGCTCCGCGCCGCCAACCGGTACGAGCCGTCTGGAGGCAGAGTCGCGGCTCGCGGACCTACGCGCCTCGCTCGACGCGATCGGTGTCAAGGGTGATGCCCAGAGAGGCGTCTTCACGCTCCTTGGCGCCGTGCTCTGCCTCGGGAACGTCTCCTTCGTCGAGGACGACTCGGGGAGAGAAGGTGCGTGCATCAAGGACTCAGCCATGCTCGAGGCGGCAGCAGCCGCGCTGGGCGTGCCAGCCGCGCCGCTTAAGCGCTACCTGACCACGCGACCAGTGAATGGCCACGCCACCCTCGCCGCCGCCACCCAAACCGTTGAGTCGCCGCTCGCCAAGCTCCTCTCGCCCACCGAGGCAGCGCGCTGCCGCGACTCGCTGGCAAAGGCCATCTACGGCAACCTCTTCCATTGGCTCGTGCGCCGCATGAACCGTGCGCTCGCGGCCGTCCGCCCAACTCACCTCGGCAGCAAGAAGGATGCGTGGACCGCTCCTTGCAAAGAGTCTGCGCCGGCGAGCAGCCGCAGGGCGAACGAGGACTGCATCGGCCTCCTCGACATCTTTGGGTTTGAGTCGTTCGACACCAACTCCTTTGAGCAGCTCTGCATCAACTACGCCAACGAACAGCTGCATCAGCTGTTTGTGCACACTGTCTTCACCGACGAACGAGCCATCCACATCGCGGAGGGCGTGCCCTTTCCGCGGCTGGATCTCCCCGACGCGAGCAGCTGCATCGCCGCTATCGCTGAGCGGCCAAACGGCATCCTGTGGCTTCTCGACTCGTCGACTCGCCTATTCGGTGCTCGCGAGGAGTCCTTCTTCCTCAGCGCCAACAAGGAGGCGGCACGCACCAAAGGTGCCGCGTCGGCGCGCGTTCTGCCCGTCCCGCGAAGGCTGCGCGCGGAGGAGGCTTTCGTCATCCGGCACTTTGCGGGCGACGTCACGTACAAGGCTGGGGGTGCTGTCGGTAGCACCTCGCCGACGTGGCTCGACAAGAACAACTCCTCGCTCGTGTCGGAGCTGCACCAAATCATGCTAACCTCCACCTCGCCGCTCGTCGTCGACATTTTTGGCGAGGCTGCCGACCGCCGCCGCGATTCATTGGCGCACGTCACACCCGACTCGTCGCGCGATCCCTCCCCAGCGCTGAAGCGCCCGCCGGCGTCTGCGACGCAACGCGTGAAGGACGCGACGCTGTCCTCCGGCGCCCGCCGTCTCGAGGTGCGATCCGTCGCCCGGGACTTT
Organism: Emiliania huxleyi CCMP1516; assembly: GCF_000372725.1. Taxonomy (NCBI): domain Eukaryota; phylum Haptophyta; order Isochrysidales; family Noelaerhabdaceae; genus Emiliania; species Emiliania huxleyi. The sequence goes on along the minus strand of NW_005202113.1, from coordinate 243,459 downwards.
GTCTGTAACTTAGACGAGCTGATGGGGGTGCTGCGTGCCTCGCGCCTGCACTTTGTCCGCTGCGTCAAGCCGAACTGCCAGCTCCAGCCGGACGCATTCTCACCCTCGACCGTGCTGCGCCAGTTGCGCTGTGCAGGGACTCACGAGGCTGTGCAAGTGATGAAGCTTGCCTACACGTCGCGCGTCCGGTACGAGAGCCTCTTCGGCATGATCAGCGCGGTTCTGCCTGCGGGTTTTGACCAACGCACCATCGACCGTGCCTACTTTGGCCGCAACATGATACCGCTCCTCGGAATTCCACGCGGCGCAATCGCGCTCGGCCGCACGCGTGTCTTCCTCAAGCCGGAGGGTGCCCGGGAACTCGAGGAGTCCATTTCTCGCGCTGTCGCTGGCGGGGCGCGCGGCGCAGTTGCGGCACCGTGCCTCGTTGTTGCGACGGAAGCCGCGCGCCGCTGGCGCGCTGGCAGCACTCTCTCCGCTCGCTGGCGCTCGCACGTAGCGCGGCGGCAGTTTGTCCGCGTCAAGCGCGCAACGGTTGAGATCCAGCGCAGCATGCGGCGTGTGCTGGCGCGCAAGCGCTTCATTGCGAGCGCTCGCCGACTGGCGGAGGAGTGGCTGGCGAGGGAAGCGTCGGAGAAGAGACGTGTGGCAGCGGCGCAGGCTTCTGCAAAGCGCGCACTGCAGCTGGCGCGCAAGGAGGCGGAGAAGGCGCAGGCGCACAACTTGCGGCCCACGCGCACCGGAGCGTTGGGCTCGGTGGACAAAGAGAGTAGTCAGCGGTGCTCCATGACGAATGGCTCGCCGCAGAGCGAGCCAAAGTCAGCGATGGCGCAGACGCACCCGCTGCCCAAGGGATTGCCGCCGCCTTTGGCGCACTCGCAGCTGGCGAAGACGTTCTTTCGCTACGACGCGCCGCCGATGGTGCGTGCCGTAGAGGTGATAGCTCTGCTCTAGATACCGCACTACTCTAACCGTGGCGTGGCCCTCTCAGGTGCGGGTGGCCAAGCCGACCGAGACGAGATCCGTGCCCCCCGGCTGGCCGCCAGACATGACTGCCGAGCAGATCCTTTGCCTCACGAGCGCTCTGCCGTCATCGTGAGCACAGGCAATGGGAGCAGCAGGGCGAGAGTTCTGATGATCGGCATGGAGGACGGTACAGCGCGGCGCGTGGTGTGTGTGTTCGCTTGGCCATGTTGCGTGCAAACTGAGTCCTCTCTGCGAGAGAGGACGAGCGACGGAACTCTCTCAGACGCTTGGGTAGGGTCTAAGCGGTTCAATGCTTGTTTTCGACATGTTTCTTTCATGCCGACAGTGGCAGGTATGTCACGGCACACACTGACAGCCGGCAAGCAGCTGGATCAACGAGACACCGCCCAGGAGGACATCGTCTGCAAGGTCGATTGTGCCGTTAACTGCGAGGAGGCGTGGAGCCACGTGCTCTAACAGCACCGAGGACGCGTGCCCCAGCGCGCCAAAGGACATCCGCGAGCGCTCGCCCATCATCTCGAAGGTGGCCACTTCCTCGTCCGTCTGTGGGAATGCCTCTGATAGGCGGCGCTGCCTTTGTGCGGCTTCTCTCTCACTGTGAAGCTGCGACCGGAGCCCGGCCATTTGCTGCTCAAGACGGCTGAGGCGGAACTCGAGATCGGTGCGATCAGCAGGCTGCTCGAGCACTGTCAGTAAGATGAGCAGCGCCGTGAGCGGCATTCGTTTGTGGAGCCTGGAGCTCGCGCTTGTGCTTCGGCTGGCCAATGGGAGGCGCGGGACGACCGAGTTTCACCCCCCCCCCCCAACATCCCTACGTAGCACCCTGGTAAGACCGCAATCTCCGGGTGCTGCCAGGTCGAGTGCTAATGGGGTCTAGAATGAACAATGCAGCGACAACACAAACCTCTCAATGAGGACAGACACACACATGCACGACACACACGACCTCTCAATGTGCCACACATGACTAACTGTGCTCTGTCTCCGCCGCACATGCTGCTATGGCTATGCATGGGGGCTAGTCGAGATCCCAGTGAGCGGGCCGTGGCCCTTTTTTTTTACTTGCACGCCGGCGGCTGCGGCGGCGCCGGGCAGGAGGGCACCGGGCCGCAGACGTTGCCGTAGATCAGCGGCACGCCAAAGGGCTTGACCTGGACCGCGAGCAGGCCGTAGCCCGGACCGCACTTGATGTATCCCAGCCAGGGCTCGAAGGCCATGTTGAGCCCGTTGAGCAGGTCAACACGAAGCAGAAGCCCATTCTCTTGGCCGTCCCGGGGCAGCAGTCGTGCTTCGGGCAAAGGATCCCCTTGAGCAGGCAGATGACGTCGTGGAAGATGGCCGACACGAGGCAGTTGACGCCGCCGAGCGTGCAGTACACAAACACGGCCACGTCCTCCAGGATCACGCACAGCTCGTGCAGCACCGATCCGAGCACGTCGCGGACGAGAGCCGTGACGTCGCCGAGGATGGTGCAGACTAGCCACTCGACATTCTTGAGCAGGCAGCAGGTGAAGTCGAAGATGCCGTGCAGCAGCGCCGCGATCTTGCAGAAGAGTCCGCGCAGGTCCACCAGGTCCCTCACCTCGCAGACGATGGTGCCGACGAGCGCCGCGATCTTCTCGCCGATCGACGGCAGGTTGAGTTTCTGCAGGAAGCAGACGACGCCCGCGAGCACGTCCTGAACGAGCCGGCCGACGTTGGCGAGGATGCACTGCACAATCCTGAGCGTCTTGCCGACCAGACCGCCGACGCCGCACAGCAGCGCCTTGACGGCGCAGAAGACCTCCTTCACCGTGCAGCCCACCTCCTTGGCGATCATCTCGAGGAAGCACCGGATCGGCTTCAGAATCTTCGCCACGGCGCAGCCGATCGACTCCAGAAGCAGCTTGACCTGATCGAGCTCGTCCTGGACGACGCAGGCGACGCCCGAGAGGATGTCGCTGACGATGCAGTCGATGCCCGGCAGCAGCGCACAGATCGCAGGGAAGATCTTGTTGACCTGCCCGAGGATCCACGAAACGCCGTGCAGGATGGCGCCCACCAGCTTGGACACCTCGGTGAAGAGCCAGCAGAGGAAGGTGTCGATGCTGCCCAGCAGCTCCTCCACGAAACAGCCGACCTTTTGCAGCAGGCCGTGCACGTAGCACAGCGCGTCGCCCACCACCTCCTTGACGAGCTCGAGCGTGTTGTGCACAACCTTGCCCGTCTTGCAGAGGACGCCGTTGACGAGCTCGCCGCTCTCGGTGAGAATCTCCCGGACGAGGCAGCCGACGCCCGCGAGCAGGAACTTGGTGAAGCAGAGCACCTCGCTGACGAGGCCCCAGATCCCGCGGAAGAGCTTGCGCAGGTCGACCAGGTTGGCGACGCTGCAAAGGATGGTGGAGAGGAGCTTCTCGATGCCGCAGAAGAGCCCCGCCGGCAGCACCTTCTTGAGGAGGCAGCCGATGGCTTTCTTGATCCCATCCAACAGGCAGCCCACGTTGGCGAGGATGTAGCTCACAATCTTGCTTGTCTCGCACGCGACGCCATTCAGGATCATCCGGACCGCCGCGAAGACGTCGGACAGTGTGCAGCCGACGGCCTTGGCAACCATCTCAAGGAAGCCCTTGAGCTCGGTGAAGAGATTGCAGAGGAAGTTGCCAGAGACCTCGTGCAGGCAAAGCTTGAGCGCGCCCTTGCTGTCCACGCCCTTGCGCTGGATGTGGCCGAAGAGGCACAACGCGCTCTGCTCGATGGCCGGAAACACCTTGCCGATGGCGCAGCCAATCTTGTCGACGGCGCCGAGGCAGTGGTGCGGGCCGCCGAGGATCGAGCAGAGCAGCTGCTCGATGTCGAGCAGAAGGTGGCAGAGGAAGCCCGAGACGCCGCCAAAGAGGCCCCGCAGGAAGACGGCGACCTCGCACAGGGCGTGCCTGACCAGGCGGAAGACGTCGCCCAGGATCTCCTTGACGAGGCCCATGGCGTCGCTGACAACCTTGCCCGTCGCAACGAGGACGCCATCCACGACCTTCTTTGTGTCGCAGAGGATGGTGAAGACGATCGACGCGACGTTGTGAAGCAGAAAGCGCACCGCCGAGAAGACCGTGCACAGGAGGTGCTCGATGTTCTCAAAGAGGCAGCGCAGGTCGACGAGGTTGGACACCTCGCGGAGAATGCCGCCCACGAGCGCCTCGATGCTGGCGAAGAGCTTGGTCGGAAGGATGGACTTGAGGAGCGCGACAACTCCATTCTTGATCTCGGAGAGCAGCTCGCCGACATTCTTGAGGATGCACTCAACAATCTCGCCGATCGAGCCGGTCAGGTCCTCCACACCGCCGAGCAGCGCCTGCACGGCCTGGTAGACTTGATCGAGCGTGCAGCCAACCGTCGTCGCGATGTTGCTCAGGAAATGCTTGATGCCGTCAAAGAGGTGCCCCGTGGACAGCTCCTTGAGCAGGCAGGTGACGGCCTCCAGCGAGCCACCCGCGGCGTCCACAACGGCCTTGAAGATGTGCTGGAGACCCTTGGCGAGGCCGGCCTCGCCCGGCAGGAGCTGGCAGATGGCGGGACCGATAGCATCGATCAGACCGGCAAACTCCGCGAGCAGTGCAGGCTGCATCTCGATCTTGCCGCGAGGCACATTGGTCGCGTCGTCGCCGGTGTCGCGGTCGGCGGACGGCAGAACGAGTGGAGCGAGCTTCTTGGGCGACGCGCGCGCCTTTGCGATGTAGTCCCTTGAAGGCGGTGGGCAGAGCGGCGAGTTGGGGCTGTTGTTGCTGAACATGGACATGTTGCTAGGTGGCGCGCAAATTGGCGATGAAGCTTGAAGGTTGAGCTCGAAGCTCTGGTCCTTCACCTTTCAGATGTCTGTGCGAGGGACGTACGAGGGGCGGGGCTTGCTCTTTGCTGTTTGCTCTATGATTGCAAATCTCCCTAAGGCTCAGGAGAAAAACGGATTCGTTTGAGGACGCTCGATAAAATCCAAACCAGCGTTCATATCTCCCCACACGGCGCTCTGTCTAGCACGACTCCCCGCACGCCGCCTTGCAGCACTCGAAGTCGTCGAGGAACATATTCATCTGCGCGGGGCGACGGCGAGTGTAGGCGCAAGGCGGGCGAGGTGGAGGGCGGCGGCGTTTCGCACCTCTCGGCACTCTTCGACGGCTTCCTTCGTGTCGCGCCCAAGCCCCCGCGCGATGGCGTCGGCCACGATCCCGAAGCGCTGCCGGAACTTGTACACGAAGCAGAAGGAGAGCTCGCCGTGCCTCACGGCCGGCCCGACGAGGAAGAGGCCCGGCGTCTTTGTGCTCTCGTCCTGCTCTGTGAGAAGCGGGGCGCCCTCGGCGCACCCTGCAGCTGCGCCATCCTTCTCCTCGCCCCCCGTCTCCTTGCCCTCGCCGCCCTCACCGCCCTCGCCGGGGCCCTCGTCTTGGTTGCCCTTCTCCTTCTTCGCGCCCCACTCGAACAAGCCCTTCGCCACCCCCGAGAGAACACTCCCCTCGAAGCCAGCGCATAGCACCGGCGGCTGCGGCGTGCACAGCGACACCTCGCTCCCCTCGGCGGGCGCCTCCTCGGCAGCGGAGGCGGGCTGCAGCGGCGCCCGGTATTCGCCGCCAGCGTGCTCTGCCGGCGGACCCCACCGCGCCCGCACGACGTATCCGCCCGCGTCGCCTCGCCCGGCCCGCTCGACCGCAAAGACCCGCAGCGGCGCGAGCAGGCGCGGCGGGGTGGGCGAGGCGCACGCCGCGCGGACCCGCTCCGCCGTGTAGGGAGCGAGCTCGGTCGAGGGGTCCTCGGTGGCCACGCGCCAGTAGGCCGTCGAGGAGACGACGGAGCACCGCCTACCTCGCGGCGGCCGTCCTCTCTTCCTGATCAACGTGCACGCCCCTGCTCAGTCGGCGAAAGCGCCTCCCGCTCGCCGCGAGGTTGGACGCGGCGTCCATCCCGCTCTCGTAGCCGCCGATGACGACAAAGTCGTCGCCGGGCAGCTCCTTCCAGCTGCGGACCTCGGAGTTGTGCAGGCAGAGCTCGCAGCCTGGGAAGAGAGGGCCGCTCGCGCGCGGGTACTGGAACTCGCCTATGCACGCACGGGTGTCGCGGGCATGTCGTCACTTGTCCTGGACATGTGTCCGCCTCTCGCGCGGGGATTGGAGCTCGCCCGCCGCCCAGACCACGTACCGGCTCCGCAGGACCGTGCGCTCCCCGCCACCGTCGTCTCCGGCCGGGCCGACCTCCACCTGGCGCCAGCGCAAAGCAGGGTCAACTCTTAATTACTTGGGCCGACCTCCACCTGCCGCCAGCGCGCGGCGGCAGACTGTCAGCCGGGGGGCGCAGGGCGGGCGGAGCGGGCGGAGCGGGCGGAGCGGGTGGCGGGCGGATCGGAGGGGCGAGGCGGCCTCGAAGCTGCCGTCTGGCCGCCGCCTCACCGCCTCCACCTCGGTGCCGGTCCGGACGGCGAGCTTCGCCCGCTCGGCGAGTGCGCGGAGGTACCGGGCGTACTGCTCGCCGGTGGGGTGCTCGGCGTGCAGCGTGAATGCGGGCGACGTGCCGTACACAACGCTGTTGAGGTCGAAGGACTTTGTCCAGCCCTGCTGGTTGAAGGAGGGCGAGATGAAGCGCATTTCTCTTGGCCAGCGGAGGAAGGACTCGCCCACCCCGCCCCCGCGCTCGACGAGCAGCACGCGCTGCGGCCGGAGCCGGAAGACCTTGGTCAGCAGGATCCCCATCCCGACGCCCGAGGCGCCGGCGCCGACGATGAGGACGTCCAGTGGCTTGGGCGACCACTCCTCGCCGCTCGCCTCGAGGTAGGCTGCGCGGAGCTGGGAGGCCGTGGCGCATGCGGCGGAGTCGGCGGTGAGGAGCTCGAGGATCTCATCCACGAACGTGGCAGCTTGAGTCGCGTCGCCGGCAGCGAGCGCGATGCCGTGAGCCTCAAGCACGAGCGACTCTGCCTGCTGGAGCAGCGCCGCGGCGTCCTCTGCCTTTTGCGACTGCAGCGTGAGCACTCGGGCGAGATTGAACGCAGCGTACGCCGCTTCCATCGACTCGGGTCCGGCAGCCCGCCGTCGGACGTCGCGCGCACGGGCGAGCTGCTCCGCCGCGAGTTCGAGAGGCCTGTCTGCCGCCTCGAGCACCTCAGCCCTCGCGTGGAGCAGCGGCACCAGGTCGAGGTCGTCCGTCACGACAGCCTCGACTTTGTCAAGCGTGGCGAGAGAGTCGTCGAATCTGTTCATCGCGTGGTGAAGCGCGGCGAGGTGCAGCAGCGCGGTCCGATGCTGCGAGCCGTCGGCCGCCAGCTGGCACGCCTCGGTCGCCGCAGCGAGGCTGGCCTCGTATGCCTTTTTGCGGAAGAGCCGCTTGCTCTCCGCGATGAGTTTCGCGGGAGAGCTCTCTCTCGTCGTGTACAGGTACAGCGCGCCGGCCGCGATAGTGGCTCCAGTCACGGAAGCGACGAGCATGGCCAAGGGGCCGCTGGCTCTTCGCAGCACAGCGTTTTCCAAGCGTGCACAATTCTGTCACGGTGCGTGCTGGTAGCGGAAAAACATTGCCATTTGCGTTGGCGGCGCCTTTATGTGAACGGCGACTGAACTGTTCGTGGGGGCCCCGCGGCGACAGCCGGGCAGGCCTCTCGCGACGGCCGATGGCGACTGGCCGGCGCTGTCGGCGGGCGAGTTTGCGGCGCACGCGCTGCGCGTAGGCGGCGCGTGGGCGGGTGGCCCGCCCGGCCGTCGGTGAGCACCGGACGCACGCGAGGGTCGCTGGGTCGGTCGGTCGGCTCCTAACTAACTCGCTGCATATAGTTAGTAGCGATGAGCTCACTAGCTAGAGCTCACACTAGAGGCCGTCATCGCATTCGCCCTGGGACCCAGCGCTGACTTCTGACTGTCGTTGCGGTCTATCCCTTTCTCGACTGTCTGAGCTGTGCGTCTTGGGTCCGTGGTTGTATTTTTGTGTGAACGGCGACGGAGTTGTGCGTTTATGTGAACGGCGACTAGCTAAGCGCGGTCAAACATATACATACACACAGACAGGTGTATGTGGGATCTCCTGCTACCCGTCCTGCTTGTCTCCTCGCTGACGCTCAATCTCTTACTGTTCCGGGCCGTCGTCCCGCCCGATGTGGCCAGCCCGGTCACGGCTTGCTTCGTGATTGCCGAGCGGCTTCGAGGCGCGGTCAGCCTGCTCCGGGGCGCAGGCCTCGCAGCAGGCGGGGCCAGGGCCTCGGCTCGCAAGTCACCGGTCCAGCTGCCTCGCCACATGGTACCGGTCCGGCTGGAGGACGAGGACGAGGAGAACCCGGTGTGCGGAGGGAGTCTGCACGACGATCGGCCGTCCGCGGCGGGTCCACAGCGTTCACGGCAGGACGGCGGGGACGGTGGGCACCGCGCGCTCGCGGCCGCTGCGACGGCGGCTGTCTTTTCCGACCCGCACGGCGAGCTGCGCCCGCCGCCGCCCCCACGAGCGCCCCCCGCCACCCTCCCCATTACGGATCCGACCCCGAGACCTCCCGCCCCTAGAGCCTAGTCCCGCCCCGTGATCCCACCCCTCCGCTCCCGCCGCCTCCCGCCCCGCAGGGCCAGATGAGGAGGAGCGGGGCAGCGAGATCGCCAGCGACATTGCCCGCCCCCGCTGCTCGTCCAAGCTGTGGGGAGTCGGCAACACGCCCGGCGCGGCAGAGGCGGCCAGCTCAGTCGACGGGTCGGAAGGTTCGCGCCCGGCCGACCCCCCCCGCCGCTGGAGCCCGCTGTGCCCCGACCCTGTCGCCACACCGCGGGCGACTGCCAGGGCCCGAGCCTCCTCACCTCCCCCGCCCCTTGCCCCCCCCTCGTGGCAGAGCCGGGAGATGCGGCGGCGGCCCTCGCGACTCGCAAAAAGCAGGTCACCGCCCGCCAGCTCCCGCCGAGTTAGGCCGCGACGTGGGGCTTCACCACAGGCAAGGCTGCCACACCGCTCTTCTCGCGTGGCTCCCCCGCAGGCGCGCCAGAGGCACCAGAGGCAGAGCCAGCGGAGGCGGAGCCGGGGCGGCGGCGACGACGCCGACGGCGGAGGAAGCCACGCGGGCGATGGCGCTGCGGACGGCGGCGAGGGGGGAGGCCGTCGCCGCGCCGAGCAGCGGTGTGTCTGGCACGGGCGCCTAGAGGGCCCCGCTGCAGAAGCCGACCCCCCGAGCCCCTCTGACTCCCGCCGCCCAGGTGCAGCGGATCTACCACAAGGTCGCAGGTCGGTTCTCAGCACGGGTCCATGCACGGGTCCTACACCGACGGCACGCTCCTCTCCGACCTCGCGACAGAGGCGAGAGAGCGCCGACATCTAGCCGAGATTTGACATCTCACCACCCTCTTGCTCTTCCCTCCTCCGACGCGACGCGAGAGCCGTTCCACCCCGCCACCCCCCCATCCCCTGCCACCCTCCACCTCCTTGCTGCCCGCGCCCTGCCTCGCCGCCGCCGCCACCGGCCCCACTCGCCACGCCGCCCCACTGCCCTCCGCGCCGCGCAGGTGTCGATCGCGCCGCTCTCTCACGGCGCGCCCGCCCGCCCCGCGCGCGCAGAGCGGCGGCGGCAGTCGAGAGGCGTGGGGGAGGCAGAGCCCGGAACGCTCTCGCTCCCTCTTCTGTAGGCGGACGCCCGCTCGGCCCGTCGGAGGAGGAGCTGGCGGCGCGCGCCGCCGTCGCCGCCGGGGAGAGGACGCGGGCGGCGCACGCGCAGCGGGAGCGCGTCATGGCGCACATGATCGCTCTCGACGAGGCCACCGGCCATGCCGAGCGCGACTTCGACTGACGACGCCCGCGTTTTGGCTTCTTGGTGTTTTACTTTCAATTTCATTCTTCGGCTCTCACATAAAAGAAAACGACGTGACCCGGACCAACACCCCTGCCGGACCACCTCCCACTCCGGCCCGCTTGCCCGCTCCCTCGCCACCCCTGGCGGCCATGTCACGGCGCGTGCGCTTCAGTGGCGACACCGTCGGTGGGTGTGATCGTAAGGTGAAGAAAGAGCTCAGCAACGCTTCAACCAGCACCGCCGCCGCCGCCGCCGAGGGTGCCGGCAACAACGAGCCTGACGAAAATTGTTCGTCCGTTCTTGACGACGGCACACCAGACGGCACGATTCACTGGCTCTCAATGAGCTTCCGCGACAAGTCGTTGGAGACCGAGCTCCGGCGGCGCAGCTGGAGCGACGCCTACCTGCTTCACCAACTTGCCATTGTGCTGATGGGCGCACACCACATAGCGGCGGTCGCACACGACTCGTCGCTGACGCCCATCTCGCTGATCTGGGCGCCGCTGTGCGTCTTTCAGCTCCTGAGCCGCCACACCATCCACGTCCACCTCGCCGACCAGGCGCGCGCGCATGGCTCGGATCGCGCATCCTGACGCTGCTCATCGTGGTTGGCACCTCGCTGCAGCGGCTCGCCCTCGCCGTGCCGGGCCTGCACCCGCAGGTCGCAAAGGACACCGCACTGGCCAGGTCGGGCGAGTTCGCGCTGCTCTTCATCATGCTGCACCTGTCGCACGTCGGCCTCGCGTACCGCCTCGTGCTGCACGCCTGCGTCACCCTCTCCCTCGCCACCTCCGGCTGGGGAGGCGACTCACGCGGCTGGACGCAGCTCGGCCAGCCCTTCGACACGCTGTACGTGGTGGTTGCAAACGTCGTGGGGGCGGCCATCGGCCACTGCGCAGAGGTCATCCTGCGCCGCGCCTTCTTCGCGCGCCACGTCGAGCGGCGGCGTGCGGACGTCGTCATAGAGCGGCTCGAGCGCGAGAAGCAGCGCGCCCAGTGCGACACTGCCTGAGCACTCGCCCGGCCGCGCAGAGCGCCTCTTGACACCGCCTCGGGTGTGAGCAGGTACGACTACGAGCTGCTCGCCCACGAGATCCGGCGCTCCACGGTCACCTTCTCTGGCTACGCCTCCAGCGCTGGAGCCTACTCGGCCGGATCGACCGATGCGACCGACCGGTGAAGTCGTGGCGCGGGGGCGCGGCGCGGCCGACCACAGCGCTCTCGCCCCCGCCAGCCGGGCCAGCCCCCCATGCGCCATGGGCCATGCGCCATGCGGGCCTAATAACCTACAGGTCATGCAAAATAAATCTGAGAAATATTGCGGGCGTATCGTCGAAACCCCAAAGTCAGCGTTGCAGAGCTGCGAGAAGCGATGGGCGCCCCTCTAAACGCCCATAGAGCCACCGCCTCGCTCGCCCGAGCCGCTCCGACTGGAGGGCGCTGCGCTCGCCCGGCGTCGAGCCGGTGCACCACCCGCCCCCAAACACGCGGTCCCGGACCCCCCTCGTCGCCAGCGGCAGCCGCTGGCTCGACGAGCAGCATCCGCTCGGCCGCCGCCTTGGCTCGGCCGCCGCTGTCGCGGCTGTCGGGCTCCGCGACAGCCGTCGACCACCGCCGAGAGGTGGCTGGGCCGCGCTTTTGCGACCCTTCAGCATGGTTTGTTTTAGGCGCTCGACTGGACTCTTGGACTGCTGACCGCCCGCGACCCTGAATCCTGGTCTCGCGACGGCTATCTCGACCCGGCGCTCGGGATCTGAAGCTACGGGGCCTGGGTCGGGGCTATCAGTGGGCTACATGCCGCTTGCCGCGGCTCCTAGGTCGACGAAACGCTCGCGCTTCACCCTCCCCCCCTCTGACGATAGGTGCCTGCGTCGCGCGCTCACCGGCAAAGAAGCACACGGCGGGCGATGGCGGCGCGCGGCGACGCTCCTGATTCAAAGGAAGGTCGCCCACACACCCTCCAACACGACAACGCCGTAGGTGGGTCGAGGCTGCCCTCCACCCGCTCGCGCTTGCCTCCCATACGCGACCGGGTCGGCTCCTTCTAGATGGCGCCCGAGACACCTTCCCGGCTGCGCTTCTGCCCGCGACAGCGGCGCCTGAGGGCATGGGCTGCACGGCCCCTCGGGGCGGCCCGCGGGGGCGGCGGGAGAGAGCTCTCCCGCCGTCGTGGCGCACCATATCACCCGTAGACGCCTCTTTATAGTCGCCTTTTAGCACCTCCTCTCTACACGCCGCCGAGTAGACCCCGCCGCACCGCATCACCGCCCCCTTCCCTGACCCGTCGCCCTCCTGAGCTCTCCCCCCTTCGCTCCAGCCACTCACAGGACGGCTGGGCCATCGGCCTGCGTGACAGGCGCCCGGGACGGCCGGGGAGCGGCTCCGTAATTTGAGCCCTGTCGGGCCACCCTCGCGCGCGTCCGCCGGCCGGCAGAGCACCGCTCAGGCGACTCGGACGGCCCGCCCGACCAGCGCGCTCGACCGTGCCGCCCCCACACCGCCAGCGGCGGGCTCGGGGGGGTCAGGCGGCGTCCGCGCAGCCCTCGTGGGGGTGCCCACCGCTCTCCTCTCACCGCTCCCCCCGCCCCGTGGCACCCCACGCACTCGTCCCTCCTCAGGGGCGCATGGCGGCACGTTCAACGCTTGCCTCGGCCCACCTCGCCATCACGCCCGCCGCCGCGACCAAGGAGGTGGCCTCGGCGGCCCAGACGAAGCCCGTGCGGCTCGTTTGGGAGCCGCGCGCCGTCCCTCTCTCGCCCGCGCTGCTCACACGGCCCAAGCCCACGTCCCTCCAGCCGCAGGCGCCGCCGCGGGGAGTGACCAGCGCCCCTCCCGAGCACCTTCCCGGCGGGCAGCGCCTCCGTAGCGGCGCTGGCGGCCCCTGCGAGCCGGCCGGCGCCACGAGTGAGTATTCGAAGGCGCGCGCGTCCCCTCTCTCCCCGGCCCGCCGCGTCTCTCTGACCACCCCTCCCCCTCCCGGCTGAGGGCCAAAAGCAAAACGCGCAACGCCACTCTCGCATCTCAGAGCCGTGTTCTATCTCAGCAACCCCGCTCGATGGTGCTAGTACTGCTAGAGCAGCGTCTTCAAGCTTAAATCCCACTCTACACAACACAGAGCAGCGTTTGCCTAACAAGACTCCGCTCTGCAACCTTCAGAGCGGACTCTTGCTCAGAAAAACACCGACCGAACACGTTCGAGCGGAGTCAAGTCAGTGCAACACCGCTCAACATAGCGGGAGCGGTCAATTTCCGCGGAGAGGCTGCTTTCGCCTCCCTCAGCCGCGCTCTCCTTCGCTCCTCCTCTTCAGAGCGGGACTTTGCTAAGTGAACACTGCTCTAGCTAGTAAGAGCAGCGATTGCTTTAAGCTGACACCGCTCTAAATGGCGTGAGCGGCGTATCACTAAACGCGACGCCGCTCTGACTACTCGGAGCAGTGTGGTGACGACCCACCCACACGCTGCTCAACCCCAGGGGCGGGGCTCGCCACGCCGCGCCGCGCGCCACGAGCGATCGTGGATCCGCCGTCGGCGTCAGGTGGCATCGCCGTCCCGGCGTCCCAGAGCAGCGTCTATTCAGGGCGACGCCACCTCATTTTTGGCACCCTCCTGCTAGCCGCGCATGAGTAGGGAGACCGTGTGTGGTGTCTTCGCGGCCTAGAGCACCCTCTTGGCAGTCTATATTCCGGATTTTAGCCCTCCTGTCGCATCTGGTGAGCCGTACCATAGCGAGGACCAAACGTGTTGTGAAACCAAAGCCAGGACCTGTACAAAATGGCCGCGGGGCGCAGCTCCAGCGACGCTGTCTCTTTGGCCCGAGCGGTGGGCAACTCTCTGGCCGGGCTCGGGCCCTCTCGGGCTGCTGCGAGCTCCGCGATGCGCGTCCCCTCCGCCGCACGGCCGTGCCCCTGCCCCTCACCCTCCGACTCCGCCGCAGGACCGGTCTGGCGACCCGGGACGACCGCCTAGAGCAGCATCATCGACCATCCCGACCCCGTGGGGGTCGGGGCGGGCCAGCCAGACGTGAGAGCGCCCCTCCCCCCCTCTCGCGGCGCGTCCCCTCCTTCCTCCCCGCACCCCGCCACCCGGCTCGCCGCCCCGTTGCCGTCGCGAGTCAGCCCTCGGTCAGGTACTGCCAAAGGCGGCCACAAGCAGCACCATCGCTACCAGCGCCACCGTGCCGGCGCTGGTGAGCTCTGCGGCCCGTGTAGCGGCCCCTCAGCCCGTCGCCCGGGCACATGGCGCCCTCACACCGCTCCTCGCCCCCGTCTCGCAGGCCAAAATCGTCGACATCGCGTCGGCACTCTCTACGGCGCGCCTGGGCTCGCAGAGGGCGGCCTGGGCGGTGCAGGGTGGCTGGGCTGCCCCCCTCGCGCGGTGTGCCAAGCCTCGGGGGTCGGGGAGACCATCTCGGGTCGCCGAGTGGGCGGGTCGGACGCCCGATCCGGCTGCTGGCCGGAGGACGTCGCCGGTTCCGCGATTTTGGGCGCCCCAGTCGCCTCCAGCCGGGCCGAGCGGCGCCAGCTGGTAGCTGGGGCCGCAGGGCGGTCGGGCCGACACCGTGTGCTAGTCAGGGTGGGTTGTCTAGGGGTGTAAAGGTCGGTAGAGTGTCCGTTTGTGGCCTCCCCGGACGGGCTCTGCGGCTCTGGTCGGGAGCCCGCCGGGCCGGCTGAGGCTGTGTGTCCGTCCACTGTGGACCCAGTGATGGCCTAGGAGCCCTGCACGGACGGTCTTTATGCTATATAACACCTAGGGACCGCGTGGGGTGGGCGGCGAGCCGCGCATCGGCCGACAATGTGCCGGTGTACGCGTTTCGCGGGGTCGCACACTCAGGCCCCTCAGGGCCCGTTTTGCATGACCTGTATATACACGTCTCTCTTGAAGTTTTCTCGGATCTCGCCCCCTTCTTTGTGTGATTGTCATTGTGGATTGCGTGTGGTACTACTCTAATCAGTTATCATGCTAACCTCGACCACCTCCGTCCACCCCATCTCCCCCCCACATCAGACATACACTAACACACACGCCCTTTTTGTGTGCGGGGCGACTAGACACTAGTTCATCTCGTCCAACCCATGCTGCATGTCTAGCTGCATGCACGTCCCTCCATCAGAGTCTCTCTCTCTCTCTATCTCTCAGCACGGACAATCTCTCACTGTGACAATCACCCCCCAGTACCAGGACCAATACGATCGAGTCCCACAAACCAGACCCCTGCGCCGGCCTCGTACCACACACGAATCGCCTCTACGTGCAGGCGCCGCGTGGGTCAGAGGAAGAAGCCGGGGACCTCGCGATCCGTCGACGCCCGGCGCAGAGGGCTCGCCAGTCCTGCCTGCTTGAAGAAGTGCTTGCGCTCCGATGGAGAGAGGCAGCCTGCGTTGGGGACGGGCGTTAAGGCGCGCTCGGCACCAATCGGCTGAGGCCAACGGCTCACCCTCTGACGATTCGATCTGGCCGCCGCGGCCGAGAATCACAAACGCGCTCGTGGACGGCGTAGGCGTCGTCGGCGAATGCGGTTCGTCCACAAGAATGAACTGTTCCTCGTGAGAGTTGTTCGAGACGATCAGCTCATTCGTGCGGGAGAGGCTGGGGATTGTAAAGTCGGTGCTGTGGGAGCGTGGCCGCATCGTCGACATTGGGGAGGCAGGCAGCGGCTGCAGACTTCGTGTTGGTGGTGAGTGCGAGTGTCGTTAACCCAAACCGAAAGAAGAAATCAAGCAGGGTGCACGTCTCGCGCACGCGTGAATAGGGCTCCAGGCCCCAAATGACGTGTGAGTCTATACCCTTATAAGTCTCTCGTGTCCGCGCCGACGCTCTTTTAACGTAGAACGTAAAAGCTGAACACTCGAGAACACCGCCCGCCGACAATCGATCGATCAGTCCACAATCGTCGGCCCGCAGCGACCCGCAGCGATATATAAATATATATTACACACATGGATGCCGCCGCCCCACCCTAATCTATCTGCCTTAGGCACGGAGCCAACGGAGCCATCGCGCATGCCCGCATCGCGTGCGGCTCCGAGGTCTCCCGCCGAGACCGGCTCGGCGCGGCGCGTGGCCGCACGCCGCCGTCGAAAAGGCGATAGGAGAGGGGAGAGCGCCGGCCACATCGAGCGAGCGCTGACGTGTAAGGTGTCTGCGCTGCTCCGGTGTGTGTGGGATTATGCCTCCCCCCATCTGTGCGGCGAGGTGTTTGCGGTGGGTGCGATGGCCGATCGTGCGCGATAGCCTCCTATTGTGCGTGGTGTGTCGGTGTGTCGGTCGTCCGGAGCGTGTGGCGGCGCCGTTGCATGCAGCGACTCTGCTCACGTGCCAGCTGCCACGACTGAGCTTTGACTGACTTATGAGTGCTGATGGATGATCTCCGACAACCCAAAACCAAAATGAAAATGCGGAGTGGCCCCACTTTGGCGTGCAGATCCTGCGTCTCTCACTGCCCGCGAACAACAGAGGCGGGTCCGCCGCAGGTCCCCCACTAGTGTTGCCAAATGACGTGTGAGTGTTAGAGTTGTTTGGTATTGATCACCCGCCCGCCGTCCCGGCGGTCCCGCAGCTCTCGCACATCTCCCTCTTAACCCACCTGTAACATCACATAAAGGTTTTGCCGGGACGCGGTTGGGCGAGGCTGAGGTCCAACTAGGCGTATGCATTGCCCATCCAGGGCTATCACCTGGACCCATCAACCTGCCCCGGCCCCCGGGGGGGCGGCGCCGTGGTCACGAGACCATCATCCCTGCCGGTTAGGATTGATAGCGGCGTGCGAGGCGTCGAGTCGATCGGCATCCCAGCCGTCGGGACGCGCGCGCGTATAGCGCGGCGCGTGCCACGATGATCTCCGCCCACAAACGCAATGGGATCGTAAGCTGCAGGCTGGACAGCTGTGTGACCGTAAGCCTGCTCGCCGCGGCCGGCGTCGCCGCTTTGACGCTCCATGCTGCCGGTGGCGCCGGCGACTTCAACGCTCTCGCGGTAGCATCGCCTGCTGTCAACCAGCTCGGCGAAGCGATGCACTTGCCTTGGCGGCTCTCGTGCAAGATGCAGCCGTTCGGGGTCGCAGATACGTGGTGGCTGTTTGATCTCTTTGCCTGGGGCTCGTGTGCCTCGGCCAGTGCTGGCTCATGCCCACTCATGACGGCGAGCAGCAAAGCATGTGCTGGGAGTGCCACCCTCTACATTTATCCGACGTGTGCTCATTCTCTCCGCGGGCGCTTTCCCTACGGTACGCACGAGTCGAAGGAGGGGGACGCGTACTGTGCACAGGTCCTCCAACCGGGCAGCTTTGCCGACTCGCAGCGATTCTACCGCCTCGACGGTGGCATACCAACGCACCTCGTTGGCAGCCTCCACGTCCAGTTCCCGCACCAAGTCGACGACGTGCCGGTGCGCTACCGCGTGGAGGTCGACGCGGCCGCATCAGACGCCTCTCCGCTCCTCGCCGTCTGGTACAACAACGACTCCTCCTTTTACCGGCGGTATGCCGATATGGTCCATGGCGGCTGGTCAGCCGAGGTGCCATCGTATCGAGCAGATAGCTTCGCTGACGTCTCACCCACTACTCCCCACTCGATCATCCGATGTCCCCTCCGGTGTTACCTTGCGTAGGACACGGCGTACTGCGCCGCAGAGCTGCCCTCGACACTGGCGCGGGGCGGGTTCGTGCTGCAGGCGGGCTCCCCCGGCGTCCCATACGACGCCCACGCAGTGGTGGACCCGTCGCACGGCCTGCCGTCGGCGCTCTGGGAGCGAAGGCTCTTCTTCGGCCGCGAGCTTGTGCAGTGCGCCACTTCACGCGTTTGGTTGTGAACAGGAGCGCGAGCTCTCCGTGGGCGGTGCAGCCGAGATGAGCATCGGCAGAGCGCCGAGCGGGTGGTCGTGCCAGCAGACCGTCGGCCTCGCGGTGAGCGGGGCCTGCCACCTCACTATTCGAAGGGAGCAGTGTTCAGACCCTCACGGACACGGTGCGTCGCGCGAACCAGTGGCGTGACGCTCTAAAAGAAAGAAACAAAAACGGCGCGCCGGGAGGGATGGGAGGACGGCACGCCGCCACCACACACACAGGGATTAGAAAGAGAGGAGTAGGCTTGGACGTTGGAGCAACTTGAGGAATGCCGCAGTCGGCAGCCTCACACCCAGAGGGCCGGGGAGCTAAGAAGCGCACCCAGCGGGCCGGACGAACGGGATCTTGGAGCGGGTTACGGGCTAGAGAGCCCTAGCCTCCCTGGGGGGGTGCGCGTTCGCAGGGAAGGGGCCATAAAGTAAACACGCGTCTCCGAGGGTTTATAGTACCGCGCGCTGGGTTTCCCCTAGCAGCAGAACGCCCCCTCTACTCGGAGCTAGTAAACACCCGACATGGGCTCGCGACGATAAAGAAAGAAACAAAACAGAACACAAGGGAGGGATGGGAGGACGGCACGCCGCCCACCCAGGGATTTTCGTACGACGCACCTACTTTTCTTTGTTTTGTGAGCGCCGTGTGAGGCAGCGCGCGCCGCACCACCCGCACCAATCCCCATGGCATCCTCCAGCGTGGCTCGGTCCAACACCATCCAGACGGTGCGGGACTACGTCACGCGGATGTGCACCGACGTGCCCGGCATGAAGGTACTCGTGATGGACGCAGAGACGACCGGCGTCGTATCGATGGTGTTTACGCAGACGCAGGTCCTGCAGCACGAGGTCTTCATGACCGACACGATCGAGCGGCAGGCGGGAGAGAAGATGCCCCATCTCAAGGCGTGCTACTTTGTGCGGCCGACCGCCGAGAACCTGCGCCGCATCCAGTCGGAGCTGCGCGAGCCTCGGTTTGGCGAGTACCACCTCTTCTTCTCAAACACGACGCGCGACGGGATGATCCAGCAGCTGGCGGAGGCGGACGAGCACGAGGTGGTGCAGCAGGTGCACGAGTACTTCGCCGACTACCTCCCCGTCACCCCCGACCTCTTCCACCTCAACGTCGGCTCGATCGCCGGCCTGTCTGGCAGCGTGTGGGAGCAGGCCGTCTTCGACCGGCTGCACCAGGGCGTGTGCTCGCTGCTGCTCTCGCTCAAGAAGCGGCCGCAGATCCGCTACCAGCGCAGCTCCGAGGTCGCCCAGCGGGTCGCCGAGACCGTCCTCGGCACAATGGACGCGGACCCGGACCTGTTTGCGTTCCGGCGGCCGGATGTGCCGCCGCTGCTGCTGATTGTCGACCGGAGGGACGACCCGGTGACGCCGCTGCTGAGCCAGTGGACGTACCAGGCGATGGTGCACGAGCTGGTCGGCATCTCCAACAACCGCGTCGACTTGCGCGGCGCGCCAGGCGAGCAGACCCTGCGCGAGCGGGGGCGGGGGCGGGGGCGGGGGCGGGGCGGGGGCGGCCGCGCCCACACGCGCAGAGGGGAGAGGGAGAGGGTTTGGCGGCGAGCGGTTGTTCGCGCGAGCGGCTGGCGGAGAGCAGAGAGCGGCTGGCCACGCGGGGATCGGGCGCGCGTCTGCGCGGGCGTGTGTGTCGCGTGTGTCGCGGGGCTGTTGTCGTGTGGCTGCAGGCGTCGACAAGGAGCTGTGAACAGCGTCTCTTCACACCTCCTGCTGTGAACAGGCGTGGACAAGGAGCTGCAGCAGCTGGTGCTCTCTGCCGACCAGGCGCCGCCCGCCCCGCCCGTCGCCACCGCCACACCCGCCCTCGCCCGAGCCGTCGCAGCACACCCTCCATCGCCTGCTACGCCCGAGCCGTCTCCACTGCCATCGCCTCGGCCCGAGGAGTAGCCACCTCTTGCCTCCTCGGACCCCTCTCGGACCCCTCCTCGGACCCCTCCTCGGACCCCTCTCGGAGCCCTCTCGGACCCCTCCGGAGCCCTCCTCGGACCCTCCTCGGACCCCTCTCGGACCCTCCTCCCCGCGCGCGTGCAGGACGCCTTCTTCGCGGACAATATGCTCCTCAACTACGGCGACCTCGCCGAGAACGTCAAGGGCCTGCTCGACGCCTTCCAGGCAAAGACAAAGTCGACAAAGAACATCGGCTCCATCGCCGACATGCAGCAGTTTGTCGAGGCGCGTCTGCTGCTGCTTCAGCGGCCAGCACACACCTCTTCACCGGGAGGGCTCACACCCCCCCCCCTCCTCCTCCACCGCCAGGCGTACCCGCAGTTCAAGAAGCTGTCGGGCGACGTCTCCAAGCACGTCACCCTGCTCGGCGAGATCAACCGGCTCGTCGAGTCGCAGCAGCTGATGGAGGCGACGCGCCTCTCGGGCGGGGAGAGAGGCTCGCGCGCGGCTGGGCACCGCGCACCGACCCGGCCGCGGCGCGTGCCTCGCAGGTCTCGCAAGTCGAGCAGGAGCTCGCCTGCACCGAGGACCACTCCTCCGCCGTCACAGAGGTGCTCGCGCTCCTGCGCAAGCCGTCGATCGCCGACCAGAACAAGCTGCGCCTCGTGCTGCTCTACGCGCTGCGGTACGAGAAGGAGCCCTCGAACCGCATCGACACCTTTTGCGACATGCTCGGCGCGGACGCGCGGCAGGCCGTCTCGCAGATGCTGGCCCACTGCGGCGCGGCCGTGCGCAGCGGCGACCTCTTCTCCAACAAGACATGGCGCGCGCGACCCTCCCATCTTGCTCCCGCCCCCGCCCCTCCCTCCCTCCCTCTCGTTGACGACCGATGCCGCTCGACTCCGCCTCCCGCCTCCCGCCTCCCGCCTCCCGCCTCCCGCCTCCCGCCTCCGCCTCCGCCTCCCGCCTCCGCCTCCCGCCACCCCACCCCCGCCTCCCGCCACCCCACCCCCGCCCCCACCCGTGCCCCGCGGCCCCTCCCCCGGCTGCAGGCTCGCGGCGACCAAGAAGAGCCTGCAGCGGAACATCAAGGGCGTGCAAAACGTCTACACGCAGCACTCGCCCTACCTCGCGCAGACCCTCGACGCGCTGCTCAAGGGCACCCTCACCGAGACTCAGCAACCGCCACCCGCACACGGTCGCCGCCTGCCCACGCCCGCGCCGGCTCAGCCGCGGAAGTCGCGCCGGCTGTAGGTACCCGCACCTCGGCAGCGAGCCGCCGACGGCCGGCGCGAAGCGGAGAGCGCCCGTCGAGGTGATCGTCTTCATGGTGGGCGGCGTCACGTACGAGGAGTCGCGCTACGTCTCCGAGATGAACACAGCCAACCCCGGCGTGCGCGTGCTGCTCGGAGGGACCACGATCCACAACTCCGCCTCCTTCCTCGAGGAGGTGAAGCGGCTGCCCTCGGCGGGCGGCGCGCCGACGCCGCAGCCGATGCAGCAGCCGGGGCTGGACTCGCTCACCGGGGGGCTGTCGGGGCTCGGCATCGCCGCGCCGAGCATCGACTCGAAGCGCATCAAAGCGCTCACCTCGACCATGTCCTCCTCGCTGCAGTCGGGGGTCTCCACGCTGGCGAGCAAGATCCAGTAAGGGGGCGCGTGGACGCTGGGGCTGGCGTGGGGCGTGGGGCGGCGCTGAGACGTGAGAGAGGACCCCGTGGGGCTGTGGACCGTGGGGCGGCGGAGCGCGGCGCGAGGGATCTGTAGTGTCAGTGGGCCTGCCGTGTGTGTCTGTTCGTGGGCATGTGGCATGGCTAGGCACCAGAGTGCAGATAGAGAGGCCGAGGGGCGTGATGACTATGACTATTTTAATCATGATTTTAATGTGGTTGGCAGCCTCCTAAGAAAGAAATAAAACAGCCACGCCAAGGAAGGATGCGGATGGGAGGACGGTGCCGGTGGGACCCGGCACGCCTGGCACGCCGCCACCACACACAGACATATACGGGTTACGGCTTTCGCGTCGTGAAATTCTTCCCCTCGGCTGTGTGCCATTTGTGTGAGTGCCAGTCTGCTGTGAAAGAAAGAAAACGGACCGCCAGGGAACTCTTAAGAAAGAGAAAGAAAACAGACAACCCAAGGGAGGGATGGGAGGACGGCACGCCGCCACCACACAAGGGATTTAAGGAGAGGAGTGTGGTGCTAGCCGTCGAAGAGATTAGGAGCAGCAGGGGGACCCGAGAGACCATGTGGAAGACGGCTAGTGCTAGTCCCCCATCGGGAGGACGACCCCGGCTAGTCGCCGACCACACCCACAAAAGAACCCTGCACAAAAAGATCGCAAAGGGCGGGGACCTGTTCCTTTTTACCCATCTCACAGTAGAGGTGTCCGTTTTATTTATTTATTTATTAGCCGTCGCCCACCCTTGGGCGTCTGCCTCTTCCTATCTCTCTTCGCAGTCCCTCGCCGATTCTCGCTGCAACGCCGATTCTCGCTGCAACCTTCATGCCACCTCGCGGTCGTCCCACTCTCGTCGTTCTCCCTCCTGTCGCTTCATCCTCCTTGTCGCGTCGCTCTCCTCTGTCTGCCTCGTTCTGCTGCGCCGCCGCTGCCCGCCGATCCCTTGCTCTCGCGGCTTCTTCTCGGCGCAACTCCGTCCTCCTCGCGGCGTATTTTGGCCCCTCGAGTTTAGAGAGAGAGATTTTTAGCAATACCAAACAACTGTACTCTAACACAAGATCAAGAAGAAGTCTCTCTCTCTCTAACGCCCCCCACAGCCAATCGGTTTTTGCCCTTAACTAGTGCCGTTTTCGTTGGACCAATATTCGCTTAACTTGGTCGGTTTGATCACTATTTCAGCCAACGGAACGCCCACAGCAAATCGGAGAGATTTGTTGCAAATCGGTGAAAACCTGAGCTCTGAATGAGCGAGTTTTGTGGCTTAATCCGGCTTCCGTCGGTCGTCCCGTGACTCATCGCGCCGCCGCGTTGCACAGTGGACACATGCTCTCGCGCGTGGCGCTGACGGGGACTATTGTGCGCCTCGGCGAGGCGCTTCCGGTGGTAGTTTTTTCGAGCGCAGTGGACTTCATCTTGCCGACACCGGTCAACTGCCGGCGGTCGACAACTGCCGTTCGAGCAGCGTCGGGTACCGCCGGCAAGATGAACTCACCTGAAGCTGAGCCGCGGCATGCGGGAATAAATAGAGCAGACATCTCCAGGAGAGCATGCGGCATGCGGGGCGGCACGCCGCAACCGGGTCGGAATTCTTTCGCCGCGGAGGCGCGTCGTGCTCGCTTGCTCGGTCGCGGCCGAAGCAGCTGCCGCCGCCGAGACGCGACGTGGCGTCTGCTGAGGAAAGAGAGCCAGCGCGGCGGTCGCCGAAGTATGTGTGCGTGTTATATGCCAGCCACGTCGGTGCGGGTGGTGCTCGCGGTGCGGGTGGCGCTCCTCCTCTCGCTGGCGGGCGCCACCGCCACCCGCCTCGTCGAGCTGCCTGCGCTGCGCCGCTCGATCGCTCCGGACGACCAGCCGTATGCGGTCGCCTCGCTGCTCGCGGGCGGCGGCGAGCTGCTCAACGGCATCTTTGGCACGAGCTTCTTCGACTCGCCGGATTTGCTCGCCGACCTGTGCTGCCCACTGGGCCCCGCTCCCGCGCCGGCTCTTTTGCTCCTCGCGCCCGCGTCCACCTCCGACGCTGCCTCGGAGCTGGGCGGCCAGCTGCGGAGGATGCCGCTGCCGGCGCTAGCGATGTCCGATGTCTGGCTGGTGCCGCTCCCGTCCGAGGGTGGCGGCACCTGCCCGCGCGCAGTGGCCGTCTGCGACGCGCTCGTGGAGGCGCTCGCTTCGCTCGGCGCGACCGGCGCGCCGCCGCGGCAGCTGGCGCTCCTCGTGTCCTTCCCCGAGTCTGCCAGGCCACTCTCGGACAAGGCGGCGGCGGCGGCGGCATCGGCGGCGGCGGCGAGGTGCGTCGAGCGGCTGAGAGGGCAGCTTGAGGCGCGTGCCGGCGCCGGCGCCGGCGCCCCTCTGTTCGAGGCCTCGCACGTCGCCGTGCCTTGCGGCGCCGGCGCCGACGCCGCGGCACGCCGGCTCCTCTCGATGTTGCTGCAGCCTTCGTCCCAAGAGTACCTGCTGCGGTCTCGCGGCGCGTTCGGCACCGCCGCGCTCCCGGTGGCCGCGGTGCCGCGGCTGCTGCGCACGCTATTGCGGGGCGACCGCTCCGCGCGCAGCGGCGCCGCGGCGCCGCTCGCGGATCGGCAGGAGGAAGCGCTGCAGCGACCACTGCCCGCGACGCCGGCAGAGTGGGAGGGGTTGCTGCGCTGCGAGGCGGGGGCCGAGGCGGCGCGCGCCGAGGCCGAGGCGACTTGCGCGGCGCTGCGGGAGCGGCAGAGCGACGAGTCGCTCAACCCGAGCCGCCACTTTGGCCGCGAGCTCGACGGCATGTTCGCCGCTTGCCTCGCCCGCTTTGAGGACGCGGCGGCGCCGGCGGGCGCGCGTACCGACACCCTCGCCGGGACGGAGCGCTCGCTGCGGCGCCTCCTGGCCGCGGCGTCGCTGCGGCTGGCAAAGTCGCACCTCGCCGCGTTGCGCGCCGCCGCTTTCGACGAGTTCTGCGGCGACCTCGTCGAGCGAATGCACGCCGCTCGCCGGTACATGCCGGCAGCACGCCGGCTCCGCAAGGCCCACGCCCGCCGCTTCCGCGCCGCGGTGCGTTCGGCTCTGCCGAGCTGCGGCGAGGCGCGGCGGGCGGCGGAGCGGCTGGCGGCGCGCGCGCAAGCTGCGTTTGACGCGCAAATGGCGGCGGAGGTGCAGCTGCGCAGCGAGGAGGGCGCCGAGCTCGAGGCGCACTGCCCACTGCCGGCCGACGACAAGCCCGCGCCGTGGTACCGGCAGGTCTACGTGCAGCTCGTGGGGATCGCCTTCAACGCGGCGCAGTTCTACCTCCTGCAGTACTTGCCAGCCAAGCGCAAGAATCTCGCGCACGAGCGCCAGATGCCGCGGGGGCCCCTCTTCTAACTAAACATACCCTTGACGTAGTGTGTCAGAGAACGTGTCGGGTGCGTGTCGCGACCTCACTCATCCCACATCCGCGACCGCCGCGGCATACGAAAAAAAAATGCTGGATGCTGGCAGGCGAAGCTCTCTCACTCTGGGACGCGCGAAGGGTCGACGGGTCGAGGGGGCGGAGCTAGGGCGTAGGGGCGGAGCGCGGCTGCTCGTAAAGGGTGTGGAACTGTGGTCTCTGTGCGGATGCTGACACATGCTGTGTGAGTTAACGGAAATCCGGGGACCTGTCCCCGCACCTGCACGACACTATGTCAAAACCCCACTGAGAAATTATAAATTTCTCTAGAGCTGGTGCCGCCACTAGATGAAATGCTCCACTGGGCCCCCGGAACGCGCCTGCGCGGCGGCGAGCAGTGAAGAGGCGCGGAAAGCTGATTTTTTTACTTTTGGACGCATTTCGGGCTCCGTACTGGTTGACGCAGAGCCGCACGCGTCGACCGGCGCCGTTCGCGACCACGAGGGCGGATGCTGGCCATCCCGGGCTCTGTGCACATCGGCAGCGCGCGTTCTACGCGCTCCGCTATCCAGATCTTGGCGCCCCACCTCGAGAGCGCCGTTTTTATCTCGTGCAATCTCGAGCCGTGGAGATTAGGCCGAGATCGCTTTGAGCTGCGGGAGATGTTTGGGAGATACAGCTACAGTCACACGGACCCGCGGGGCGTGCGCAGCTCGCGACGGAGATGTTTACAGAGCCCGGGCTCGCTGCGAAGCGGTGAGCGGCGCCCGAACGGCACCGGGCCGCGTGCCGCTCTCTGCAGCTCCGACGCGGCCGGGCGGCTGCCAGAGCCGCACGCGCCGACCGGCGCTGTTCGCGACCACGAGGGCGGATGCTGGCCATCCCGGGCTCTGTGCACACCAGCAGCGCGCGTTCTACGCGCTCCCCTATCCAGATTCCGGCGAACCACCTCGAAAGCGCCGTTTTTATCTCGTGCAATCTCGAGCCGTGGAGATTAGGGGAGATCGCTTTGAGCTGTGAGAGATGTTTGGGAGATACAGCTACAGTCACACGGACCCGCGGGGCGTGCGCAGCTCGCGACGGAGATGTTTACAGAGCCCGGGCTCGCTGCGAAGCGGTGAGCGGCGCCCGAACGGCAGGGTAGCGTGTCGACCTAGACTGAACGCGACCGAGCAGCAAGGTACTAGGAGTGGCAGCCCGTGACAGCACCGGCAATACGCTTGGGGAGCGGTAGAGCAACGGCCCTGGTAGTGGTGGGCGAAGCAGCGACGGCGATGGCGATGGCAGTGGCGGCCCTGGCGGCGACGGCCGTGTTGGCGGATGAGGCGGCGAGACGGCGACGGCGACCAGGGCGACCTGTGCAGGCCGTCACGAGTCGTCACAGAGGTCGAAGTACTTTTCATCGCCTTCCAAGCCCTCGTCGAGCACGACCGCGTCCGCGCGCGCTGCCGCCGCAGCCCCTGCTCGGCGGAAGGCGTCCTGCAGCGGATGCTCGTAGGGAAGCGCGTCCTCTCGCGCCGCTGCCCGGAGGAGCCAGCGCAGCCGCACGCGCTCCTCGTGCATGAAGGCCGTGTTTGCTGCGCCGGCGGCCTCTCGCTCCCTCCTGGTCCTGAGCGCTCCGAGCGGGCTGATGCCCGGGCTGGTCGAGAGGTACTCGGCAAAGGACTGCTTGCTCATCAGCTCGTCGTCCGCGCAGTAGGCGAAGAGGCGGCGGCGGAACCAATGCGCCCACGGCCCGCACTGGTAGCCGTCGCTCTGCAAGTTGAGCGTCACGCTGACTAGCTGCCAGCCCGTGTCCTTTGGCGCCGCGTCGAAGGCGTCCCGAACGCGCGCTAGAGGATGCGTGCGGCTGAAAATGCTGGTGCCGAACGGCTCCCAGTGCACGGCGAGCCGCTGAGGCCCGATGAGCGCGACGTTGTGCCAATGGGCGCCGTCGCAGACCTGCTGCAACATCACGCAGTCGCAGAGTTGCAGCACCCGCTGCCCTCCTCTTTGACGGAAGATGCTGCATGCCGAGGCTACGTCGCGGGGGTAGTTGTACCGCAGCGGCGAGTCGGCGCCACTCTCGCCGTCTGGACGCTCGTCTACGTAGTGTGCGTTGGCGAGGTTCGAGTCGCTGAACCACTGCCGGTGGTAAGATGAGATGTAGCCAGCCTCGCCGACGCGCAAGTGGGGCGGTCCCTGTAGCTCTGGCTCCACCAGCTCGACCTCCACCTCCTCGTCGTCGGAGCCGGGTCTGCCGGCAAACAGCGCCTCGTCCTCGACCTCGTCCTCCCCTCCCGTCTCTTCTCCCTTCCTGCGGGCTTCCATGTCTGATATGATCGTGTCCCACGACACCCCCCCACCCTCGGCGCGGTTGGCAGCGGCTCTAGCCGCCTCGGCGTCCTCAGCTATCGCGCTGCGGCGCCAGCGAGGCGCCTCTGCCGAGCCAATCTGGCTCACATCAGAGACAGGGTTCCACAGCTGTTTCATCGACCATGTCTCCACCTTGGTGAAGAACGGGCACTCCACGTACACGTTCTCCTCCTCGGTATCCTCGTGCAGCCAGCGAATCTTTATCTTGATTCTCATGACCTCCTCGACGCGAGCGAGGTACACCTCTGGGTCTCCATCCTGCCGGACGGCCCAGAGGACCTCCACGACGTTCCCCACCTGCAGCGACCTCCGGATCGCCGCTGTGCTCACGCCCTTCTCCAACGGCCAGCCCGGCTGGCGACCCTCGCCCTCCGCCGAGCTCGCCGTCCCGCCGTCGGCCGCGTCGGTCGAGCCTCCGGCCTCGCCCGAGCCCTCCTCCCCCTCCTCCTCCGCCCCGCCCTCCTCCTCCTCCTCCTGCGGCTCGTCCACGAACGCCGAGAGCTCCATGCTATCGAGCCGGAGATCCTGCAGCTGCGCGGCGAGGCCCTCCTTCTCGGTGACTCGCTTGGACACGTTGTGTCCGAGAGCGGCCGACGCGGCGCTCCAATCGGCTGCCGTTGTCGGGTAAACGTGCCCGCGGTGCCGCGGTGCCGTGAGCCTTGTCGCGCACATCTCCGACCGGCGCTGCGTCCCGTGCAAATCGCGAGAGAGCGTCTTGACGACCGTCTCCGAGAAGAAGTTGCTGATCGGCACAAAGACGCCGACGCTCCAGATGGAATCGTAGACGTCGCTACCGCCCGCCACGTCGCGCAGCTGCGTCGGCCGCTTACAGCTTGCCAGCAGCTTAAAGACGCCGAGGGCGTCGTCCTGAAACCAGAGGCCGACCCCCTCGGTGGCGTTGGTGATTGCAGCGCTGAGCTCGGTGGCATCGGCCGAGTCGGGGAGGTGCGGCAGCATGCTCTGGATTAAGCCTCCCCGGCCCTGCTTCGCGAGCGCCAGCAGCTCCTGCGCCGAGAGAACAGCATGCTCTCCCTCCTCGTCCATAGTTCCCAGCGCCACGAGCGCGGGGTTCGTCCGCCACGCTGCCGTGTGCTGTCGGAAGTAGGTAGAAGCAGCGCGTGCGGCCTTGCGCACGATGGCCCGCACATCCAGGCGCGAGAACGCCGCCGTGTTCTTGGCGACCATTGCTCGCAGCGGCGCAAAGTCGCCCTTCCATGGACGGCCGCCTTCGAGGTCGCGCGTCTCGTCGTTGTCGCTGGCGAGCGCGTCGAGGTAGGCGAGCCGCAGGCGAAGCACGCGGGGTGCCTTGAACGCCACGCCCGGCCCGTCGTTCTCGGTAAACTTGAGGAAGCGGTCGGCCGACCGCTCGCCGTAGATGGCCAGGAACGAGAGCCACACGCGTATCTCCGGGTCGAGGAGCTCAAGCAGCAGCTCGCGCCGCGCGGCGTCCTTGATCGAGCTCACCTTCTCGAGCAGCGTGGCGCCAGACAGCGCCAGCTTCTCACCGAACTCGTCGGTCTGCTCGGCGTCGGCAAAGAGCCCCTCGTCGCCCTGCGCGCAGAGCCACTCGTGCAAGAGACAGCACACGATCAGCTCGAGGCGCCGCGTCGTGGGCGCCAGCCACATGCACGTGTACACCCAGTAGAGCCACCGGGTGTCCACGCCTCCCGGCATGTCGCCGAGACGCGCCAGCCCCTCCGAGACGCGGACATAGTTTTTGCAGCCCTTCGACTCCTTGACGGCGAGCACGACGTCGGCCAGCAGCTGCGTCAGAGGGAGCGTGGGGAAGCGGTGGAGGGGTGTGTGAGCGCCTCTTACGTCGGGCGTGGCGCGCCTCCGGGATGCGATGCCGTCCGCTTTTGGTGGAGCCCGAGTGCGCGAGCAGGTGCTCGCGGCGGCAGGCACCAGCCGCCTCGCAGACATTCTTCACCTCGTTGTTGATCACGTGGGACAAGCAGAGGATAAAAAAGCACAGCACGTGCTTTGTCGCACGCATCGAGGTCCAGATGTGCGCAAAGGCGCCGCCCTTGTGCCGCTCCGACGCAATGGTCAAGCTGGCATTGGAGGCGGTGCCGTCGGAGACGCAGAAGTCGATCCGATCGATCGGCAGGCCGAGCTCGTTGACCGCGCGCACGTTGCTCGCGCCGACGTTCACGCCCGTCTTCTTGTGGCCATCGGCGTCTGGCCGGAGCTTAAAGGTGGCGATCACCTCGCGCTCACGCAGCGCCGGCAGCCTCTCGCACGACAGCGTGACGACGACCCAGGCCACCTTGTTGATCGTCACCTCGTCCCACTGCAGCACGTTTCGCCGCTTCGAGAAGGAGTTCTCCACAGCTCTCTGGCGCTGCACGAACCAGAACTGCATGTCGTGCAAGCGGACCGTCTCGTGGCTCTCGTGCTGCGGCCGCTCCGCCTCCGGGAGCGACTTCAGGTACCGCTTCGAGCAGGCCGTGGCGACGCCCTGCGCGCCACGCAGCGAGAGGGTCTTACCCGCCGCCGAATGGTAGAGCACGTTCGTCTCCTCTCGCCATTCTGGGAGGTAGATACCCCCCGCTCGGCTCGCGGGCAGCGCCAGGGTCGACGCCGCCGCGCCGGGTCTGCCGGGAGGCCGCCACGAGAGCATGGCCACGTGAGTGCGCCGCATAAGCTCGAGGATCGTCTCGCCGGGCAGGACCTCGAGCGTGCGAAAGCGTCCGGCGCCGCGCAGCAACGAGCAGTATTGTCGCTTAAAGCGCTCGAGCTGGACCCGCAGCTCGCGCTGGAGGCTGGGGCTGCGCTGCAGCACCGCGTGGAGGGCGTGCAGCTCGTACAGCCCGCGGAGGCGCGGGATCTCGTCGGGGTGCCGCGCCTGCTCGGCAAGCGCGCGAAAGCACATTCCTAGCCGGCGAGGCTTGAGTGCGACGGCGTTCTCGTCCATGGTCTCCAAGGCAAACTCGGCCATGGACAGCTGCCAGACGGCATCTGTGCCCCACGCAGCCTGCGGGTTGGAGAGCAGGCGCAGCATGTCGCGCTCCTTCTCCTGCCAGAGCTCGCGCAGATTGGCGAGCGCAGTCTCAATCTCCGCCCGCTGCGCTCGCAGCAGCTGCGACCTCGCCAACGCAGATTGCCTAGTCTGCACACCGGTCTCGAGGGCCTCGAGTGCGTCTGCGGCCGCAGCCTCCGCCAGCTGCACGCTGAGGCTACCCGTCGCGACGCCAGCGGCGCTAGTCAGCTGCGAGTCCTCAAGGCGAGGCCGCTGCGCCGTCCTGGCGCCTGTGGCGGTCGCGGGTGACCGACCTTTGCCGTAGCCGGGTTGGCGAACGCAAGCGGAGGCGGTCTGCCCAGCCTTGGAGGCGGCGGCTGCGGCGGGCAGCCGCGCCTTTTGGACGGTAGACGCGCGAGAGGCCTTTTGAGCGGCTTCAGCTCGCTGACTGCGCGTCTGCTTTTGGCACACCACCCACTCGCCGCCGACAGCCTCGTATTGTGGTGCTTCCGATCGTGACGAGGGCTCAGACGGACCGCGCGAGCCGGCTGCACCAGAGACCTCCTTTGGAGGACGATGAGCGCCTTGCATGACGCCCTTGGCCTTGCGGCCGTGTGCAGGCTTCTTCTTCGGCGCCATTGCGACCTGCTTTGAAGGCGCCTCGAAGCTAGCTCGATGGGTGCGGGTTCATCGCGTGTCTTTTCCTGCGGCCCACTGTGAAATCGGGACCTTAGCTCTCGTTTTAACACAGCCCGTAAGGTGCCCCGCCGGGGTGCCGGTTCGTTTTCCGCCCACGATCATGACCTC
Source organism: Emiliania huxleyi CCMP1516 (assembly GCF_000372725.1). Classification (NCBI taxonomy): domain Eukaryota; phylum Haptophyta; order Isochrysidales; family Noelaerhabdaceae; genus Emiliania; species Emiliania huxleyi. The sequence goes on along the minus strand of NW_005202113.1, from coordinate 212,816 downwards.
GGGGAACGCATTAGCCGCTACAGCGGAAGCTGTGATTTCGGCTACCTCGGCAATTTCGATGTAGCGGCTAATGCGTTTCGCGACATAATCGCTAAAACTCGAGCCAGAGCTATGGGCGCCGAGTTCGCCACCCAATTTGTGTTAAAACGGAAGCAGGGCTCGTGGTTCGTTAACTGTAGACCACACGGACGCGCGGCCGGCGGCTGAGAAGGCCACGCAGCCCCTCTTCCTGGTCACTGACGGGAGCACTGGTCGGCGTGTAGACCCCAAGATGGCGCTGTTCGCGCCTCCCGTCCACCACTACCGATCAGGTGGCCGGCCTGGGTGCCCCCCCGGCGGGTGGGAAAGGGCGCAAAGCTCCGTTTCATTGCCTACCCCTGTAGTTTTGACATAGTGGCACGATCTTGTGTCGCTTCGTGTGTGCGCGGTGTGAGAGTGAGTGAGGCGCTGAGGGATCTCTTCACGATCTTCTCTCTCCACGAGAATGCACAGAAAATTTGCCAAATATGACCGTCAGAAAATATTTTTGGGATTCTCTGTTCCTCTCTCTCTCAATCGGTCTCAAAAAGAAGGTAACCCGCAAGGCAACCTATAGGCAAGGTAAACTTCTCCACACACTGTTTGGGTAAACGACTAGGATTCCTACATGCAGGCGAGAGAAGTCAACTTCCTCAAGCCTGGGCGTACAGCGACGGCTTGCTCCGCGACGCGTCGAGCGCGGCGAACTCGGGCGGCGTCTCGACGCCGTAGCGTCCGGCCAGCGCCTTGAGTGCCGTGGCGGTGCCTTCGTGCAGCACCACGCCTCGCGCTCGCGCCTCCTCCTCGCACGCCTTCTCGGGGTCGCCAGGGCAGCGCACGGCGCCGGGCAGGCAGCGCATCGCCGCCAGGTACTCGCGCAGCTGTCCCCCAAAGCCAGGTGTGAAGCGCTTCGGGTCGAGGACGACGAAGCAGTGGCCGTACCCGTTCGGCCGCTCGCGGGAGAGTGTCCACGGCTGTACTGCGGGGCCGACCTACAGGACACGCCGGGGACGCGTGCCGCGGACGTGTCCTGGAAATGTCCTCGGCCGCACGGCAGGCTGCGACGTCGGCGCAGCCCGGCAGCACCGCGCTGAGCAGCTCGACGAGCATGCCGAGGCCGTACCCCTTGTAGCCCGCCGTCTCCTCTCCGCCTCCGAGCGGGTGGAGCGCGCCGTGCTGCACCACCTGGAGGGGTGAGGGATGAGGGGGCGAGGGGGGGGAGCCAGAGGGAGGAGTCAGGACGGAGGAGTCGGAAGGGCTAGTCGTTGGTCGGAGGGGAGGGGGGCAGGACGGTGAAGCGGGAAGCACACCGCGTGTCGTCTGACCTCGCGCAATCTCGCGTGATCTCGCGTGATCTCGCTCCTCCGCCGGGTCGGTGGTGTCTCTCCCGCTCCGGTCGACGGCCCAGCCGGCCGGGATCCGCTGCCCGATCCTACCCAGTAACAGCAACACTAGCATGAGTAGGGATCCGCTGCCCGATCCTACCCAGTAACAGCAACACTAGCATGAGTAGGGATCCGCTGCCCGATCCTACCCAGTAACAGCAACACTAGCATGAGTAGGGATCCGCTGCCCGATCGTACCCAGTAACAGCAACACTAGCATGAGTAGGGATCCGCTGCCCGATCCTACCCAGTAACAGCAACACTAGCATGAGTAGGGATCCGCTGCCCGATCCTACCCATTAACAGCAACACTAGCATGAGTAGGGATCCGCTGCCCGATCCTGCGAGATTGGCGCCGACATGTACACGCCACGAGCGCCCACATCCTGCATCTACGTGCCCGCTCCGGTGCATCACCTCCACCTTGCCCACCGGCACCACCGTCGTCGCCATGTCGAGCTGGAACGAGTCGCCTGCAGCTTGAGTACCAGACTGGTGGCAGAGGGAAGGGCGTGCCTCAGTCCGAGCGTGTCGACGATGCCCCCTGCGGCGGGCGCGAAGCAGCAGAGAGGGTTGGTGCCTACCTCATGCGCACTCGTCCATTCCTAGTTTATTCGCTCGTGCATGAGCAGAGCAGCAGGAGGGGCTCGCGCCGACGGCACGGGTGCAGCCGCCGGTCGCCGCCGCAAAGGGCGCCGTGTTTGTGAAGGACAGCCCGATCATGCCGGCGGAGAGCGCCTGAGACATGGCCGAGGTGAGGCCGAGATCTAGCCGAGATGTGGAGGCCTCAGGCCGGGCCTGGGGAGGCGCCTGGTTCGCCCAGTAGCCCGCCGCCCCAAAGTGGTTCGAGTTGCGGGCGGCGACGACGCCGACGCCGTGCTCCTTTGCCAGCCGCAGGGCCGTCTCCATCGCGAGGTTGCACACGACAGCGCCGAGCGCATTCCGGCCATCGATCACAGCTGTGCACCCCGAGCTCCGCTCCACGACCGGGCTCGCAACGCCGTCGACGAGCTTCGCCTCAATCTCGTTGGCGTACGTGTCGGCGCGGTTGGCGCCGTGCGACGGGATGCCGCGCGAGTCGGCGTAGGCCAGCACGTCTGCCGCTTGCGCGGCGTGGGCCGGCGCAGCGCCCGCCGCGGTGAAGCACGCGGCGAGGAAGTCAGTCAGCACGCGCCTTGGCAGCCGCACCGCGCGAGTGTCGGTCAGGCCGGCCTTGACGGTGCTGCCGCCGAGGCCGCGCCGCCTCCGAAGGCGAAGCACGTGCGGCAGCGCCAGGCCGAGGGCGAGGCCCAGGCCGAGGGCGAAGAGGGAGTGGTGGTGTTGCGGCGACGGCATGTCCGTCGGGTTGTGATGGGCCGGACAAACGGTGAAGAGCGCTTTTGGCGCGTGGTGTGTTTTTGTGTGCTCTCCGGCTGCGCGCCTGACCGGTGCGGCCTCCGAGTCGGCGTCTAGCGCGCGCGATAAGGTTTTTGCTCGCCTTCCCTCGGACCCCGTGTTGCATGTCACTGTCATCACTGTGCGATTTCGGGGCCCGGGGTTGTGCGTTTACGTGAAGAGCGCGGCCGCCGACGCCTGCTTCCTGAAACGAAAAGCAGTAAAAACTAAAAGCCGCGTGCGTGCGGCGACGCGCAAGGAAGACAACGGTCAGAACGTGGCGGCAAAGAGACGAGGACACGCATACACCACACGCGTCGCGTATATGCTTATCCGCGCGCTGCTCCTCTGCGCGATCTCCGCCGCGCGCGGCAGCGAGGAGGCGGCCAGCGGCGACGTCACCAACGACTGGGACACGTATTCCTACGCCTACTACGACTACGCTGAGGACACCTGCGCCTTCCACTGCCCAACCTCGTACCTTGGTGACGGTGAGTGCGACGCGGACTGCAACAACCCCGCGTGCGAGTGGGACAAATCGGACTGCTTCCACGGGTACGGCGACTGCTACACCCAGGCGGACGGCTCCGACTACCGCGGCGCCATCAACCAGACCGAGGACGGCCTCGCTTGCCAGGCGTGGTCCGACCAGATGCCGCAGAGGCACGACAGGATCCACCTCAACTACCCGCACGGGGGGCTCGGTGGGCACAACTCGTGCCGCAACCCGGACGGCGAGGCGCGGCCGTGGTGCTACACCACCGACCCAGACACCCGCTGGGCGTACTGCGCGGTCCCGCCGCCCGAGCCCTCATGCTCGGCCCACCACCACTCCAACCACTCCACCGCCGACCGCACCCACGTGGCGGAGGGCACTGTCAACGCCACTGGCGAGGGCGACGGCGAGTACACTGCCTCGTACGGCGAAAATTGGAACGGATTCGACGAGGACTACTACGACTATTTCCCCCCCGTCTCGTTTGAGGACACCTCGACGGCGATCGAGCTCGACACCATCGTCACGGGCGAGGTGAAGGAGCACACGTACACGTTCTACGAGGTGTCGGTTCCCAAGGATGTGGAGCGGCTCCGCGTGGTCGTCGTTCCGACCAGCGGCGACCCCGACCTGTACGTCTCCTTCGACAACGCCTTCCCCACCGGCGGAAACTACACCTTCCTTTCCGACTCGTACGGCGTGGAGGAGTGGACGCTCGGGCGCGACACGTACCTCTTCTGCGGCGCGGCGGGCCCCGAGGCGGCGTGCACGCTCCACCTCTCCGTCCTCGCCTACGACGAGGACTCCTCCTTCTCCATCATCGTCTACGGCGAGGGCGCGGACGGTGAGCTGCAACCGACGGTTTGCGCAGAGGGCTGCGCGTGGACCAGCCTCGGCGACGGGACGTGCGACGAGGAGTGCAACGTGGAGGCGTGCTACTTTGATCGCGGCGACTGCAAGGCATGGTCTGAAGAAGGCGCCGCCCCCGTAAATATCTGTCCCGCGGACTGCAAGCCCGAGTGGATCGGCGACCACTACTGCGACGAGGCCTGCTTCCGCGAGTCGTGCCAGTGGGACAAGCACGACTGCCTCAAGAAAGACGAGACGCCGTGTGCCGACTTCTGCCTTCCGACGTCGATCGGCGACGGCGAGTGCGATGCCGCGTGCAATGTCGAGGCGTGCGGCTTCGATGCTGCCGACTGCTTCCACGAGCACACCGAGTGCTACGAGTCGCCCGACGGCGCGGACTACCGTGGCACCGTCGCCACCACCACCAGCGGCCTCGCTTGCCAGTTCTGGTCGGACCAGTCGCCACAGCAGCACACGAGAACCGCGCAGCACTACCCGGTCTCCGGCCTGGGCGGCCACAACTACTGCCGCAACCCCGACCGCGAGGCTCACCCGTGGTGCTACGTCGCCGACGCGGACGCGGGGGTTCGCTGGGAGTACTGCGACGTCGGCGAGGTGTCGTCGACGGCCTGCCTCCACCCGCCGCCGCCGCCGCCACCGCCCGCGGTGGAGGGCAACGCAGCCAAGATCGAGATCTTCGGCGCCTTCCTCCTCGGCCTCGCCGCCATTCTGACGCTGCTCTACTGCCGTCGGCTGCAGCACAAGAAGGCCCTCAAGACGGGTGGCTTCACGCAGTACGGTGGGCATGACGACGGCGTGCTCGGCACTGGCGTGGAGATCAAGCCCGTCGAGCCGGAGACGGCATGATCGGCATGGGTCCTGGGGATGGGCGCGCTGAGTTCTCTTTGGGTTGTTGTTTTGCCGCTCTTTGGTGTTTGTGTCCAGGCGAGTGTTCCTCGACTGGGGCGGTGTGCGATTTAAGTCTTACAGCTAAGCGTGTATCGAGTACGCGGGCCGCGGATAAATCTCCACATGAGCAAAAAGTCTGCCAGCGCTGACCACGGAGGCTCCCGCGAACCCGAGCACTTGGGACACCCGTTGATGCGCAACGCATTTTTTTGAGGTGCGGCCAAAGGCAAAGCGCCGCAGCCGGCTGATCTCGGTTTCGCTCGCGCGCCAGGTCCTGAGCGGATCCTGCGAGCCTCATATATAGCGACACCCGCGATATGGCCCGCAGCACGGTGCAGTACAAGTTCAAGAGCCAGACGGCGGTGCATACGGTGCAGTTCGACGGCCCTTCGATCCGCGTCCTCGACCTCAAGGCTGAGATCATCCGCACGCAGGGCATTAACAAGGATATGTGGGCCAAGTCAGACCTCGAGATATCCAACGCGCAGACCTCGGAGGTCTTCGCGCCCGACTCGAGCGTGGGACGCAACGTCGCGGTGCTCGTGAGGCGCGTGCCGGCCCAGCGGCGCGCTCCGATCACGTCAAAGATCATGGAGCGCGAGCTTTCGCTCGACGGCGACGGGCGTGACGAAGGCTCGCCGCCGCCAGGGTCCGCCGGCGGGCCCTCGCTTGCCGGGGCGCCCGCCGCACCGCCGCTCGAGGAGGAGACGCGCGCCGTGGCGCGGACCGCCGGCCGGTACGCCTCCAAGCTGATCTGCCCGCTCACGGGCCGACTCTTCGAAGACGCCGTCATCACCACATGCTGCGGCACCTCCTTCTCGCAGGGCGCGCTACAGGACGCGCTGCGCATGCGCGGCGCCTGCCCCGAGTGCAATACCGCAGCTGCATCTGTCCGCACGATACCCAACCGGCTACTGCGAGAGGCGGTCGCAGCGGCTCGCAGGAAGGATGGAGAGGAGTCGGCCGCCGAGCCCCCTGCCGTGGCGACGACGGCTGGCGGGGCTCCCGCGGTCTCGACCACGCCGCCCGCACCGCCGACGCGACCTCCGCCGGATGAGTCAGCAGTGGTGGTAAAAGTGGAGGGCGGGGAGCGCAAGAGGCCACGAGAGGAAGCCTGAGACGACTCTACGAAGCAATTATCTGAGATATGCCGGACCTATGTCAAACATAGGATGGGGGGGGTGTTTCCCCCCGGGTAACTTCGCGGCAGATCGTCTTGACAACACTACCCACGGAGCACGGTACAGTCTCTACAGACCACAGACGCACACGGTAGCGCGGTACACGTTTCGTTGACAAGGCGTAACGGGCGCTCGCCGGAGCGCCCGGAGCGCGGAGGGGCACGCATGAAGAGAGATGCACGGGCGAACGGGAAGAGGCAAGAGGGGCATGGGAGATGCACAGTGTCAAGCGGAGACAAGTGGGGACGAAGGCGCGGCACGGGGTCTCACCATGGCGAGGCGCGAGAGCTTGCTGCCTTTGGGGGGCTGGCCAGCCGCTCGCGCCGCTCGGGCTGGTCGAGCGGGATCGCCTCGGTCCACGACGAGGCTTGGCTCGGCCGGGGCGGCTTCGCGGCGCCCCCGCGCGGGCTGCCGCGCGGGCTTCCAAAGGGGGAGGGGGGTCGCGCACGGAGCGGCGTGCGGGGCGGCGTCTCGAAGGCGTGCCACGCGTTGCGGAACGGGTTGCTCCGGGGCGGCGGGAGGAGCGGCGTCTCGGCGGGCGGCGCCTCTGCTGCGGCGCCGTCCTCGCCGGCCGGGGCGGCTGGCGTGGATGGGGCGGGCGTGGAGGTCGGGCTCGCGCCGCCTCCTTTGAACTGCTCGGCGACGTTCTGCCAAAAGTTCATGTGCGAGGTGTGCACCGCGAACCAGAAGCCCATGTGGTGCGAGTGGATCCCCTCGACGGCCTGCCGCATGAAGGCGGCGAGCGGGCCGGGTCGGCGGAGGTCGAGCACCTGCGGGAAGGCCTGCTTGGCGAAGAAGCGGACGAGGAAGTCCCAGATGGTGAGGCCCGGGTCGGCCGGGTCCTTTGGCTCGAACTTGCGGTTGATCTCGAGCAGCGCGACGTTGATCCGGTCCTGCTGCTTGCCGGCCTCGGCCTGCCCCTTGTGGCCCATGAAGAGGTCCTTGACGAAGAACTCGACCTCGCGCAGCGTGATGCGCCGCACGTGCAGCAAGTACGGCAGCGAGGAGAGCATCGCCTGCACGCCCGCGGGGTTGCCAAGCCGCAGCGCCGACTCGGTCGAGTTCATCGACAGCTGCTCGAGCGCCGTCTGCCGGTGCGAGGGCGGCGGCTCCGCTCCATGCGCGTGCCTCCACGCGAGGCGCAGGTGGATCTCGCCGCACTTGCCGAGGCCGCGCCAAGATTGATCCGAGAGCACGAACCAGCCGGACGCGACGCCGTCGCGCCCCACGTGCAGGCTCGAGTGCTCGCTGTTGTACGGGTCGAGCACCAGCCACTTGAGCGTCGTCATCCACTGTCCTAGCAAGGCCGGCGGGGTGCCGCCGTCGTACACGCAGACGTGCAGCACCGCGGACGGGTCGGTCAGCGGCAACTGCAGGTCCTCCCCCCAGTGGTACTCGGGCGACGAGTACTCGGACCAGAGCCCGCCGCTGCCTCCGCCCCCTCCGCCCCCTCCGCCGCCTCCGCCGCCTCCGCCGCCTCCGCTGCCTCCGCCCGAGGCTCGCCGCTGCGCCGTGCGGCTGGTCTGCAGCCGCGTGCCCCGCACCCGCAGCACGACCTGCGGCCGGCACGACTTTTCGCCGGTGAGGAGGTTGGCGCGGGTGGTGCGAAGCCCGGTCGCCGTGCCGACGTGCACGCTCAGCACGTTTGGCAGCGGCGCCTGCTCGCCCAGCTTGCGGCGCACCTCGGCCGTCGCGAGCAGGCGCGTGAAGCCGTTGACGTTGAACTCGCCGCCCTGCATCTCAAAGTTGATGGTGAGGCCGGAGACGTCGACCGAGTCGAAGGAGAAGACGCCGTACCCCTGGTAGGCCGGGTCCTTCCTCGTCGGGAGCGGAACCTTCTCGTCCACGAGGCAGCGCCAGAGCGCGCGCAGCGGCGCCGAAGCGCGCACCGAGCACGCCTCGGCCTCGATGAAGGCGCGGTGCGGGTAGCCGGGCGGGTTGGCGAAGCCGAACCCCTCGGCGTGGGCGTGCAGGTGGAGCCGCCACTCGCGCCGGCCCGCGCCGGAGGGGCCGCGCGCGCCGGAGGGGCCGCGCGCGCCGGAGGGGCCGCGCGCGCAGGAGGGCGGGTCTCGCGTCACCGACGGCCGCACGTGCAGCGAGCGCAGCCAGATCGGGTGGCCCTTGGTGCCGAAGCGCGTCACCGCGCGCGAGAAGAGCGCGCCGAGGAGCGTCGGGAGGCGGAGCCACACCCAGAGGGCTCCGCACAGGGCGCAGGCGGCCACGACGGAGGAGAGCGTGACGAACGAGGACACGGTGCGGGCGGAGCTCGCCGCCGGCGCGAGGCACCAGCCGAGGAGACACACGACCTCCTCCGCCGACTGGAGCAGCGCCACGCGCACCCACACGACCTGCTCGCGCCACGGGAGCGGCGACGAGAAGCCGACCAGCCTGTCGACCGGGCAGTCCACGCCCAGCACGGGCGCCGTCGGGTGGTGCGCCAGCAGCCGCCGCTGCGCCAGCAGCGACAGGCCCGAGCAGCCGGCAGGGAGGCTGTCCCTGTCCCTGCCGCCGCCGCCGTCGCCCGCCGCGTCCGCCAGCGCCATCAGCAGGACGACGGCGACCGCGGCGGCGGCGCAAGCGGCGGCGGGGCGGGCGAGGTGCCGGACGAGCAGCGCAGGCACAGGCGCCGCCATCGCGACCGTCGCGTCGTACGCGCGGCGCGGGATCAGCCGGCGCGGCGACTGGGCCATCGCCTGCAGCTCGCCGACGGCGGAGTGCAGCCGGCGGGCGAGGGCGGCGGTGCGGCCGGGCGGGCGGGGTGTGCGCCGCGCGCCGCCGCCGCCGGCGAAGCGGAGCGTCCCCGTGCGCTGCAGCTCGGGCGGCAGGTCCTCGGGCAGGCCGAAGTGGGCCGCCCACTCTGCGTACGAGGAGCCCCTCCCCCAGCAGGCGGAGAGGAGCGCCGCGTCGAGCGCGGGGCTGTCCGGCAGGCCGTCCTCGCCGAGCCGCCGCCACCTCCCCGGGGAGGAGGGGCACGGCGGCGATGCGCCCTCCGACCCGCCCCCCGCCTCGGCCTGCTCGAGCAGGCGCACCGACGAGATGGGCGTCCACAGCGAGGAGGAGGGCGGCGGCGAGCTCGAGCGCGAGGCGAGGAGCGGAACGCCGGGGCTGCTCTCGCTGGCGAAGACCGGGGACGCCCGCGCTTCCAGCCTCTCCGCCGCTGGCGCGGCCGCCAGCCTGCCCGCCTCTGCGCTCCTCTCGCTGCGCCAGTGCCGGCAGAGCTGCAGCGCCGCGGCGAAGGCGGGCGCCTCGCAGTAGAGCTTGTCGCCCCTCGGCGAGGTGATGGTGCGGGCCGCGGTCGAGGGCGCGTCGGGGACCCACCGCCGCCACCGCACCCACTTGTGCGCGCGCAGCACCTCCTGCCGCGCCCGCAGCCGGCCCGGGACGAGCGCGTAGGCCCAGCCGTCGGCCGTCACGACCGACGGGTCGAGCCTCCAGCCGCGGGTGGAGAAGCCGCTCTGCGTACTTCGGGAGCGGTCGCGGCGGACCCACCGCCGCTCGCCCGGGTAGAGGTGGCCGGGGAAGCTCGAGCCCCACTTGACGAACGGCTGCCACCGCTGCAGCTCCCACACCTCACGGTCGGCACGGATCCACGGCTCGGTCACGACGGCGTCGCCGAGCATGCTCTCGATCTGCGAGTCGATGGCGCGCGCGACACGCGCGAGGAGCACGTGCTCGTCGTGCTGCGCCACGAGCGCAAGGTCGGAGAGCGCAAAGAGCAGAGTGCCGTCCGCAGAGACGGTGTACTCGACCGAGCCATCCGCGTCCTGCAGGAGCGTGCCGAGCTCGGTGGTGGCGAAGTAGGGCATGATGTGGGTGGCCGCTGGCAGGCTAGCGGGAGCCGGAAGGCCGCCGCGGAAGGCCGCGCGTGATGACCGACTTGTGCCTCAAGGGATCACTAGAAGAATACTCTCCCTTCGTTCACAGCTAGGGACGGCCTCTGCGGCAAAGTCAACTCACCCCCACCTACCACCTACCACCTCCCACCACGGCTAACCTTCGGCTCCCGCTCAGAGGCTCGCCGCGCCCGTGCGGCGCGCCGAGGCGGCGCCGAGGCCGGCGCCTTGCACCCGGCCCGCGGCCGGCACCACCTCGCCCCACAACTGACCGTCCTGCGGCCCCTGCGCAGGCGTGCTGCAGGCGTCGCTCAAAAAGCGACGCCGGGTGTGGGCTGCTCCCTTGCCCCGGCACCCGCCGCGCCTCGCCCGGCCGCCTCACCGCGCACGGAGCACTCGGCTGCTCGCCGCCGCCGCCGCGCGTCCCGCGCCGCCACGCTTGCCCACCCTTGCCTGACGCGCGCGCTCTGCAGCGGCGCAGAGCGCGCGTCCCTGGCACAGACGGAGCAGCGGCCGCGCCAGCGGTCGCTGCTCCGCCCCTCCGCCGCGCGCGCCGCGCGCGCGCTTCCGCCGCCGCCGCCGCCGCCCCCTCCTCGCCGTCTTCCGCACCCCTACCCTCTAGGTTTAGGGGCAGGTAGGGTAGGTCTCGCCCTCCCGTCGGGTTTCCCCCTCTCTTCACGCTGGAATTTTCACAGCATAAAAAGAAAATTTTCGCGCAAATCACGATGCCAACCCTCCCCAAATGGGTGATCTGGTGCTTGTAGGGCTTGAGAATGGCCTGCCTGCCATGTCAAAGGAAGGACTGTGGTTGACACACAAAAATCTCTCTGTGGTTGCAGGAGAGTACCACCAACCATCACTTAGATCTTAGTTGGTATAGTAGGTCTAATAGTACCCCACCTTCACCCGTCGTCCCATGATTTCTTTTTGAGTTTCCCATAAGTAGGGTAGGTAGGTAGGTAGGTAGGTAGGTAGGGGCAGGGCAGGGCAGGGGCCGGCCAGGTTTTTCCAGAATTTCAGCATGAGTTCCGCCCCAAGCAAAAATAAACTACACCTGGGCAGCGGGGAAGAAAAGGAGAGAAAAAAAGCTCCCATCCGTCACCGCCTCCACCCCCGCCGCCGGCGGGGCCGCCACCGTATGGACCCGATCGGAATAACCTAGGGGATCCAGGACCGCCCCGCCGGAGGCTGGAGTACCCGGGAGGAGGAGCTGGGGGAGGGGAGTTGCCGCAATACGATAACGGGCCCGCCGGCGAGCCGGAAGGCTGAGGCCGGAGGGCCCCAGGGGGGGCTTGGGGTCAACTGTCGGAGGAGGCGAGAGATGAGCTGACGCGGCCTCTGCGAGTGGAGTCGGGACGTACGAGCTCACCGGGGGAAGGCCCGTCGCAGTGGCAGCCGGATCACCGCGATCTTCGACAGGGAGGGCCACGCCTCCCCGAGCCTGAAGAGGAGCCGGCGGAGGGGGGGGGGCGAGCCAAGGACGATAGAGAGGCCGCGGGTGCGGGCGCGACTCGTCGACCAGGGAGAGCGGGCTCGACCTCCCGGGGGTGGAAGCGGGTGTGACCCAACGCCACCGTCCTCGCCCAGGGGGTCGGGAGGAGCGGGGTCGCCGGAGGTGGAGTCAGCGGGATCGGGCAGAGAAGACGAAACGGCGACGGGACCGCGGCCAAAGAAGGCTAGGAGGGGAGGCCGGGCCCCACAGTCGTCGCATGACCATCGGAAGGCGAACAGGAGGGAGGACCGAGGGGAGGGAGGGCCCCCCTCGGAGTGGGGATGAGGAGACCGTGCGCGGAGCGGGGGGTTCCTAGTGGTGACGTCAGTGAGGAATGTGTGTGTTGTCGTGCTAGTGTCTGGTGTCTACTAGCCCCGAGTAGAGGGGGCGTTCCGCTGCTAGGGGAAACCCGGAGCGCAGAGCCAACCCTCGGGGACCCGTGTTTACTTTACGGCCCCTTCCCTGCGAACGCGCACCCCCGGGGCTAGGGCTCTCTAGCCCGTAACCCGATCCCGATCATCCGGCCCGCTGGGTGCGCTCCTCAGCTCCCCGGCCCTGGATGTGAGGTTGATGGCACTAGTGCTCCAGGTGCGTCGGCCGCGTATTTTCTTTCTTTCTTTGGCCGTTGTCATCCTGCCCTTCGTTGGAGCGCTTGCCACATGAGAGAGTAACAAAACAAAAATAACAAAAGCCACTGATTTCTCTCACTCTCTCGAAGGGCAGCACCGCACACACACACATTCACAGCCTTGTTATTGAGAAGAAAATACGTCCTATGGCGCTGTGCACTGGTCTGTGAGAGGTTGAGGTGCGAGCCCTGGAGGCCCTGGGGATGGGGTGAGACTACCCGCGGGCCTAGAAGGCCCGCGCGGGAACTAAGTCGACGCAAGTTAGTCTGTGAGCTTGACGAGGGCTAGTGGTGCGCCGAGGCGGGTCAAGTGGTGAAGTGCTCCCGGGAGTCGTGGTCGGAGGCCGGGACACTATGCGCACTAACTTAGTGCGCGGAAGTGAGTGCCTCCGGCCGGCCGCGAGGGGAGTGGTCCGGCGGTGTCCGGACAGTGGGTGAGTGCCTCCCGCCATACCCCGCGCACTAAGTTGGTGCGCGTAGTGAGTGGGCCGCGGGCGAGCAGGCTAGTGGGTGAGTGCCTACTGTCTGAATTCGCGGAGCGAAGAAAATTTTATACGGAATACGTCCATTTTTGGAGCTTGGAATACGGCGTATTCCATGGAATACGTGGAATACGGGTGGAATACGGGTGGAATACAGGCCTCTGGGAGGTCATTTGGAATACGTGGAAAACGTATTCAGACAGTAGGGGTGAGTGCCTCCCGCCACCCCGCGCACTAAGATAGTGCGCGTAGTGGGTGGGCCGCCTTTTCTAGTGGTCGGCGAGGCCGTGGCCAGTGCCCCGGCCCTGCGGCGCCGCCTAGTGAGTGAGTGCTCGCCGACCCTCCCCACACTAAGTCGGCAGCGGTGCGGTGTTTTTTAGTTGGCGAAGGGTCAGAGTGAGCACGAACGCGCGCGAACCGCGCTTATTATCGACAGAATCACTGTCTCTCGCCGCACTGTGTTGTGTATGTGCCGCTCCGACGACAGCATCCTCGGCAAGCGCGACCGCGTGGCGGCGGGCGCGCGGCAGCCGCTGTTAGGCGCCGCGCTCCTCGAGCCCGCCGCGGCGCAGCGCACGGCGATGATTCGGACCGAGGGCTTTGCGAGCGCGGCCGAGATCGGCCTCCTCCTCTCGACGGCCGAGGAGCTTCGGGCCGCGAACGCCGGCGGCAAGGAGCCCGACTCGGAGTCGACCATGTACCTGCAGCGCGGCAGTTTGCCTGTGGCGCTGAAGCCTCTAGTCGAGCGGATCTGCGCCCACGTGGCAAGGGTTGACGCAGACAACTGGGGCGTGCTCGCGGCGCTGCAGCTGCCGCTGCCCGGCGACGGCGTGCACGGCGTCAACGTGCGAGTCGCTCCCTTCCCACGCCGCAAGCTGCGCCGCCGCCGCAGCTCACTCTCCGCCCCACGCGTGCGGCAGGTGCGGTCTGTCGAGCTCCACGAGTACTCTGAGCGGGGAAGAAAGGAGTGCGCGACGCACACAGACTTCGGGTCGCTCTTCACGTGCGACATCCTGCTCAGCGACACCTCCGACTTTGAGGGCGGCCGGATGCTCGCGCCCACCTTTGCGGGAAGCCCGCCGCACACCTGCTTCGAGGACGAGCAGCCGTTCGAGCGCGGCGACGCGCTGGTCTTCCTCTCGCATAAGCCGCACGCGGTGGGCGCCTGGCGGGGCGGTACGCGGCGCACACTGGTGGTGGAGCTCTGGGACGGGCCCACCTGCGTCGGCAACCACCGCTGTATGGGGAGCAGCGGGGAGGAGCGCGGCGGCTCGAGGCGTGTGCTGCCGCAGGCGGACGGCAGCGACGCCGTCTCCGAGGTGGAGGTCGCCGAACACTCACAGGCCTGCCTCCGCTGGCAGAGGGAGTGCTACCTCGGCTGCTGGAGGGGGCGGGCGGTGAGCTTTCACCAGCAGTGCCTCTGCCAGGGATAGGACGGCGCGATATGACGAGTCGCACAGCGGTGTCGATGTTTGCTCGTTTTGAAGAGTGGGTATGCAGAGAGCTATGCACACAGGTTTGGCTTCAACGCACTGAACACGGGACACCCGCACAGGGGAAAACACTCTGCACATATCACGCGCACAAAACTCGCAACGCGGTGAGCATCCGAGCATCCAACAGGAGGGGTAGGGCTTACAGTGTCAAGACGGCCAGCAGTACACGCCTACCACCATCAGGGTTGCGAGCACCACCCCGTGCATCATCTCTGACGGCATGTGAACCGAGGGTGAACCACCGCTCTCGTTGTCGTCAGCGGTGCCTGCGTTGTCCGGCGCTGTTGAGACGTCCGGCGCCAGCCGGTAGGAGAGCACGCTAGTGGGACTTGCGTCGCCCGCGGCCTTGCTAGTGGGACTTGCGTTGCCCGCGGCCTTGCGCCTGGGCGGCCTCATCTCCGCCATCATGAAACCAGGCGTCCAAAGCTGGGCAGGCCACTCGTGGTCGTCACCACAAAGCACGAATTCTCCCTCGTTTAGTAAATTCTTGGCTCGGCGGGCGGCTGGGATAACCCCACCCCCCCAACCACCACCACCACCCGTTCGCATGAAGGATGAAGTGCGCACAAGCACAGAGAGCAATAATAAACAACACTCACACATTGTTGTTTGTTGAGTCTTGAGAGCCGACAGCCGAGAGAGTGTTCGGAATGTCTGTACTCTGTTCACAGAGGATCCAGAGCACATGCACATGCACATGTGCATGTGCATGTGACATGCACAAACGCGCATGCACATGTGCATGTGCATGCACATGGCAAATTCGAGTACACCTTGTGACGGTGCCCTAGCAAAATCGTCGCGATTTGCGTAGCTCGATTCGTCTAAGTCCCCAGAGCGTGCGGGGGGGCATGCCACTGGCCGCTGGCACAAAGGTGGATGCCGAGCAGAACGGGGTGTGGTATCAGGCGGTAATAAAGCAGAGCCTCGAGGAGAGCAGCGGCCTGAGCTACAAGGTGCACTACCACGGCTGGAACGCAAGGTGCGACGAGTGGGTGGACTCGGCGCGTGTGCGCGGCATCGGCAGCTTCTCTGCCGGCGATGAGGTCCAAGCCCGCGACAGGTTCGGGAAGTGGTACGGCGCCAAGATTGTGCACGTCACCGAGGACGGCGAGTACCGCGTCCACTTCCTCGGCTGGGCGGCGAGGTGGGATGAGACGGTTCCTGCCGACCGTGTCGCTCGAGTCGGCGCCGCGGTGGAGAACATGGAGGTGGACCCGGAGGCGGTCTGGGGCGGGGCCGCTGGGCACCTCGGCGACGACCAGTTTCAGGTGCACGCGGTGCTCAAGAGCCGCATACGCGAGGGCATTCTGCAGTACTGGGTTGACTGGGGACCCGAGTGGGACCTGAGCGAGGCGGATATGGCGGAAGGCCTCGCGTGCGTGCGCTACCAGTGGGTGGACGAGGACGATATCGACCCGGCGCTCGTCGAGAGCTTTGTGCCGTCCGGCCGGGGTCGGGCGAGCGGCGGCGGCACTCCCTTTGTCATGCAGGATCAGCTTCACGTAACGGAGGACGTCGCGGCGCAGCTGGTTGGGTCCTACCGCAACGAGCTCGCTCGGCACATGTTCCGCGTGCTCGACAAGCAGCGCGGGGTCGCGCACTCGCGACTCCTCCTTAAACTAGCCATTTGTCCGCCGTGGGTCGTCTTCTTCCTCCACCAGCGCATCAAGGCCGACGCGCCAGGCGAGCCGACAACCCAAGCCACTCCCTCCCGCTCGAGCCCACCCCCCCCCCCCTCCCACCCCCGCAGAGCACCTCAAGAAGTACGTGAGCGAGATCACGGCGCTCCGGGGCGGGCACGGCGGCAAGCACATCGAGGACAGCTTCAAAATCAGCTCGCAGGACATTGTCGACGAGATGATCCGCCCCTTCCTCTCCTCGGTCGTCAAGAAGCAGGAGAATGGCACGCTCATGCTGCTGGTGCCGCCGCTCGAGTTCCGCTTCCGTACCCAGCGCGTCGGCGCGGACGAGCCGGCGGCGGCCACGCAGCTCATCGTGACGGGCCACTTCTTCTCGCTGGCGACCGACCGGATCTTTCGGTGGGCACGGCCGGGCAACGCAGCAGACGGCGAGTTCTACTCCCCCCAGGTGATCCATGGCTACAAGAAGGCGCTCGCGCACCACGCACGCAACCTCCCAGCTGGACAGGTCTCGGCGGACATGCTCCAGTTTTTGCAGCCGCTCTAGTGTGCCCCCTACGTCTAGGAGAGCGCGTCGGAATAATAATAATATGAGAGTGTTCATGCGTACGCAGTCTATCGGGACACTGCTAGCCCACTGCACACAGTCTGTCGGGACACTGCTAGCCCATTGCACATGGTCATGGAACGTACTACAGTCTATCGGGACACTGCTAGCCCGCTGCACGCAGTCTGTCGGGACACTGCTAGCCCATTGCACATGGAAACGTACTACAGTCTGTCGGGGCACTGCTAGCCCGCTGCACGCAGTCTGTCGGAAACTGCGATACGCCATCTGCAACGCGCGTCGGCGGGCACGTTTTCTTCTGCCGCCTATGTCCGCGCCGCGCGCCGCTGCTCGAGCGCCTTGAGCTCCGCCGCCAAGTCGGCCTTAAGTTTTTTCGATGACGCCACCCCGCGCGCCAATAGCGCGGCCTTCAAGTCGGGCACCTTCATCTTTGCGATGTAGGGCTCCGAGAGGATGATCGGCGAGGATCCGCTCGACGGCCCTCCTGCTGCTGCTGCTGCTGCTGCTGCTGCTGCTGAGCCGGCGCTCTCCGCCTCCGCGGCACTGCTGCTGCTCGGCTGCTCCACCGAGACGACGGCGAGCTTGCTCTCGAGATTCTCCGCGGCGTTCAGCGTCGCGTCGCGGCCCTCCTCCCGCACCTCCGCCCGCCGGTCGAGCGTCGCCTGCACCTTGTCGGTGCGCTGCTGCTTGTTGCCGCGCAGCTCGTACTCGAGCAGCTGCGCGCACGCGTGCAGCCGCTGCTTCTGCGCCGCGTGCCCGAGCATCGCCCGGACGCGGATCGTCTTCTCAACGAGCTGCCCGGTCGGCTTGCCGTCCGAGTCGTACTCCTCGACAAAGATGATCTTGTCCCAGTAGGGCTGCTGGTAGATCTTCTCGCCGTCGGGGCCGACCGTGGCCGTCGGGTTCTTGCCGCCCCTGCAGGCACGGGGCAGTCGGATCGGCTGTGAGCGCAGAGCGGTGCATGGGATGATGCTGTGGAGGGAGCACCGGAAGATGCAGCGGTCGCCGATGCGCTTGACGAGACGGTTCCCCTTCTCGAGGATCGAGTCGTCGTTGCGGGAGGCGGCGCCGTGCTCGAGCGCATCCTCGAGGAAGTGGGCGGCCGAGTCGTGCGGGTACTGCCACGCCGCCCTGTTCGCGGTGTGCTTCTGCAGCGCCTGCGCCCACGCGAGCCCCGACGCCTGCCCCTTCTCACCGTACTCGCGCCGCTGCTCCATGTCGAAGTGGCCGTCGACCCAGACGCCTCCCACGTACTTGCCGATCGGCGCGTGCACGTCGGCCTGGTGCTTGATCGACGTCAACCACACGCGGATGGCGGTCAGCGCGGTGCCGGTGGCCTCGTTCTCCTCCAGCTCGAGGTAGTCGCGCATCTCGCCATTCTCGTCGTCGGGGCCGCCGCCAGAGAGGTCGAGGGCGTCGTCGACACTGGAGTCGTCGGGCGCGCTGGCGTCGTCGAGGACGTCGTCATCCGCCGCGGCGCGCCGCGCCGGCGCCGGCGCGCGCGCCTGCGCTGCCTCGGCCCGCCGCCCGGCCGCGTATTCCGACAGCTCCTCCGCCTCCACCTGCCCTCCGCCGATCATCGCGACGTCATCGACCGGCCCCCGCGTCGGCGCCTTGCGCTTGTTGGCTGCCGAGGCGCGGCGGGACGCCTAGGGTGTGTGGTGATGGCCGGTTATAAGATAGTATTAGAGTGTTTTCTTTTTTGTGAGCCTCGATTTTGCGCTAAGTCGAGGGGGCGCGCCTGCTGCTCGTCGGGCGCGTTGCGCACGTCCGTGGCGCCGGCCGCTGCGCGGCGCAAGTCCACCAGCTCCTTCTGCGCCCCCTCCTTTGCATCGGGGTAGAAGATCTCGACGAGCCCGACGATGAGGCCAGGGCAGCTGTGAAACTTGCGCGCGTCATTGCCGAGGGGTGTAGATGCGCGCTTCTTCTTCTTTGTCGGGAAGCGCCACACCACCTTGTGCTTCTTGAGCAGCTCGTTGGCCGCGTCGCGCATCTTCGGCTTGAACGGCACCGCCATGAACGTCGCGGCGATGTTATTGCCGCAAGCATTCATGCGGCGATGCAGCGCGCTCGAAGCCCGTTTGCAGTTGTCCATCGGCAGCAGCGGCGTCTTCCCCCGCAGCGCGCCGGAATGCGACTTGCTGTGCTTCAGCCGAATTTTGTCGCGGCCCGCCTCGTCCGCCGCCTCCCACTCCTCCGCCTCCTTCTTTTCGAGGGCCTCGTCGACCAGCACATTGCAATGCGGGCACCGAAAGTCCTCGCCCGGCTCGAGCTTGTCGCCGAGAATGCGCCGCAGGTTGACGTGATTGGCGGTGCACTGATAGGCGAAGTTGCGCCGCCACGCCCGGTTGATTGCCGCAACGTCGAACCACTTCGACTTTGGCAGGCAGCAGCGGAAGCAACAGCCGTGGCGGCAGACGGGCGTGTCGATCGCACCTGCGGCGTGCGCCGCCGCACGGTCGCCCGCGGTGGTCAGCTCGACCTCCTGCTCGTCGGGGCAGACCTGGCACACGTCCTGATCCGGCCCCTGGCCGGCTGGAAGCGTGAGCCGCACGGTGCAACTACGAAGCGGGGGATGGGCGGTCAGAGTCGGTGAGGGTACCCAGAGTAGTCGCGGTACGGGTAGCGAAGTCGTCTGGGTAAGTTCACAGTCGTTATTAAAGCTCTCTTTATGCTATCTCGCCTGTTTATGAGAAAACGGCCCGGTTGCAGTCGGCAAGATTAATCTCGCGTTGCATTTCTTGAGAGAAAAGTGAGTTCACAGTCGGTTCACACAGCGGCACGCTCTCGCTCTCCTCTCGCTCTCCTCGCCTCTACTATCGCCTCTCAGCCGCCCTGTGCTACTACTACGCTACTGCTACTGCTACGGCTGCGGCTAGTGCTAGGAACTGGGACTAGGGTGGGCGGGATATACTAGGTTGAGGCATCTACGGGGCGAGAGCGCACCTGATGGCCGCCAAGCGCTGGAAGGCGTGGAGCGAGCCCGTCTCCTCGGAGCACGGCGGGACCTCCGAGTTGCGCACGTTGTCGGGCAGCGAGGCGACGGGCACCTCCTCCACCTTGCAGCCAGCCATCGCCCGCGCGAAGAGGGACTTCTCGCCGCCCGTGCGGATCGCCAGCTCGAGGTAGGCGAGCTTGTCCGCGCCGAGGATGAAGTTGTAGTCGCGAGCGAACCTGGTCGCGTTGAAGTCGCGCCGGAGCTCCGGCGTGCGGAGGAGGAAGCGGGCGGCGCCGATGGCCTTCGTCCAGCCGTGGCCGTCAAAGAGCAGCTGCAGCCGTCGCAGAATGTTGGGGGGGCGCGGCAGCAGGTTGCCCTCCTTCAACGCCTGCTGGAAGACCTCGGTGCCAGTCACGCAGACGTCCCACGCAGCGCCGTCGTGGTCGGTCGCGAGGTGCAGCTCCCGCCCGCCGAGGGTGACGTCCATCTGCTCGCGAATCTCGACAGACGACTTGACCGCGAACGGGGCGAGGAGGGGGCTGCGCCCGATGCCCTGCTCGGTGTTCGACTTGCGTGTGTTGACCTGCCCCTTACCGAAGGCGGGAGGCATGCCGTGCGGCAAGAGAATCCGCTTCCCGTCGACCGTCGAAAAGGCGCGTATCGCGTTGAGGATGGAGATGGAGAGCGTCTTGTTCGCGCGTATGTCGAGCGAGTGCAGCGCGTTGAAGCACTTCGTCTCGAGGAAGCGGACGACGTCGCGCGCAGCGAGGTACTGCTCCTGCTGCATCGTGTGGAGCAGCCGCAGCTTTGCGCGCACCGGCGCCGACCGCTGGTGGATGACGAGGTTGACAATCTCGGCCTCGAGCAGGGGGCGCTTGGCGAGCAGCTCCGAGATGACCGTAGCTACCGTGAGCGCCGCCTTGTGCCTCGACTTCGGCGTCTCGCGCTTGTCAGGATTGCGCATCTCGTACAACTCGCCGATGTGAGCGCGGATCTGCTTCATGTCGCGTTTTCCGCCGCTGCCGCCGCCGCCCCCGCCGCCGCCCTCGCCGAACCCGTCGTCCGACATGTTCCCGCCCGGGTCCTCGTTCTCCCCCCCCTCCTCTTCCTCCTCCTCCTCCTCCTCCTCTTCATCCTCGCTACCTGCCGCCGTTCCCGCCAGCGCCTCAGGCGCGTCTTCTTGGCGCATCACCCCACAGACGCCGCACGTGGTGAGCATCTCAGCCCCCAGCAGCGTGTGTACGTCGTCGCATGGCATCGAATCCGCGTTGCCGCCCCACATGCCACAGCGGCAGCACGGCTCGTCCTCCATGGCGTCAAAGAACAAGTCGCTGTCGGCACCCACGCGCACGCCGCCGTCGCCGCCGCTGCCACCAGTGCCACCAGCACCTCCGCTGCTGACACTGTCGTCGTACACGGCGAAGCCCGACATGCACTACCCGCCTCGGACGCTCCGGGACGCGCACACCCGCCGCTACGCGCTGGGGACTTAGGCGCAAACGGCTTCTGGAAATCACGACGATTTTGACCCAAAAATCACAAGGTGTAAAAACATTAGGTTCTCTCGAAGGTAAGCCTTACGGTAAGGTAAGGTAAGGTAGACTTCTATACACACACGGAGAATGTAAGAAGCAAAAAGACAGCGGGAGACCGCACAGACCGGGGCGCGGACCGGGCGTTCTAGGCCGCGAGCATTGGGCCAAGGGCATTGTTTGAGCATGCTGCCAGTGAGAGTGGCGGCGATTAACCCGGGCGCTGGGGGCTAGAAAAAGTCGACCACCACATTGGCCTGCTCCGCCGCCGCACCTCGCTCCTTCGCCTCCTGCCGGCGCTGCTCCTCACGCTGCGCGAGGGCGGCCCGCTCCTCCTCGTCCATCTCCTCCTCCTCCTCCTCCTCCTCCTCCTCCACCTCCGCCCCCGCCGCCGCAGCCCCCTTCTCCGCCTCCCCCGCCACCTCTGACGCCTCCCCTGGCCCTGCGCCACCAGAACCCAATGCGCCGGCTGGCTGCGCACTCGCGAGCGCCGCGGCGGCGGCGGCGGCGGCGGCGGTGGAGGCCGCGTGCAGCGCCACCGCGGCGCGGTCGTCCGGCGGCAGGGTCCGCACGAGGAGGAGGGCAAACGGCGGGTCGGCCAGCTGCTTGCCTCCCGCCAGGGAGCGAGAGAGGTCGGCGAGCACGGCACCCTCGCATGCGCGCTCGTCTCGCTCACGCTGCAGCGCATTCACCCTCCCCGCAGCCAGCAGGGCGAGGCGGGAGTCGTCCGAGAGCATCGCCTGCGGTGGCGAGTGGGGCGAGGGGCGGCCAGCGTGAGAGGCGGCGGGGCGGGAAAGCCCCCGCGAGCGTGCGCCATCACCGCAATCTCGTTGCGCCGCGCGTCCATCCGCGCGAGCTCCGCGCTGAGCTTCTGCACGGCGGTCTCGCCGGCGGCGGCGCCTCCCTTCCACGCGCCGCTCGAGCCAAGCAGCACCTGTGGAGAGAGCGCGCGCCGCCCTCGGTCAGCGGCGGGGCGGGGCCGCCGCCACACGCAAACGGCGCCTCTCGGCGCCTCTCGGCGCCTCTCGGCATCTCGGCGCATCTCGGCGCATCTCGGCAGGGGGCTGCGGAGGGCGCACAAAGCGCTGCGCGGCGCTGATGTCGAAGGAGGACACGTCCGGCATGGGGAGCAGCACGCCCGGCGCGGCCCGCTTGGCCGCGCCGTCGCCGAGCGAGCGCGAGACGGGGAGCCCACAGACAAGTCCGCCGCTCGCGGTGGCGCCCGCCTTTGCGAGCCGCCCCTTCTCCTTCGCGTCGGCGGCGGAGTGCGGCCTGCCCAGCGGCACCGCGCGCGCCGCCTGGCCGTCCTGCTTGCAGCAGGCAAAGGCGCGCCCGGCGCCCAGGCTGGCGAGGTACGCGCGCGGCGGCGTGGGGCACGTGTCGACGAGGAGGAGGCCTGACAGTGCATATGTGTATATCACGTGTCGACGAGGAGGAGGCCTGACAGCGCGGCGGCGGCGGGGTGAAGGGGCGGCCGGGATGAGGGGCGGCCGGGGCGGGGCGAGGTGGCGGGAGGAGGGCGGTGCGCGTGCCGACGCCGCAGCCGCCTCCCCATCCGCGCGCCTCTGCCTCTGCGATCAGGGCGGCGTCGCACGCCTCGTACGCCTCGCGGACCGCCGCCTTGATCGCCGCCGAGTCGGAGCAGTCGGCGAGGCGCGCCGCCAGCCGACGTGGTAGCTCGGACGCCACCCACGCCGCGCACTCCTCTCCGCCGGCATGCGCCTAGTCTCGGGCCATTCCGGCGCGACTCGAGGGGAAGCCGACGGCGAGTCTCTCCCCTCCCCGCCGCCGCCGCGCCTCGACGAGGCCGAAGAGCGAGCGGCGCGCCGCGGCGGGGTCGGGCTCTGGGGCGGGCGCAGAGGCGGCCTGGGCGCCGGAGGGGGCTGAGGGCGCCGCCGCCGCAGCGGAGGGTCCGGCGGCGGCGAGGAGCTGCGAGAGGTCGTGCAGGCAGACGAGTTGCGTAGACGGGCGCGGGTTCGTCATCGCCGACGCAGTCCCGGCCACGAGACGAGTGCCGGGCGGGAGCTGCGCCTGCGGACGCCGCGCCGCCGCCGTCGACACCTCGAGCACCTGCGGGGGGGTCGCGGGGGCTCACACCTCACGCCTCACGCCTCACGCCTCGCACCTCACACCTCACTCTCACACCTAACCTTCACACCACACACTTCACACCCGGGCATTCCGCCCCTCCTCGCCGCCCCCTCGGACGCCCGCAGCAGAGCCGTGCAGAGCCACCCTCCCCCACACCCTCCACCCTTTGCTCGCGCCCCCCCACTCCCGCCTGTGCGCCTCGTTGATGCGCGGCGCGACGAGCCCGCCCGCCGCCGTCCGCTCCCCCGCCGCCTCCACCATCATCCGCCGCTTCGCCGCCGGCTCGAGCCGCGTTGACGCGTCGTCGCGCTTGTGCCAGCGGTACGCAGCCTCTTGCGGCACAAAGGCGCGGCCGGGCGCGTCGTCCGCCTCGTCCTCCCACCCGCCCTCCTCGCGCCGCGCCTGCTCCTCGAGCCGCGCCGCCTCCTCCAGCAGCCACCTCGCCTTGAGCACCGACCGCTCCTCTGCGGGCTGCGACTCGCCGAGCTCCGCGCCGCTCTCGTCCGGCTTGGGCGCGTGGCAGCGGTAGCACTCGCTGCGCGACGCAAAGACGTTCGCCTGGCAGTTCGGACACTGCCAGTCGCCGCGGCGCCGCTGCGGAGGCCCGCCGCCGCCCTCGCCGCCGCCGCCGCCGCCGTCGCCGCATCCAGCCTCACCAGCCTCGTTTGGCGGAGGGAACGCCGTCCCGCCACCGCCGCCGACCGGGCGCGGCGTCTGGCAGCGAAAGCACTCGCTGTTTGAGGCGAAGACGTTGGCAGCGCACTGCGGGCACGTCCAATCGCCGCGCCGCTTCGGCGGCGGCGCACGGCTGGCGCCGCCATCGCCGTCAGCCGGCCTCTCCGGACGCGGCGCCTTGCACTTGAAGCATTCAGCCTTGCTCTTGAAGACGTTGGCGCCGCAGCCCGGGCAGGTCCAGTCTCCGGGCTGCCGCTGCGGCGGTGGTGGGCGCTGGGACATGGCTCCGTGCAGGGGCCCGCCCCGCACACAGCGGGTCCCCCAAAGGGTGAAGGCGGGGGGTGAAATACCATGGTTAAATGATAAATCCGCGCTAAGGCTCTGCTGAAAAAAGTGATCCTCGCCGGACGAAACACTGATACCCTCGTGAGCTACCCTTCACACCGGACACGACCCCCCTCTTCACACCTCTTCGCGCGCTGCGCGCGCGCCGAGACAGACAACGCGCTCGAATGAGCGTCGCGCAGGAGGGAGGCGGGTACGGCGGAAGCGCACAGAGTTTGAATGATACCGGGGCGCACCATGCGGGAGGGCTGGGTCCTCGGTGCGAGGTGTGAATTGTCGCTTCGCTGCGCGGCCGCCGATGATACCTTGATACCCAGCCGAGATGGGTCCCCACAGAGGCCTAGAGCATACCTTGATACCCCCTCGAGAATAGTGAGACACGCACGCGGGTGTCGGTGGTAGCGAGTGAGCCGCGCGCGCGCGCAGCGCGGCGCGGCTCGGTGGGAGTCGTGATTTGTCGCACGAGGGATTCGATCAACGCCCGTCGGAACACTCACAAACATCGAAAGTGTTATCGTTGGTGGCGTAATTGACGTATAAGTCGTGCTGGCGCGCTAATGGCGCGTTTGATATTGGGATGGTGTGAACTCGCGCCATGGCCTCGAGGCCATGGCTCGTCCATCATCGAGAGGTCTGCCCCTCGCTGGGTGTCACTCTAGAGAAGGGTGTACGATGAAGCTGAAGTACCGAATCCAGGCCTCGCTACCAAAAGAAGAATCTTAGTATTTTACGAGACGCCCCTCTCACAAAAGAAGAATTCTCGAGACGCAAAGCATGCAAGAAGAATTTTACAAACCGGCCGTCGCATAGCACGATTAACAGACCTGTTGTTGAGAAGAAAATACGTCCTATGGCGCTTTCACACGACAGACAAGGCGCGGCCCCCGGCACACTCAGGGAAAAGCCGTCGCCCCACCACACAGGGTCAGGGAAAAAACCCGATGCGGAAAAAGGTGCCAAGCGGGTGGGAAAGGAGAGGCTCAGGAGCAGGCTGCGGGAAAGGCTGTTCCGCTGAGGCGTTCCTTGGTTGCCCCCCACCCAGGCAGCTAGTGGTAGCAAAAGTAGCAGCCGCCGCAAAGCTGGGTTTTGGGGCAGTGCTTTTCGGGGTTGTTCTTGCACCACGGCTTGCACACGTTTGCCGGCGGTGGAGGCGGCCCACAGGGGTCGCAGTACTCGAGCGTGCCGCACGCGATGCGGCCGCCGTCATACCCGTGCACGACAAAGGCCTTGCCGAGCACATCGAGCGAGGTGCCGCCAGTGACGGCGGAAAGCTTCCCCTCCGCGTTGCCGTTGGAGGAGGAGACGTAGGAGAGGCTCTTCTCCGTCCACGGGTCGGCGAAGCCGTTCGTGGCGTAGTGACCGCCAACCTCGCTGGCGGCCTCGCACGAGGAGCCCGAGTGGATGTGAAGGCCACACGAGTTGCCGTACGAGGCGTTGTACCCGCCAGCGCAGCCTGTGCGTGGCGTGGACGGAGAATGGGCTGGACGCGGTCGCAGTCGCGGTCGCGGGCGCGGTCGCGGGCGTGGTCGCGGGCTGCGCGCGGTGTGCCGAGGTCGAGGCCCTTGAGCGTATAGTCGAAGTACTGCGTGGTCTTGTCCACAGTAGCCATCGTGATGACACCCGTCGCGTCGGGGAAGGCGCCGTAGTAGCCGGGGTAGGTTGCGAAGTTGGTCACGCACAGCGGGTCCACCACGGGCTCCATCAGCGCGCACGCGATGCGCCCGCCGTTCGCGTCGTGGACGACAAAGGCCCGGCCCAGCAGGTCGCTTGTAGTCGCGCCCGTGTCGGCGTCGAAGTTGCCCGAGGCAGTTCCGGTTGTCGTGCTGTAGAACGCGACGTAGTCCACGCCCATGCCGCCGTCGGACCACGGGTCGGCCGCGGGGGACACGTAATAGTGCCCCCCGACCTCGGAGGCGCTGGAGCAGGTGAAGCCAGAGTGGATGTGGATGCCGCACGCGTTGCCGGAGAGTTCGAGCGGGTCGGTGCCGGTGCAGCCCGTGTCGAGGCCCGACAGGTCGTAGACGAAGGTCTGTGGGTAGGGCGGCGTGGGGCTGTGAGATTAGCGACAGTTGCAACGGGCAGCTGGGCGGGCGACGGCGTGGGTGGCAGCCTGCACGCCATCGCCGTCCGAGTAAAGGGAGACTTTGCCATTGACCGACGAGAAGGGGCCCCCGTAGCCCGGGTAGGGGCCGAACTTGACGGAGGCGAGCTCGATCTTGGGGCCGCACTGGGCGCCGAGGTGGATGGCGGGTGCGATAGCCAGGGCCATGGCGGCTTTGTTTGGTTGGGGACGGCCGAGGCTGCACTTTTGGCACGTCCTCCAACGAGCTTTGTTGTAAAATTCTTCGCAGTAAACATCGTCGCCGAATCCACAATGTTGAATCTCTCTCTCGCAATTTGGGGGAAGCGTGCGCCGTATTTCTTCTTTCTTTTTGCGGATGGATTGAGGAGAGATTTTGTTTTGTGGATTGAGCGGCAGGGAAACATTTCGGAACAAAGGGAACGCGGAAAGAGGGAAAACGTCGAGAAGTGGCGAAGAAATAAGAAAGGAAAACAACGCGCGAGGCGGGGCGCTGCGAGCTCAGGGTTCGAGGTGTTTGGGGGGTAGGGTAGGGGTTTCCTTACCTCCTACCCCCCTAACCCTGATTTGGGCGTGTAACGGACGTCCCAGTGGTGGCTGGCCCCTGAGCTACCCCCCTACCCGGGCGGTGCCCGAACCCAGCACATTCGCGTTGGGCGGATTTCGCGCCGCCTCGCTGCGATTACAGCTGGGGCCCGTCTCCCGCACCGGCGCCGAGCCGACGACACTGCTGACCGGCTACACACGCCAATGCCAATCGGCAACAGCTCGGCAGCGGCGCTACGCGTGGTGTGTCGATCGACGCGGACGCTGATGCTGAGTTCGTCGCTTGCTCTTGCTTTCGTGCTCACCAAATACTGGCATCGCCTACGCAGGCTCGTGTGTGCGCGACTGCGACGCAGTCAGGCGGACGCCGATGCCGCCGGCACCGCCACTTGCCGAAAGCGAAACAGGTGGCTGCTGTCTGACCTGCATGTGCTGCGGCACGCCGACTATCTGTTCGCGTTCAAGCTCCCTGATCTGCACATCGATCACCCGGCCGAGCCCGTCACGCTGCAGACCCAGCTCGGTGCATGTCACCCGGAGCACGTCGACCCGACGACCGCCTTTGGCTTCCGGCTCGCGCACCAGCTTGACTATGCGACCAGCGGCGTCCTGTGTGTCGCGCTGAGCAAGCGCGCCGCCAAGATGGCCGCCGCCTGCTTCGCAGGCCGGACCGCCCGCAAGTGCTATCTCGCGCTCGTGCACGGACACGTGCAGTGGGTGCAGGCCGTCTGCGAGCGCGCCATCGGCCTCGACGAGAGCGACGAGCGCGGCTTCCGCATGGCCGTCGATGGCGCGCCGGGGAAGCACTGCGGGCCAGCGCGGACCGAGTGCGCGCTCGTCGGCCGCGGCTACCTCGACGACGGCCGCCCGGCGAGCAAGCTGCTGCTGCGGCCGCTCACGGGCCGGAGGCACCAGCTGCGCGTCCACTGCCTCCACCTGGGCCACGGCGCGCCGGCGTTGCGGCGGCGGCGCGCCCTCCTCCCCGTCCGCGCCTCAGGCTCGGCCGGAGTGGCTCCCTATAGGCATCGTCGGCGACGTGGCCTACACGGGCGACACGGCGGCGCCTCGCATGATGCTGCACGCCTGGCTGCTAAAGCTCCCTCTGGCGGCGGGGAGCGTCACCGTGGAGACGAGCGACCCGTTCCTCTCCTACCTGCACGCGGCGGCGCCGCCGCTCGGCACGGCCGCCCGCGACAATGTCGGCGAGGCCGAGAGGCGCGTCTTCCTCTCCGACGTGGACGCGGAGGACCCGGCGTCGATTCTGAGTCGGTTGCGCGGCCCCGGCGGGTGAAAGAAAGAAGACGCAGAAAGCCGCTTTTGCCCTGGTTTTCTTCCGCGCGTGTCGTTCATTTTGTGTGCCCCAAACCCTGTCACTCACACACGAGGCTTCATGCTCTCGCTCTCCGTCGCCCCTATCCTTGCCGGCCGCGCCGCGCCGCCAGCGCCTCGTCCTCAGTCGGGGTCGGTCGAGCTGATCTCGGGCGATCTGGGATCGAAAACGCCCTCTCTCGACAACATCAAGGTGTGGGAGAGCGCGGAGCGGCGTTCAACCCCACCGCACCGCCGCCGTCGCCACCGCCCCATCCCGCCGCGCAGGGCAAGTGGTCACAGGCCTTCAAACTGCTCGGTAACGCCGCGACGGTCACCGCCGAGTACGACCGCGCCGAGAACGACAAGTTCCTCAAGAGCGCCTCGCTGAGCGGAGCCGTGGACAAGATCAAATACGAGCTCGCGTCGAACTTCGGCGGACCGCTCGAGGCGACCCTCGAGACCTCGACCGAAGACGGCACCACGATCGAGGTCGCCACGCCACGCCACCCCACCCACCCTCACCCCACCCCACCCACCCACCCCACCCACCCCCACCCCACCCCCACCCCACCCCACAGGTCGAGGCCGAGGTCGACGGCCTCTCCTCTCGCGTGACGCGGGTGACGGGCACGCGCACCCTCTCGGTCAACGAGCGTGAGTGCGACCTCGAGCTGTCCCACACGCTCGGCGACAACGAGTCGAAGCTGCGGCTCTCGACGATGCTCGGCTCGGGGCTGCGGGCGGTCGGCCTGCTATCCTCCAAGGGCGGCGGCAAGGGCGGGCTCGACCACTCCCTGACGTACGAGCTCGAGTACGACACGCAGCTGACGGAGGGGCGCACGCTCTCGGCAAAGGTGTCGCCCAGGGACGGCACTGGCGAGGTGGAGTACGAAGACTCGGCGACCATCGACGCGACCATCGCAGCCACCTTCCCGCTGGGCGGCGCACCGAAGGTCACCGCCAAGCGCGCCTTCTCCTTCTGAGGTGGCGCGTGTTGCTTGGGGGGTAGATGGGGGTGGCACCGCAGCCACGCAGCGCGGTCCCCCCGCACACACCGCCCGAGCGCCGAGGCGCGAGGGGCTCCCGCTGCGCATCGATGTGAGGCATGAGCCCGGCGCGCTCCACCATATTCCAACTGCACCCTGCGACATGGTCGTGTAGTCTAGGGCAGTATTACACATGCATACGAGATGTACTTGCGGGCCGCCAACGAAACTCGAAACGAAAGCACTTCCACACACCCTCTCGCCACCGTCCACGTGCAGCGGTGCACGCGTCCAGCTTCGGGGTAATACACCGCGGTAGGATTCCAGGTGGGCAGCCGCACGGGGCTCGGGGCACGGGGGCTGAGCCAACGCCGGCAGGGCGGTGCCGCGCTCGGCGCCTCCGGGCTGCCGGCGTGTCCTGTCTCCTGTGTCCCGTGTGGCGCGGGGCGCCGTCTCGCACCTCGCACGCCGTCACGTCAAGTCGTCGTCCTCGAGCTCGTCCTCCGGGGCCATCTCGCCAAAGTCTCCCGTGCCGACCGGCTGCTCGCTCGCGTGGGCGGCCGCCGAGCTGGCGAGGCAGCCGCCTCCCGACGCCGCGCCGGAGCCTGCGGCGGCGGGTCGCCTGGCCGGCGGGGCGAGGTAGGCGGCAGGCACGCGTGCCGAGGCGAGGGTCAGGTCGCGAGCGAGCAAGGCGACGGTGTTGTCGACGGCGGCGAGCGTGCCGTCCGACACGGCTGCGGCGAGCCCGTCTGCGTCCTGCGCTGCGAAGGCTGCGAGGAGCCTTCGGGCTAGGTCCGCCTGACGGGCAGGGCGGGCGAGGGCAGTTCAGCGGCAGAGCTCGAGGGCTAGACGGACAGAGGGCGAGAGTGCCTCATCGGTGCCAGCAAACCCGTCCGGCCTCGCCTCCGCCTTGGTGCAGCCGATGCTCGCCTGCTCGTACTCGCCTGCCGCACCGAGGCCCGCGGTCGGGCTGCACGGCGGTGGGCACGTGTCTTGTGTCGAGGGGCTGGCGGGGCGGCGGGGCGGGGCGGCGCCGGCAGCGAGATTGATGATCACCGCGGAGAGCTCTGAGCGTGCAACGTCGTGCGTGCGGCGAAGGCGCGCGTAGACGAGCACCTGCCGCCGCAGCAGCGCGGCGGTCTCGGACCGGCGCCCTGCCCGCAGCAGCAGCGCGACCGCGGCGCCAAAGGTGTCGGCAGAGTGCCGCAGCTGCGCCTCCTCCTCGCCGTCATCAAAGAGACTGCAGGCGCGGAGCATGAGCGCGCACGCTCGCGGCGTGTCGGACCCCTCTATTGTGCGTGCCGCCTTGCAGAGTGCGGCGGCAGCCCGGTCGAGCGACAGCACGCCGAGGTGCAGCTCACTCGCCCTCTCGTACAGGGCAGCCGCGTTGGCCTCAGCCTTGAGGTTGTCCTTGGCGAGCACGGCCGCGCTCTCCAGCAGCCGCGCTGCGGCAGCCGCGCTCTCGAGCGCCTGCTGCGCATCGGCGGCCTTCATGTACGCCTCGATGGCCTGCGGATACGCCCTTGCCACCCGGAAAAGCGTTGCAGCACGCTCATAGGCGCTGGCCGCGCCGTCGAGATCTCGCGACTTGAGCCAGCCCGACCTCTCGCATTTGGCGGCGTCTGACAGCGCCGCCTCAGCCTCGGCAAGCTTGCGCTTCTCCATTCGGTGGCAGAAAAAGAATTCGCAACCGGCACTGGAAAAGGGAATGATTTATGCGCGTTTGAAGAGTTGACAACAACGACACGCCGAGCGCCTCGCCGCCTCCACTCGGACTACCTCCGCAAGCTACTTACCGCCACCTGACTATCGTGGCCATCGAGCATTGTGCGCACTCTGCTCCGTGGACCGTGGTGTGGTACTCCACCGGATGACCCCGAAGGTCGTGTCACGTAAAAGTGGGGTGGCTGCGAGCGAGCCTGGCACGCCTTCCTGCCCTTTCCCGGGGGGCCGCCGCCTGGCGAAGCCTCTGGCCATCGCGAGCCGAACCTAGACCTATGCCTGCGCGCGTGTTCACTCATCCTCGGTGACAGAGGCGATGAGGCCGCCCGCTTTGAGGAGGTCACAGTACGCCTCGGCCAGCTCAAAGACCTACGGCGGCGCGTGCGGGAGAGGTGGGCTGGGCATGTCACACATAGCGTGCCGGCCCGCGTGAATGAATCTGTGCCCAGACTCCCACCACCGCCATCCCGCTCTTGTGGGCTTTTTGCATGATCAAGTACGCGTCTGCGGCCGTCAGGCCAGGCACCGACTGCTGCAGGATACGCGCCACGTACTCGCGCTTGTTCATCGTGTCGTTAAAAAGCAGCAGCTTGAACTTCTTTCCCTTGTCCGACTTTTCGTCACCTGCGGTCTCAACGGGGCGACGTCAAACGAGGGCAGTGGCGAAAGGCTCTCGCCGCCGCGACGGAAGCACCCTTCGGATCCGTCGGCGCGAGCTGTATGTCCGGCGTCTTTATCGGCGCCTCCACCTGCATGCGCGCCACATTCAACGCGCACGCTCTGCACGCGGAGCCAGCAGCGCGCCCAGCCCTGGCTGGCTCGAGACGAGCAGTCAGAGCCTCGGCGCCCCAAGAAGAAAGAGCGAGCAGGCAGAGGAGGCGACGCATTGTACAGCGATCGTCGGTCTCGCGGCGATTTTTTTCCCGATCTGTCAAGTGCTCCAAGTGCTCACGCCGGCTGCGAGTCACCTCACCACCCAGCAAGAAGCAGCACACACGGGCCGCAACAGCCCGACCCGTGCCCACCAGATGTCTTGACGTCTTAATCACTCCTGCAGCTCAAATGCGATGCTGTTGCTCAGCACCAACGGCGCCTGTCGCTGGCCCACTTCCGCCGCCGCTGCGGGCTCCGCCTCTGCCGCCTCCTCAGACAGCGGTGGCGCCGCCGGCTCGCTGGGCGCCTCCGCGGGCGCCGCGGCTGCCGCCTCGCCCTCGGTCCCGCCCGCCCCCTCCTCGCCCATCCGCCGGCTAGCCTGCTCCTGCTTTGAGCGCGCCAGCCTCCGCCTCGCCCGCTGCCGCGCCTCGCGCTCCCTCCGCGCCGCCTCGGACGCGGCGCCGCCGCCCGCCTCCCCGTCGAGCGCCGCGCCGCCGCCGACACACCGCAGCGCGACGCTCATGATGCGGCGCCGCGTCTCGAACCGGCAGAGCAGCGGCGCCAGCTCGACGGGCCGCGGCAAGAGGAGGGCGCAGCGGTACTTGCCCGCCGCCGTGAGGAGCAGCTCCTCGCAAGAGAGCTCCACCTCCACCTCGCTCGCCTCCTCCACCTCTGGCAGGTGCAGCTTCACGCTCAGGCACTCGACGCCGCCGCCCGGCCCTACGCCCTCCTCGGCGCCGCCGCCCTCGCGCACCACAAGCCCGTCGCGCCACACGCACGGCTCGACAGCGTACGCTGGCGCCGGCAGGGCCTCCTCTCCCGCCGCCGGCGCGACCTCCTCGATCAGCGGCCGCCGCGCGGCCGGGGCGGCGTCGGCGGCGGCTGGCGCGGGCGCGGCGCCGGGCTCTGCAGCCGCGCCGGGCTCCGCCGCTGGCTCCTTGCGAGCGCGCATGAACTGGGGGAGTGGCGCGAGGCCCTTGTAGTTGCCCTTGATGCGCGGGAAGCTGACTGCGTCGGAGAGGTCGTCCCCGTGCTTCTCCTTGATCTGGTGCATCGCGAGCTGCAGCATCAGGCTGCGGAAGTCGGCGTCGGCGAGCGCGGTCGAGACCGTGTCCGGGTGGAAGACGACGTCGTACACGGTGCACGCACCGCCCGCGCGGTCGAGGTCCTCGCGAGGTGGCCCGAGCGAGAGCGGGATGCGCATCGGCAGCTCGTCGCCCGAGGTGGCGGCGGTCGCGGCAGAGGAGGGCGGGTCGACATGGACAGACTGGCAGACATTGATGAAGACCTTGGTCCCGCGCCGCGTGTAGCTGTGCGTCTTGGCCACGAAGCCGGGCTCGGGCACAACCTTCTGGCCGCCAGGTGGAGCGCCGCCGCCGCCGCCGCCGCCGCCCAGCTGCGACACGAGCATCTCATACTCGGCCGGGTTGTTTGCCTGCAGGTCCTCGAGGTGGCGAAGCAGCTCCGCCTCCTGCGGCGTGAGCTGCGGCTCGTCGGAGGACTCGTCGCTCGGCATGTCGTGCAAGAACGGAAAATGCGCCGGGGCCTGCCGGTGGACGAGGCGGCGCGACGAGGCTGCGGCGGCGTTGCGGCTGGTAACCGTGTTGGCAAGAATTCGCAGGCCGGCGCGAGCGAAATCTGTAAGGTAAAATCCTGCTCGTGCAGGTGGGGACCCTGTCCTCGTCCCATCCCTCGTTTGGCGTGTCTGTTTTCTTTCTTTCTTTCTGTAAGGTGCCGCACTGTCCCTCTGTGTTCGTGCGTCGCCCATCTCTCCTGGAGATGTCTGCTCTATTTATTTATTTATGTAAGGTGCCTCGTGGTAGTGAGAGACTGCTGGTGAGAAGCCGGAGGAAGGTCGCTAGTCGAGAGAGATCGCCAGTGGAATAGGGAGTCCACCGTGCTGCGAGCCCGTCGCTGTCCCTTGTCAGGAGCAGGAGAACTAGGAGAGCGCAACCAGTAGGAGGCCCGCGCCTGCCCCCGTGCCGCCGGGTGCAACCTGTCCTATACGAGAGAGGAATCCCTGGGACCCTGTCGTGTGTGGGTGAACCCTGCCCAGCCCCCCTCCGTGTCGCGATGCGCTCCCCGCTCCCGTTCCCCTGTGTCCCTGATCGTCCTTACAAGATCCTGCTCGCGCAGGTGGGGACCCTCACCCTGTCCTTCTCCCACCCCTCGTTTGGCGTGCCCGTTTTATTTATTTATTTATTTTATGTAAGGTGCCTATATGGGCTTCCAGTATCGGACCTTCAAGACATGCGCTTTTGGCCGGTGGCCTCCTCGGACAAAATCCCTGTGTGGTGGCGGCGTGCCGTCCTCCCATTCCTCTTTTGTGTTGTACGTTTTCTTTCTTTCTTTCTACGAGCGAGCGAGAGAGAGAGAGAGAGAGAGAGAGAGAGAGAGAGAGAGAGAGAGAGAGAGAGAGAGAGAGAGAGAGAGAGAGAGAGAGAGAGAGAGAGTCAGAGAGAGAGAGAGAGAACGCGAGCGAGAGAGCGAGCGAGAGAGCGAGTGAGCAAAAGACGGACCCAGGCAGCGACACAAAGACTCTCAAAACGGCCGTCCATTGAGAGAAAGAGGTCTGCAATGGGTCGAGCTCTGAGTGGATGGTCCGAGGTTGCCGCCGGCTCGGTGGCGGGCGTGGCTAATCAGATTGTCTGCCACCCTTTTGATACAGTTCGTACTCGCGTCCAGGCTGACCCGTCGCTCCGCAAGCAGAGTCTGAACATGAAGACACTCATGCGAGTGGAAACGTCTGTTGCCGGCTTCTACAAGGGTATTCTGCCACCCTTGCTCGCCCAGGGCGTCTACAAGTCCGTGCTATTCTCTGTGAACGCATTCACGCACCGCCGCCTCGCAGATCGTGGCGTATCCAAATCCACGGCGACCGTTGCGGCCTGTGGTGCCACGAGTGGTGCTGTCAACTCGTTTGTGGTCACTCCGGTCGAGCTGCTGCGAAACCAGTTGATGATGCAGGGCGTGGGCGGACCACGCCGGTACTACTCTGCGGTCGACGTGCTGCGCCACTGCTGGGCTGTCTCTGGCCGCCGACCAACTTTTGTCGTCATGAGGTTTTATGCGGCGCTGCCAGTCACGCTTGCACGCGACTCGCTTGGCATGGCCAACTACTTTTCTGGCTTCTTCCACATGACTCAGGTCCAATATGCACGCCACACCTCGCCCTCTGCAGGTGTGACCAGCATGATGTACGCAGGCGCTTCAACAAACTCGGGGTCGACACCAGCTTCGCACGTGGGAGCTAATGCTCGCGGGCTCCTGCGCCGGCGTGCTATTCTGGTGTGTCGCGCTGCCGCTCGACTGCATCAAGAGTCGCATCCAAGTGAGTGCGCCACCATGAAACTGATCACCTCACCACACCTGCTCGCTCACCCTCCATTTGGTCGCGAAACGAGCAACGCTCTGACCGCGCTGCTTATGAACTCGGCAGAGCCAACCCCTGGAGACGTCTCCGCGGCGCAGCTGGTTGGCTGCCCTCCACTCCATTGACGGCGTGGCGAGCCTCTACCGCGGGTGGCAGGTGGCCTTCGGACGCGGCATCCCTGGTGCCGCAATCACCCTGACCGTGCATCATCGCGCTCTCGAGTGGATCACGCAGCGGTGGGAGCAATGAGCTGCACGACACGGTTAGTAGTACTCCTACACGACATGACGCGGTCTCTTATGCTTGCTTGTGGCAGGAGGGAGAAATAACAAGCCTCGGGGCTGCTCGTGCGTCGTGCTTTTTTGTGCGCGCGTTGTTGCTGCGGCAAGCCGCAGTTAGTACCCTCTCGTGTCTCACAGCTCGGAGCTCGGCTCAGAGAGTCTTTCAGTCTCACAAAATAGACCTGCGTGGCAAGCTGCATTAAAGTCATTTCTTGCTGGCTCTTCTCGCGGGATGTGGTTCCGATGGGAGGTCCTGCGGTAAGGTAAGGGATACTCTCTAAACACTCTCGGTTTCCCCTTTTCCCTCCTGACGTATACCGGTATACGGTACGACGCCCCCGAGGAACGCGCCGATGGCAGAAGAATGAAGATACGCGTGAAATCCATCAGAGAGACCGGAACGAGTGCACTAGCTCGCAAGTACCAGGCAAGTTCACGCCGCCTCTTTCCGAGCCAGCCACTTGTCGACAAACACCTGCTGCACGATCTGGCCGAACCAGAAGAACTGAAGCGCCACAAAGGCGGCGGAGGCTCCCAGCAAGAAGCGGACCTATCCTCAGCAGACGGAGTGAGACGTGATCGGATCTACGCGCCCGCGCCGGCCCGCGACGCGGCGCCGTGTTCCGGGCGCCGCCGGCCGCCATCGTCGGCAGGACGGCCAGCGCGTCAGGCCAAAACTCAAAAAAGGTGACACGCGTGAAGAGGTACAGCCGAGTGAAGAGGAAGGCGGCCGTGGCGACTGCCTGCGCCGCGTCGCGCCACCGCTTCAGGCGAGCGCACCGCTCCTCTTCCGCCGCTGAGGTGCCCTCTCCGGCGATCTCGCTCGCACGCTCAAGGCCCTCGTAGACGGAGAGCGGGACCGAGGAGGCCTCGACGACTCCAAGGAAGAAGAGGCCATAGTAGGTCGGGCAGTAGTAGGCGCCCAGGCCGCCAACGGCCGCCATCGCAAAATGGTGCAGCAGGAAGGACGGCTTTCTCAGCTCCTTCACGGCAAAGCACGTTGGTATGTCCCAGAGAGCGATGATCCCGAAGGCGAAGGCGCCGAGCCAGCGCACGCAGCCAAGCGGAGCCAAGACTCGCCCCGCCGCGGTCGAAGTGCAGCCAAAGGTGCTGAAGCACCAGCCGGCGACGCCAAACACGGTCGCAAAGAGGCAGTACGCTGCAGCGACAAGCGAGTGCGCCGTGTTGCCAGCCGCC
The DNA here is from genome assembly GCF_000372725.1 of Emiliania huxleyi CCMP1516. Taxonomy (NCBI): domain Eukaryota; phylum Haptophyta; order Isochrysidales; family Noelaerhabdaceae; genus Emiliania; species Emiliania huxleyi. Next base: position 176,512 of record NW_005202113.1, on the reverse strand, counting down.
CGATTCAGCACCGGGTCCGATGAGCGCTCGAAGAGTGCTTGAAAGCCGAGCTGGCCGAGAAGCCCGGTGCAGCCGCCAGCCGCCGCCGTCGTCCAGAAGCCAGAAGCCGCGCAAGACGGCAACGCGAGGCTCATGCGGTGAGGAAGGAGGACGCGAGGCTGGCGGGCAGGAGGCGCCTCGAGCACCGGCAGGAAGCTCTGGAGAGGCGTGCGCACGAGGCCGAGAACAATCACGCTGCTGGCGATCATATTGCGCCACGCTCACAGTGGCGCAGGATGGTGCGAGCGGGCTCTGTATGCTCCGAGCGTGTGTTCGGCCGCCACCGAACGCGCCGCGTTCACCCTTGTGCGGAGGCCTCTGGTGGTGTGCTCCGCGAAGGTCACCTCTGAGAAAAGAATCTTACAACAAAACTCCCTCGCACGACACTGGGCACGGGACTGGCGCGCACTGGCACGAACACAGGTACACCTGAGAAAAGAATTCATGCACCAGGGGTGAACCCTGCCCAGCCCCCCTCCGTGTCGCGATGCGCTCCCCGCTCCCGTTCTCCCAAGAAGACGGCAGCGCAATCGGGCGTCTCGGCGTACACCGCCTCGTTCTTCTCGCGCGTGTACACCGCAAACGAGCACGGCGCGCGCGACTGAGAGATGTGAGGGCGCCGCGTGAGGCGGGGGGCGGGTCTCAAAAGTGTCTTGGGGTATCCACCTGCTGCAGCATCACCCACAGGTTGACGCCTCCGTAACCGCCCCCGTAGCCCGTGAGCCAAAAGTCGTCGTCGCGGTGTCGCGCCTCGAACGGGCTGAGTGATCCGTGGGCGCGCATCGACCAAAAGTCGTTGTGCATCACGACTCTACCGCCGCAAATCTTGGTTGCTATCGCCTGGAGCTTTTCGACGATCCCCGCGAGCTTCGGCTCTTCAAAGCGGCGCATGTGCTCGAGCAGCGAGTAGTACGGGACGCGACCCCGGCCGTAGAAGTTGCGGGCTCTAAGGGTCCAGTACAGCTTGGCAAGAAGTTCCGTCTCCTCGGGCGTGAGGACCGCGGGGACAGTCCTGGGATAGGATGACGGCCGCGGCCACGCCGGGTCGACCTGCGGAGGGAAGGCAAGGTGCCAGTGTGTCACACACGATAGTGTGGGGCAAGTTGGACTCTGCCCCGAACCATACATCACCAACAGAGCCCAGTGGTATTCACAATGCAAGGCATGTGTGCGGGTGGTACGCTTTGCCGTAGGCGGTCGTAGCTGAAGACAACAGCGCAGCAGCCAGTTTGCGAACATGAGCAGAAGGTTTGTGAGTGCCACGACCAGCGTGGCTAGGACGGCTTGAAGGACAGATCGGGAAGAGGGCGACGACTGCATTTCGGTACACGGAGGAGCAATCGAGGCGGGCGGATGGAACTGCGGCGGCGAGCGATGTGCAGACGGAGGCAAACTCCATAAACACGTGCGTCCGATGCGTGGGCAATCCGCGAAACCTCGTCAATCTTCAACAAACCACTGCAATTAAGGAAGATGGAAAAGAGACGGAGGAGCAACGAGCGCGCCGGCGCGAACCAAAACTAGTCTCCCCACTGAGGGCGATCTGCGGGGGAAGTGTGCAATTTGCTCCAGTCGTCGCTCACTTTCCCGATATATACGAATTTTCCCGGGGGGGCACGTCCCCGAAGACTAGACACGAGAGTCGAGCGCGTCGGAGTGGTGTGATCGAAGTGAAACGTTTGGGCGCGATGACGACGGAGGTGTCTGCGCTGGCCGAGGCGGCGGCACGCGCAGTGACTGTGCTCGAGGCGGACTCAGAAGCGCTGCTGGCTCGCCGCACTCAATTCGATCGTGAGGTGGAGGAGACGCGGGCCGATTTGTCTGCAAAGGAATTTGAGGTCTTGAGAGCTGCAAACGAACTTCGGCGAGAGCAGGAGGCGTGGAGAGCGTCGCGTACGAGGGCCGTCGAAGCCGAAGCAGGACAGCAGACACGGCTGCATCTCATTGCAGGCGGGGCCACCTTTGTCACCACCGCGCAGGTGCTCATGCAACGTGAGTCTGATTCCGGCCTCGCCATGCTCGTAAAAAAGCTCGTCGACGACGCGACCAAGAGCGGTGACGCCACGGCGGCTGCCTTTTTTGGGGACGGCCCACCCCCGGGCCAGCTCGAGCTCGTACTTAATCGCGACGCCGCAACCATCTCCAGCCTCTTGGCTTGGCTTGGCGACGGGGAGGCAGCGATTGAGGAGCTCGCACCCGCTGCTCTCCGGCGCCTGCGGCTCGAGGCAGCTCACTGGGGCATGCTTACCCTCGAGCATCAGTGCGCTGCGCGGGCCAATGCCACCACGAGCGACACTGACGAGGCTCGCCACGTCGCCGCCCAAGTGTTGCAGATTGGATGCTCTCCGGCGGCGCCCGTCTGCAGGGTGCTGCTCTCTGACCTGAGGTTGTGGCTATGCAAGTGCCAGTCCCGCCGCGACGCCGCATGCGAAGGTCCGTCCCAAATCATTGGATCCCTCGCAGATGCGCTCGAGACTCACCATACAGATGCAAGCGTCGCGCGTCACGGCATCGGCTGTTGCTCCCTCCTTGGCGCAAGCTGTGCGACGGCGAGGCGACAACTCACAGAGCAGCAGACGCGGCTGGAAGCGATCGTCGACCGTGCGGTCCGCCTCGCTAAGGAGGACTCCGCCTGGAGAAAGGCAGGGGAAGAAGCTCACCTGCTGCGGCGAGTGTTGAAGCTAGGACGCCGTGATGACTGTGACGAGATAGCGGCTCGGACACAAAGGCAGAATCCAGAAAGGGCGGGGCCCGGCTACTTTAACGCTAAGGTAAGGTAAGGTAAGGTAAACTTCTCCACACACACGAGGTGGTGGGGCAAGGGGGGGCGACCCTCGCGTCTCCACGTCTAATGACAGGAGCCCCACGGCATTCAAAGTGCAAGGCCCAGTGACGACGACGAGTCGTGGACTACCGTAAAAGGATTGACCATGCGCGAGAGACCCCCGAAAATGCGGTTGCCAGCCATCGACACACGAGCCACGAGAAAATTCAACATACCAGAGTCGAAAAACTCAGTCGAGAAACACAGTAGAGAAACATACAGCATATGTACATGTACATGTGTGGACAGCGGCTGGACAGCGGGGGTACAAAACTACAGTCTACACAATTAACACAGTACGTAGTTTATTCAGCATGCCGCTTGCGTCGAGTCTGGGCGGCGCACACGGCCGCTCTCGACGCCTTGCCTTCACGGGTCGGGAAAGCGCGCAAAGAATCCGCGCACCGCCGCCATCGACCCCTCGAACGAGTCCGGCGCCTCGACACGTCGCTCGATCCACGCGGGCAGCTTGGAGCGGACGGTCGGCTTGACGAATCTCGCATCGGCAAGCACGATGGCGGCAAAATCAGCCCGGTGGCGAATAGCGCGGCCGATGGACTGGTTGACCGCTTTCATGCACAGGTTCGCGTAGTAGGCCCGGCCGGCGCCCACTCCCTGCACGGCGTCGAGGTGACCCATCTTCTCCTGCAGCGTGAGCTCGTACGGGTTCGCGTTCGGCAAGCCGACCATCACGACGCAGCGGCCGAGCCGGTCCGAGAAGTTGATCCCCTCGGACATCTTGCCGCCCACCACCGACAGGAGCAGCGCGCCGCCGCCGCCGCCGCCGCCGCCGCCGCCGCCGCCGCCGCCGCCGCCGCGCTGCGCGACGGTGGCGGCGTACTCGCTCAACACCTTGTCGAGGTCGGCCGTCGCACGGGGCTCGCGGAAGGTGCGCTTGAGCGCGTCGAGCTTCGCCCAGAGGCCCGTCGCCTCCCAGCGCGCGACGAGCTGCGCCTCGTACCTGCCGGGCATTGTCGGTGGGACGCGTGAGGACGTGGCAGGGGCACGCGGCCCATCGCTGCGCCTCGTACTGGAATGAGGGCACGAAGACGACGAGCCCGTCGGGCACGGTGGCAGCGAGCGCGAGCAGCAGCTCCCCGAGCTCGTCCATCAGCGCGGGTGCGCCGCGGCTGCCAAACGAGAACGACAACGGCGATCCGCGCGGGCCGCGAGAGAAGATGACTGGCGCCACCCGCTCGGGCGGCACAATGTGGCCGTAGGCGGCGGTGCGGAGCCGGCCGGGGGGCAGGTTGGTGAAGAGCTGCTGGCGCAGGTCCTCGAACGGCTGCATCGTCCCGCCGCACAGCACGACGGCGTGCGCCTGAGGAGGGCGCCGGCAAGGCTCCGGGGAGGCGGATGGGGCAGCGCGCGGCGCGGCGCAGCGGCGCGCCTCAGAGAGGACAGATGCGAAGTAGGTTGCGGGATTGAGGTGGAGCACGCGCAGCCACGAGTCGGGGCGGGAGGCGGCGGGCGGGCGGAGGGGCTGCAGCGGCTCGACGTGCAGCAGCACCCTCGCGTCCTTGTCGGAGTGGGCGAGGCCCTCGAGCAGAGCGATGACGGGGTGCAGAGTGACACGCGGCGCGTCACGCGCATGCGCGCCCGCGCCCGCGGCGAGCCCCGCCGGGCCCGCCGCGCGCTGGCTCTTCTCGGCGAAGCCCTGCAGCTTGTTTGCAATCAACGACTTCTCACAAAAGTGCTTGAGCTCCAGAAGGTTGATGTTGTCGAGGTCGTACACGCTCAGCAGGGCATTGACGTGGATCATCCGCTCCACTGCCGCGGCGGCGGCGGCGGCGCCGTTCGCAGTGCGCGGCGGCGTGAGCGCCTTTCGCAGCGCGCGGACCACGAAGAGGAGCCTGCGCACCATCGTCCGGTTGGACGGCTTGAGGCGGCCGGAGTAGCGCTCCTCGTACTGCGCCAGCTGGGCGGAGCACTCGGAGAGGTGGCGAGCAGAGAGCGTGACCGAGTGCATCTCGTTGATGGTGTCGATGAGGTTGTGCGCCTCGTCGATCAGGACCACCGAGCCGCCGAGCCGGACGCCGAGCGCCTGCCTCGTCGCCGAGTTGAGCAGCGACGGGTACGGCAGACACACGAGCTGCGCCTCGTCGAGCGCCGCGCGTGCCGCGTAGTAGGGGCAGCTGTTCTCGGCCCGCCCGAGGCTGGCACACTCCTCAATCTCGAGCGGGGAGCTCAGGATCTGGTCGACCAGCCGCGTCTGTCGCGCCGCACCACCGCGCAGGTGCGGGCAGCCTCCCCGCCCCGCCTCCGCGCCCGCCTCCTCGGTTAGGATGCCCTCGCGCCGCCGCCTCGCGCTCTCCGCCGCCGCCTTGGAGCGCTCGCGCTGCTCGACGCCGCGCTGTTCCTTGTCCTTCTCGCGCAGCTGGCGGCACGCATCGTTGAGTCGCGCCCCGTCCAAGCCGCCCAGCGACTCGTTGATGCAGAGCGTCTTGCGCGCGCCGATCGTCACCACGCTGACTTTCCCCGCCAGGCTCGTCTTCTTCACCTCGCCAATGACCTGCGCGAGCTGTGAGTGCGTGCGCGACGAGTACAGCACCTGCCGGCAGCGCGCGCGGCACTCGTCCTCCTCCTCCGTCCCGTCGGCGAGGAGCGACGGGTCAATCGTCTCTGCGTCGCCGCCCTTGCCGCCGCTCCAGTCGACGACAAACTCGCTTTCGCCGCCGTCCGGGTCGGACGGACCAGCGCCGCTGTTGCCCGAGGGCTCGCCGGGCAGCCGCTTCCGCCCGGGTCGGCTCGCCGCCGCCCCCGAGCTGGCCGCGGCGTACGCGGCGACCCGCGCCTTGCGCAGCCGCCGCCGCTCGACGAGCTCCGAGTGAAGGTGTGCGCGCTCCTGCTGCGCCGTCGCCGCGACCTGCTCGTCGACCCAAGACGGATCGCCGCCGGTGCTGCTCGTTGGAGCGGGGCTCGCACCCGCTCCCGCCTCTCCCGCCGCGTCCTTGGCCTCCTGGTCGAGCAGCCACTGCAGCGTCGAGCAGATCAAAGAGAGCGACTTGCCGGTGCCGGTCGGAGACTCAAACATGCCGACGCCGCCGTCATCGAGGCACTTGTAGATGTCGGCCATGAGAGCCTCCTGCACGTGGTAAGGTGGGAAGGGGAAGCCGTAGGGGTGCGGTCGCCGCCGCTTGTCGGAGTCGTCCATCTTGGCGGTTGGTGGGAACAGCCAAGAAATCTGCGTGAGCCCAGGGACAACTCTCGAGGTTCTCGAGGTGGATATCCTTTGGCCGCGTTGGACAACAAAACAGGCGGTTTACAGATTTCGACACAGACATCGGCCCCGGATTGCGTCTCTCCCCGGTGAAGCGGGAAAAGAAACAAAGAACTGTCCAGCAGAGCGAGGCGCCAATGCAGCGGCCGTTACATCTGACGAGATGGTCATGTGTGTGATGCCGGCCGAGGCCGGGGCACCAGCCCCAGATTGCGTCCCCCTGTGCATGCTACGCGCCCAGCGGCGTGTGCGGAGGCGGGTTCACAGGCGCAACCTCCATCGGCAGCTGCTGCGCGAGACGCTGGCGATGGAGGAGGAGATTCGCGAGCAGCGGACGCGCCATGCGGCCGAGCGGAGAGAGGCTCTTGCTCTGCTCGAGGAGACGCGGCGCGATGCATTTGCTCGAAACGAGGCGAGAGACGAGAGGAGGTACCTCGCAGCCGAACGCGAGTCCGACGTGTCGCGGGCGCTGCGGACGATGGAGGGGGACCGAAAGGTCCTGCGGGTGCTGGAGTTGCGTGCAGACGACAAAGACTTTGGCGATCGGGCCGCGATGAACGTCGCGGACCTGTACTTGCCGCTACAGCCGCCCTGGAATGACAAGCCGGGTGGAATCCCGGACCTCGAGAGCTCGCGCTGGAAGCCCAACCTCACGGACCCCAAGGTGATTCACAAAGTGGCCAGGTTCCGCAGCGGAGACCGGGCCGTCCTCAACGGCTCAGGCGAGAGGGGCGGAGCCACCGAAGTACGCGTTGTCGGAATAGAGCTGGCGCATCCAAAGGTCCCCCCGCTCCCACTGCGAGACGCGGCCGAGGCCGTGTACCTCGTGCGGAACGACTCCACGACGACAACGGCCGCGCGGAATGGCAACGAGCGGTGGGCCCGGGGCGACCAACTGCATCACCTGGCAGCCGGGGCGACGATTCGGCACAAAAAGTGGGTCCGGACCATCGGTGCCGCGAGTTTTGACTCGATCCGTGAGGCTAGCGACCAGCGCGCGGCAGCCAAGGATCTCGATCGGCGCCGCGAGGCGCGGAGAAGAGCCATGCTTTCGCACGCAGCGGATGGTGGGGAGACGCAAGAGGCGGGCGGGGGCAACGCGGCGGATGCGACGTGCATGCGGGCGATGCCGAGCCCGCGCGAGCAGGTGCGGCGAGGAAGCGCACCCCCCGCGCTGTCGGGAGCGCGTGCCGCCTCGCTCGCCACGTCGAAATCGCCGCGTGCGCAGTCGGCAAGCCCCCGCGTGCGCTCGGGTTGCGCGACGCCGCGCGCGTTTGCGAGCGACCGGCGCGTGGCCCGCCCAGACAGCTCAGTCACGCGCATCGCGGTCGGTTGGCATCTCAACGGCATGCCTGTTTGGAGAGGGGTACACTAGAGTGTTTTTGCAACCGGACCAACTTTTTTTTCTGGGGACCCTGAGCCGTGTCCCGTGAGCACGCGCCGCCCGGCGGCGGGCCGGCCCACAGGATCAGGTGGTCACAGAGCTCTTCGTAGCACGAAGGTGCGTTCGTACCTCTAAGGTACACGCACACAGCTGCATCGTCTTAGTATTTTTCGTTGCAAACATTCACCGCCCGACATGCGCACAGACCCCCGACTCGGACTAGAGGAGCACTTGGAGGAACCCAAACCACCTGCACCTCACCCCATGCGAAAACCTCCTCACCATGCTGGCTCGGCCCCGCCATGGAAGCTCATGCGACGCATTCTGGCGGCGAACGGATCCCGCGACAATCAGCTGAGCTTACTCCTTGCGATGCAGGAAGCGCGAGAGGTTGCGCGCCTGGCGCAGCAGCCGCGTCGCATCCCGCTCGAGCGCCGTCGACTCGGACTCGAGCACGAGCAGCGCACGGGAGATCTGCATGAGCTCTCCCCCCTTTGTGAGCAGGGCGTCGCTGAGGGCGTCCTCGGTCACAACTGCATCCGCCACCCCCTCGCGGACGCGGCGGACGTTTCGCCCGACCGCCTGCTGAACGAGCGCGAGGTCCATGATGCGCCCGTGGCACGCCTCGACGACCGCCGCATGCTCAACTTCGAGAGCCGCGACCCTGCAGTGCGCGAGCAGGGAGTGGCGTGAGTCATCAGCCGCAAGTGCAGGTCACGATGAGGCGAAGGGTGTGGGGGGCTCGAGGCGCGGGGGATCGAGTCTGACGACGGCTCTCGCGTCTCGCGTACGGGAGGCGCGGCCTCGAGCGCATTGTCGCGGCGGCGGCAAGCGACGCCCGCCGCTCGTCGTCTTCCCGCTCGTCGCGCAGACGCTGGATGATGCCGAAGCCATCGGTGATTCGGAACGCAACGCCGGGAGGCGCGGGACCCGACGCGCGCCTGCGATTGGGAGGGGTGTGACTCAGGTGCGCCGCTCGGGGTGAGGCATGATGAGGGCTGATTGCGCGGCACCACTGCTTGAGCCTCGCGAGGATTGCAGTCTCGAGCCGGTGCAGCGCAGCGAGGCGCTCCTGCCTGCCGGTTTCGAGAGCGGCGGCGCGTGCCGCCGCGTGCGCCGCCGCACGGCCCTGCGCGTCCGCGCGGCCTTGCTCCAACCTCAGAAGCAGATTCATCGTCGCGGTCGGGCTCTGCGGCAGCACCGGCGGGAGGTAGAGGCCTGACTCTTTGATGCGGAGGCGCAAAACCGAGGCCACGGCCTCGTGATGCTGTCTGCACGCTAGACCGGTGCGGGCCAGATCCGGAGTCGGAAGGTGGCGCAGGAGGCTCGCGATGCAGTCAGACGGCAACATCTCAAAGGAAAGGACTGGCGATGGCCGCGGTGGCTGGGCGGAGATCGACTGCAGTACCGACCGGTGTTGGCAACACCCGGGGTCTGACGCAGCGCGACACGGCCGTGCCGAGGCCAGCTCGGCCGGCTCGACCGCCATCAGGCTCGGATGCGGCGGCCTCGTCGTGCAGTCGTAATGACCTCCCTCATCAAGGTTTGAGTGTTTCTTTTAGGTTTTGCAATCCTCCTATTTGTTCAGTACTGCAATCCTCCTCTGTCTCCGCCGAGCACTGTCCACCGCCTCCCTCTCCACCGCTAGCCTCGCCACCACCACCCAGCTCGCCACCGCCGTCGCCGCTACCATCCGAACCTCTGCTGCCCTCGCCGCCACCACACTTGCCTTCGCCACCCCCTCGACCGCTGCCCTCTCCCCTACCACCCTCGCATCCACCAGCGCCGTTCCCGTACCCGCCCTCTCCTCCACCTCCCTCGCCGCCGCCACCCTCGCCACCGCCGCCCACCCCACTGCCGCCATCGCCGCCGCCACCCTCTCCTCTCTGGGCCGGCGCGGGGCCCCCCGGAGGCACCGTGCGCCGCGCCGCAGTGCGGAAACGGGGCTCCGGCTCCGCTAGTCTCAGCTAGCACCGACTTCCCGATTAAGCTAGGTTAATCAGAGGGCAGATTTGGAGAGATCTCGAGGAGTACATACAGATAGACCCTCCAACCATAAGAAACTTCCGACCTGATCGGTCGTACTGACCGCCGACAGATCACTCCAGACAGCAGACAGGCCGACGTCTGCACACGGCCGGCCGGGCGAGAGGCTTGACACGATCCGACCCTGCGACCCTGACGCTGCTGCTCTAGCTATCAGACATGCGCTGCTGACTGCTGCCACAATGTGCGACCGGTGCTGACCCACTTGGCGGCCTTCCCGGTCAGTGGTGAGGCGCAGTTCAGAGCTGTCGATGGCGCGATGCCGCACTGGTCCCACATCGGTGACACGAGACCACCACGTTTGCCGGTCCAAGAGAGAGGCACCGGCGCTGTCCTGAGAAGGTGCATGGTCCCTCTTGACTGCCCATGCGCGCGAGGCTGTGTAGGCATAGCCTCGAGAGTGCCAGCAGCCAATCCGAGGCAGTTTGTGACGCGCATTGCGTCAGAAGCGTGCACGCGCTGGAAGGACACCTTCCTACTGGCCGTACGATCAGGTCGTCACTGAATGCCGAAGACTAAGGCCGCGAGCTATGCAGGCGGTCAGTTGAGCAGCATGGCACGGTCAGCAGCGCCGAAAGGATGTCGCAAGGCGTGATAGCATGGCCGCAAGTACGCCGAATTCCCTGAAAAAAACAAGTGAAAAATCGCACAAAAAAAGAAAAAAATCTCAAAAAAATCGGCGCCTGCGGCGGGCCATGGGACCCCATCTCCCCCCCGCATGGGTACCCCCTAGGGCCCTCGCCTCCCCCCAGAGCCTCTCCTCCGCCCTCGCCACTAGCGCTCCTCCGCCACCACCACCCACGCCACCACCACCCACGCCGCCGCCACCCTCACCGCCACCGCCCTTGCCTCCACCCGCGCTGCTCCGCCACTCTCCACGGGCGGCGCCGGTGGCGGACGTGTCAAGAGTTGCCACGAGGGGTGGCGCAGCTCGTCCCAGATTAACTTTATTTTTCTGGTGGTCATGCCACGCACGACCATCGTACATCGACACGGGGGGGGAGGGGGTGGGTGGGCGGGTGGGGGCTCTTGAGCATCCTGGACTTGGCTCAGGTCGAAGAAGAGAACACGATCAGGGGCGGGTCCGGTACGGACCGGTCCGCGGCGCCATATGCGTTGCAAAGGAGGAGATGATCCGCCTGCATTGCAAAAGATTTTACATTTGGAGGCCTCTCGCGCCCCGAGCTGACCTGAGATCGCGCGCTCCCCGTGCGCTCAACAAGTCATCCGAGAGAGAGATTTTTAGCAATACTTTTGTTTGTCATCCGAGGGCGGACTGGTTACGCTCGACGAGTGCGACGCCAATCGAGGGGTTCAAACGCAAGGCGACCATCGTCTCCGCCGAGCTCGACGACGAGGCGGCCGTTATTATCAGCTCCTGTCGCGCGTCTCGTCGCCACGCCCCCCCGCGCAGGTGCGCCAACACCTTTGCATCTCTATACGCCTACGAGCTCGCCCCTCCGTGAAACTCTGAACAAAGTAGAGTCGCCTCAGGGACGGACGATATCGTCCCTGAGCCAAAGTTGTTTGAAAGATGCAACAGCGCGATCTCCCCGTCAAAAGAAAAAGGGAGCTGCTGAGGGAGAGAGGGGGGGAGAGAGGAGAGGAGGAGAGGGGAGGAGATGAGAAGAGGAGAGGAGAGGAGAGGAGAGAGGAGGAGAGAGGAGATAGGAGGGGGGGGAGAGGAGAGAAGAGAGGGGGGGGGGGGGGCGAGAGGGAGGGAGGGAGGGAGGGAGAGAGAGGGCGGAGCGAGCAGAGAGAGTCTCAGGGGAGAGAGAGGGAGAAAGTTGAGAGAGTGGAGAGGGAGGAGAGAGAGAGAGGAGAGCCTTTGAGCCTTGGCACCAGCCAGGCAGTTGAGTTGGCCCTGGCACCAGCCTTGGCAGTTGAATTGGCCTTGGCACCAGCCTTGGCGGGCGGGCACGCGGGACATGCACAGGCGCCAAGGGGCGCAGAACCGACCTAACCCGTCGGAGGTGGGGGGAAGGGAGTCCCCCGGGTCCTGCGCGAGCGCGAGAGTAACCCCAGGAGGGCCAAGATGAGCGGTGCGCGCAGGGGTCGGCGTGGAGGGCGATGAACGCGCCGCGCGGGGCGCCGCCTCACCGGCCCTCGCCAACGCCTCAAAAATGGCGCAGAGTGAGGCGGCGCACCGAGCGAGCACGTGAGCCCCGTGGCTCCAACCGGGCCCTTCCTTTTTTGTGCAGGTTGTGCCGCCGCGCGAGCGACGCTCCGAGATCGCCCGAGATAGCGCGGCGCGGCCCCGAGATCGCCCGAGATAGCGCGAGATCGCCCGAGATCGCGCGGCGCGGCCCGAGATCGCCCGAGATCGCGCGGTTCTGCGGTCGGCGAGGCGGATGGGTTGGGAGCGAGGGGGCGGAAGTGTCCAGTGCGGTAGATGGTCAGCTCGGGGCGCGTGAGCCGGACTTGGGGGCCGGACGGCTTTCATTTTCTCTCTGCGTTCTCGCACATGGAGTGCGAGGTATCTCGTCTGTCGCCGTCCCAAACTGTCACTCCCCTCTCTCCCGGCCGGGGTGGGGCGCGCGCGGGGGCGGCGGGTGTGCGGGATGTCTGTGGGCCCGAGAGCGATGTGCGTGTGCCCGCCTTGCGTTTGTTGTTTCATAACATCGATGGTAACAAGCTGTCGAGCCCAAATCACTGTGAGAGTCGTGATTTCTTGTTGGTTTCCTAAAATCTCTCTCTCTCGAAGGCTTAGCTCAAAGAAAAAGCACGGGCGCGGGAACGGCATGGTGCGTCTGAAAGGATACCTGTATCTACACCTTGAGCGCGAGCGCGGCCGCTTCAAGAGGGTCGTGCTGCGCGTGCGGGTGTGGGACTGGTTCCGGCTCGGGGCGACCGACGTCATCGAGGCGCCGCATGAGGATATGATCAAGAGTTACACCACGGTCCACGCGATGTCCGCGCCGCAGCGCCACTCGCGCCACACTCCACTCGCGCCACACAGACGGCGGTGTTTCGTGTTGAAATAATCGCTAGCCGCTTGCGAAACGGACGGTGCAACTCCGCAACCACCCCCTCAGCTGGGGGGAGAAAAGACTTATCAAGTTTTCGAGTTTCTTTTTTGTTTTGTCTCCGAAGCGAATTGAAACTAAACACCGCGCGCGCAGAAAAAGAAAGAAAGAAAGCATTCGAGGTTGGGAGGACTACACACCATACCTAAAACACACCGCCACCACAGCATCGACGGTTACTTATCCGACGTGTCGACAAAGATGACTCGGCGTGCGCTTTGCCTGCTGCTCGCGTGCGTTCCGCGTGCGCTCTCGGCGACCCGCGCCGCGTCGGCGGAGGACGCGGTCGCCCGGATGTACTCCTTTTGGTGCACCGAGAGCCACCAGGCGCAGGCCGTCTGCCGCCGCCGCGCCCTGATCGATCAGTACAATGCGGCCACGTCGGCAAAGGAGAGGAAGCCTATCCTCGTCTCCCTGCACGCCATCTCGAAGTCCGAGGCGTCCAAGACCTACACCGCGATGAAGAAGCAGTTCTGCTCCACCGCAGACGCCAAGGCGCTCCCAATTTGCACGGATCACGGCGGCATGTGGGTCGACGACGCCGTCTTCGAATGGCTTTGCGTCAAGCCCGACCTGTCCACCGATCAGCGCCGGATGTGCGAGCGGCAGGACGTGGCGAGGAAGCTCCGTGGCCTCACAAACACCACCGCGCGCAAGGAACTGCTCAAGTGGCCGGCACCGGCCCTGGACAGTGACGCGACCCTGACCCTCTCTCACCCCTGCGTAGCCCGTCTCTCGCAGGCAGATACGCCTCATCCCGTTCAGCATCGCGGTGCACCAGGCCGCCTACGCCGAGTACTGCTCGCTCGGTCACAACATGGAGACGCCCACCTGCGCGATGACCCGGCGAGACCGCGAGCAGGACGAGCTGCGCCAAGCCTACTGCGATGGCAGCCTGACTATCGCATTTGACAAGGAGAAGACGTGGTGCAAGCGGAAAGAGCTTGAGGGCGCTCTGAGAGCAACGCCCTCGACGGCTAGGGACAAGCGGGTGAAGATTGGGCAGGAGCTGAGTCGAATCGAAACCGTGTCTAAAAAGGCGGGCAGAGGCTCCGAGTCCGAGTTCACTGCGGCGCGGCTTGCCTTTTGTGAGCAGCCTGGCAAGAGCGCGTACGCCATCTGCAAGGCGATCGGTCGCTTCACCGACCAGGATGGCGACATGACATACTCGTACGACGATCCAGAAGGCGAGGAAGTGCCAAGCGCAAGCGTCAGCGGGTGAAGAGCGGCAGCGGGCTCGCTCGCCGCGCGGGCTCTCGCTCACGCAATATAGATCAGATGACGTTGACGAGTCGTCAAGACGAGATCACACCGTGCTTGCATCCCAGAGTGCCCTCGCGCAGAACCAACGCAGGTCTCACAACGTGTTTCAAATACTACTTGCCCTATCTCGGCGGTGGGCTTTTCGTGTTCGGTGCGCGGGGCTGTCCGCGACAGATCGGTTTCGTTCGGAAAGCGTGGGATGCCTTTGAAAAGTGTGGTACAAGCGCACAGATAATGAACAAGTGTGAAGAGAGAAAAATCTGTCTCGCGCTCGAGAGGTGTGCATAAACCAGATCCCACTATGTTATATCATAGGAAATAACATACTGAGATACCAGGCTCTTCCCTGGCATATCAGCTATCAAGAAACCGTCTGCCTTATAGGAGGAGGAGCTCTGTATTCTGCTTTTTCGACACATCCCACAGAAAACATCCGGGCCATGGGAATATCGGTCCAGACACTCTGGGTTCTGGTTTTTCGAGGTGTGAACGATCTCCCCGTGGAGGGGTCATTCCGGCGGAATGACCCCTCATTAACTAATCGGATTCCGAATGGGTCGAACGGGAGTACTAAGACAGCAGCATGTTCTGGGTGGGAGGAACCCTTGGGGGGAACCGTTTTATCGCTCCAGGCATTATGGTTTCTGGTTTCTGGTTTCTGCTCCGAAAGCGAGGTTGGCGGCGCGCCGCGCTGCCACGCACTTTTGTGGCTCACGGGAGGGAGGCCTGCGATGCGGTCGAGTCCGCCAGGCTGCCGCGATCCCGAGCGGAAACGCCGTGGCAGCCAACATGGCTGCCTCGTGCATTGGACGCCGACCGGCGGGGCCGTTGCTTGTCATGCCCAAGCCCTGAAAGGCTGAGCTGTGAAAGCAGGCGTTGTGCGAGTGTTTTGAGTACCTATCACCTATCAATAGAGTGTTTGGATCTACTCTGTTGGAGACAGAAAGAAGCTCTATCACAACGTCGGCGGAGCGGCCAATGCGCGCGGCGATCTTGAGGGCACCACCAGGAGCTGGCAAGGCCTCATCGCACGCTACCACACGTGCCGATCCGTGCCGAGATTTACCCGCACCCGGCGTTGACAACCTCAGCTTAACACTCATCACCAGTCGCGACCAATCGGAGCAGAAACCAGAAACCAGAACGCAGAATGCATGCCGCTTTTTTGCTGTTCCCACTTGAAAAAAATCGGATGGGGGACACCTGTTCATTGGCCGGAATGAGCTCATTAGGACGAAGCGGGAGATGTATTCACACCGCAGAAACCAGACCCACAGGCAGATCCCACGGGAAATCGAGGCGGGTGTCCCATAAAACAGATCCCAGAAAAACCAGAGAGCGCCGCAGAAACCGACCGACCCCTGGGTTTTCGGCTATGGGAAACCGCCATGGGAAACCGCAGCAGAAACCCGATGGGAAACCGACGTCTGGTATCTGCTTTGTGCACGAATGGCGCTCGAGTGAGTGGCGCGCACAATGAATCGAGCACAACGACAGCGCGGAGCACAACAAGTTCACAGAGAGTCGTGGGGAGAGAGACAACAGGAGGAGAAGAGACGACGCTGGGCCTGGGTGAGACGGCGCTCGCTAGACGAGTCAGCAGTCTCACGAGAGAGAGCGACACTAGAGGACACATAGCACGGTCACACACACACACACACACACACACACACACACACACACACACACACACACACACACACACACACACACACACACACACACACATCTCACAAAGTCATCTCACAGAGACTACAGCCTAGGAAGAGGACTGGCGGCGGCTCCACCCCTGAATTACTGTCAAAATGCGCACGGCCGCGCCCCCAGTCTGTCGCTTCCGGCTACGCAATCGCACAACCCTTCTGGTTCGCCGCCCTCTCGAGCTCGCGGTTGGCGGCGACGGTCGCCGCGTGCGCTTTTGCGACGTCGTCGCCAAACTGGTCGAGAGGTGCTGACTGCGCGTCGACCAGGTGGGCGACCTATGGCGAAGTCGCTCGTTGAGAGGAGGCCCACTGCCCGCTCCTCCCCTCCCAGCGGCGGCGTGAGGCGCACCTCGACGAAGAGCTCCCCGAGCGCCTCGACCTCGCCGGATATGGCCTAGCGGAGAGGGAGGCCGGGTCGAGCCGAGACAGTGCTGAGAGCTCCTCTCCTCGCCAGAGAGAGCGCCTGGATGGCCGCCCCCCGCTCCTCGATGAGGGTGTTGTTCAGCGCCACCGACTCCTGCAGCGCCTGCTGATTCTGCTGCGGCGGCTGCTGCTGCAGCACCTGCATCTGCTGCTGCTGCGGCGGCGGCTCCTGCGGCGGCGGCGGCGTCGCCTCGTCGTACGGAAGCTGCGACGTCGGCCCCGGCCGCGGAGCCGCCCCCTCTCTCCTCGCCCCCTCTCTCCTCGAGGCGGCGCCGCCATCCTTAGCCACCGGCGCCGCTGCCTCGCTCCACGTGACCCTCTCCGCGACGTGCTCTGGCTCTGCGCTGCCGCCCGCGCCGCCGCCCGCGCCGCCGCCCGCGCCGCCGCCCGCGCCCCCGAGGCCACCCGCCGACTGCAGCACGCCGGCCAGGCCGTGGTCGACGGCGCCCCCCACCCTCGCCCGCAGCGACTCCCACCCGGCCGAGGCGGGGGTCGACGTGCCCGGCTCGGTCCTACACGCGTCAGCGGTGCGCCGGAGCTCAGGGGTGTGACTCGCGAGGGTGAGCCGCTCTCCCGGCGGGGCGGCGCTCCTCGGCCGGCTCGAGGCGCCGCCTCGGCCGGCGCCGCCCCGGCTGGCGGCGGGCGTGTGCAGGCTCGGCTCCGGCGGCGGGGAGGCGGCGGCGTGGAGCGTGGCGCCGGGCGTCGCAGGGGCGGCCGACGGCGCGCCGGCGGGCTGCATCTGCTCCATCGCGGAGCGCGCGAGGGCGGCGATCTCTCCGAACCGGCTGACCTCCGCCTCGAGCGCCGCGCGCGCCTCGGTGGCCGCCTCCGTCATCGAAGTGCTGCTGAGCAGGGTCCGCGCCTGCCTCGCGAGCCCTCGCGCCTGCTCTTCGAGGCCGCTCAGCCGCGCCGCCTCCGCAGCGCCGAAGCTCCACACCGAGGCGACGACGAGCTCCTCAAGCTGCGGCGTGAGCGCGCGGAGCGCGTCGATCTGCTGCCGCACCTCGGCCAGCGTCGTCGACGCGCCGCCGTCAGAGCTCTCTGCCCGCACAGACACCTCGTCGTCGCCGACCGCCCGGATGGAGAGCTCGCGCGCACGCGCCGCGAGGAGGAAGGCGTCGTCGTGCGAGGCCTCGAGCGGCGGCGAGCCGTAGAGCGCGGTGCGCGAGCCTGCAGAGCGGCGCGGCGAGGGGAGGCCGACGGGGTGAGGGCGGGCGGCGGGCGGGGGTGGGGCGGCGGGCGGGGCGGGCCGGCGCCAAGGCGCGTGTGGTGTGTGAGGGGGGCGGGGGGGGGGCTGCGGCGCCCGAGTCGTGCATCCGGCTCTCCCAAATGTCGAGCGCTGCGGAGGGCGTCGCGGCGCCGCCGCCAAAGCGGCGCGAGGGCGGCGTCGAGGGCGCTCCTCCGAGGGCGGCACCGCGGGCGGGGCGCGCGAAGGGCGCGGGCGAGGCCGACTCCCGCGGCCGCGAGGACGGCTCCATCGAGAGGAGCGCGTCCCAGGTCCGGTTCACCTGCGGCCGCCGACCAGCTTGTGTGGCAAGGCGCCGGCAGAGTGTGCACGAGTGCTGCAGTGCCTCGCTGTAGTGCCTCGCTGCAATGCCTCGCCCTCGCAAGGGGCGCTGAGGCGGCCGTGCTACTGTGACGGCCGGTGCCCGTGTGGCACCCGGCGTCTGCTTGTGTGTGAGAGAGGAGAGCTTCGTTCTGCTGGCGCTGCTCTAGTACACACCTGCGAACGACTGGCAAAGATGTCGAGCGCGTCGCCAAAGAGGGATTCGCCCGCCGCCTGCCGCAGCTGCGAGTGATGCGAGCCGGCCTGCGCCATCTGCGAGCGCGCCGCCTCGGCCACGATCTCAAACTCGCGCACCGCCCTACGCACCTCCTCCGCGAGCGGCTCGATAGCGGCCGGCGTCACCGCCCGATCGTCCGCCGCCGTCGTGGTGGCCGCCGAGAGAGTGGTCCACATTTGAAGCACGTTCTCGGCGCGACGGCAGAGCGCGAGCGTCGTCTCGATTGAGCTCGAGACCTGCGCAGCCGCATCTGCCGTGTAGCCAAATGCGTTGTCGCCGGCCGATCGGAGCAGCAGCTCGCGCCCCTCCTCAATCTGCCGCACCAGCTTCGATAGCACGAGAACCGCGTCGCGCGACGGCTCCTCCATCAAGGACAGCGGTGGCAGACCGGTGCGAGTCGCTCGATGGAGCGGTGACCGCCCTCCTACCGAGAACGCCGCCGCCGCGGCCGAGGCGGAAGAATTCTTTTTTAGCCTGTGTCTGCCTGTCCAGCGGCCCTAAAAAACAGCGCCTGACGCATGGCGTTCAGGCGGCACTTCTCTCGCGTCGGCTCCGCCGAGCGCTGCACAGAGACCATCTTCACTGACCACCAACGACAGGTGTGCGACTACGCGCTCGTCTACGCGGAGAAGAAGAACGACGGCGAAGCGCCGTACTCGGTCTCCTTCACCGCGACGCAGAGCGGCGACGTCATCGTACAGCTGCACCCGCACTCGCAGCTCGAGCGCGCTGTGCGCCAGGAGCGGCAGGCGCAGGCCACGGAGCCGCCTGCGAGCGCGAGCCCTGCGGCGCCGCCCGCCCCTGCCGCCGCGCCGCCAGCCGCGGAGCCGGCGCCCAAGACGTACGCCGCCGCAGCCGCATCGCAGCCGCAGGGTGCCACCGCGGGTGGCCAGCCCGCCGCGCCTGCGGGCCCGGCCGCCGCCGCGCGCGTGCCGCCGCCGCCCAGCGGCGGCGGAGTGCGCGGCTGCTCCTTCACTGTCCCTAACCCGGGCAGGAAGCGTGGGCAGCAGCAGCGCGGCAAGGGCCGCGGTGCCAGGGGCCGTGCCGATGCTGGACCCCGTCTCGTTGACAAGAACGCGCTGTCCGCGCGCGGCAGCGGGCCCTCGCGCCAGTCGCGCTCGCCGTCGCCCGACTCTCCGCCCGCCAAGCGGGCCGCCTCCGCTGACTCGTCCGGCTATGAAACCGATACGCCGGACGAGGTGCAGCAGGAGGCGGTCCGCAGGGTATGCGGCGCGCTCGGCATGAGGGAGCAGTTTGAGGCGGCGATGGCGGCGGGCGAGCTGCTCGAGATGCTCAAGAGCTTGCCGCGAGGGGCGGTCGAGGCCTCTGTCCGACAGATGCGGGGTTACAACCGCACGGGCGAGTGGCCAGAGCCCATTCTCACCAGCCCTGCCCCGCAGCGCGGCCGCTCGCCAAGCCCCGTCGATGAGTGGTCAGATGGTTAGTGCCCGAGAGCGAGGGGTCCGGGGGGGAGCACAAACATAGGACGCCCAGCCTTGCCCTCGTGCCGCCGAGTGCATATCCTATGCGAGAGAGATCCCCTGTGCCCTGTGCCCAGCCCTCTCCGCGCGGCGATGCGCCCTCCCCCCTCGCTTTTGCAAAATCCTGCAAAGGTGGGGACGTGTCTGTCCTCGACCCAGCCCTAGCTTGGGATGTCCGTTGTATTTATTTATTTATTTATCAGCGGCCCTAAGGGATGTCCGTTTTTTCTGCTGTGAGAGAGAGTTGTTTTTATTAACCCTTCGCAGCGGACCTGTAACATCCTTTGGTTCCGAGTCAGAATGTCTAAAATCTAATATGAGAATGACAACTCTAACAGTAACACTCAAAGCTGAAATGACTCGACCGGTGTGCACAGAGCAGATCAAGTAGCCGAGCTACGCTCCTCCAAGTGCTGCGCAACGCGCGCTGGTGACGTCTGGTCTGTGCCCGCTGTGTGTGGGCGAGGTCCATGAAACACACAACGTTTCCCCCCTCTCGACTCGCCACCCCCCACAGGCCACGGCTGGTGCCATGTGTATGGATTTGCGCAACGCGCAACCGACGCAGCCAACGCGCCGGAGCGTCACGACACGACTCCGCCCACCTGCGAGCTGCCTCAGTTAACGAACCGGACCAGCTCGTTGGTCACGAACTTGTGCCGGCATCGCCGCTTGACCTGGAGGCGAGCGACCCGGGCCTCGCCGTTGCCGGCGGAAGGGTCGACACTCCAAGCGCAATGGTTCAGTGTCGCGTGGCAGTGAGGGCCTCCGTAAGCGACGGCGCATTCCGCTGCCGAACCCCGCCCCGGCGCAGTGAGCCTACCGTCGAGAGGCCGGGAGGGGTGAGGAGGCGGAGGGCCGATCGCGTGATGAGGGACAGGATCGTCGCGCCGCGACGCCGCCTCCCGCGCCACTGCGGACCCGGAGCGAGCAGCACAGCCGGAGGCGAGCAGCAACGGCGCCGCAGCCACTTCCCCTTTCGCCGCCGCCGCGGCGGCGGCGGCGGCGTGGCTCTGGCGCAGCTCGGGGAGCGCGGCGAGGAGCGAGGGCGGGATGGGCGCGGTGGGGAGCAGCAGCGGCGACTGGATGAGCGACGGCGGCGGCGGTCGCGGCGGCGGCGGCGGCCGGCGCGGCGGAGGGCGGCGGGACGGCTCGGCGAGCGCGGCGGCGTGCTCGGCGAGGTGGGGCGGGAGGGGGGGCGGCTCTGTCGCGAAGAAGAGCTCCACCACCTCGGCGGGCACCTCCTGCGAGTAGCTCTCCTCCTCCTCGTCCGGCCCGCGCGCGTCGACGATCGAGAGGGCCGCCGCCGTGAGCGACGCGCGCGTACCGGTGTGAGCGGCCGGCTCGCCGTCCTCGTCCTGCGGCACCACCACCAGCCAGTTGTGCAGCACCCCGCCCTCGTCGGCGACGGTTTGCTCGGCGCCTGCGAGACGCGCGTCCAAGGACGTGTGACGGACACGAGTGGCGGGGCAGTGTCTGCACAAGCCGTGCTCAGGCGCCAGAGGTGTCCCAGCGCAAGCAGCCGGCGGGCGCCTCGATGATGAACTTGTACGCGTACTCGCCCGGCGGGAGGGGGAGGACGAGAGACCAGTCGGAGCAGGGCTCGGCGCGGCCGGGCGAGTCGCACCGCCTCTCGAGCGGGATGCGCTCGCTCCAGTTGTTGAAGGAGCCCGAGAGGAACGCGGCGTGGCACTCCCCCGGCCACGAGAAGGCCGTCGGGACCAGCCGCGGCCGCCGCGGCGCGGCAGGAGCGCGGTGCGGCGCCGCTCGAGCCTCCGCCCGACCACCCGCCTCGACCCGCCTCGCCGCCTCGCTGCACGGCGGCCGCATCGGGCCTGGCAGCTGGAAAAGCGGCGGCTGCGGCGGCTGCGGCGGCTGCGGCGGCTGCGGCGGCTGCGGCGGCTGCGGCGGCTGCGGCGGCTGCAGCTCGGTTGCGTGCAGAGCGTGGTGGTCGGCGGCATGCACGTGCACCTCCCCGAGCATGTCTCCACTCTGCAGCTGCATCTCCTCGCTGCCGATCCTCGTGGTTGGCTCGGCGGGCGGTGCGATGGAGCACCTGCGGACGAGGGCGGGGGGGAAGGGTGGTGGGGCGGGGAGGGCGGGGGGGGGGGCCAGGGGAGGGCGAGGACGCGAGGGGGCCACTGAAGCAGCTCACCCCTCCCGAAGAGCGACTGCGGCCCGTCTCTGCTCGTCGAGCTCCTCCTGCTGCTGCGCTATCTGCTCCTCCACGAGTGCCTGCCACTCGCCGAGCGCGCTTCCGAGCCCCGCGAGCGGACCCGGCCGCTCCTGCAGCCACCCGACCACCTCGCGCGCCGTCGAGCCCGCCGGCCACGCCCGCCACCCAACGGGAGCGAGACCGTAGGCGCGCGCGGCGGCCCACGCCGAGACGCCGGCGCCCGTCGAGAGAGGCTGCGAGGCGGCGGCCCACGCGGAGGCGCTCACCCCCTCCACCGTGCCGCGCCAGGCCTCGGGGACGACACGCTCGACGAGAGGCTGCAGCAGCGGCTGCAGCAACGCATCCAGCGGCCTCCCGCCCACAGAGCCACTCGGGCCCGCCGCGCCATCAGCGCTCCCCTCGAGCGCCGCCTCGCCGGCGGCGGGGGGCCCGCCGCCCGTCCCGCCGCCTGTCTCAAAGAGAGAGCTCGTCTGCCCCGCATCGCCTCCATCCGACGTGCGTCCGCAGTCCGTGCTCGCGCTCGTGCTCGCGCTGAGCGTGCCTCTTCGCAAGCAGGCTCGCCGGCTCTTGTCGCAGCCCGTCGTGGGCGCTTTGCCCGGCGCCGGGGACGGATTCCGCGAGCCGCCGGGCCGATCGGCGAGCACCGCCAGCCGCGAGCCCGAGCCGTCGATCATTGCCTGCTCCGTCGTCGGCACCGACCCTACCGAGCCGAGAGAAGTCGCCGAGCGGCTGCGGCGGAGCTTCGAATCAGAGAGGGCACCGCAGTGGAGACTGCTCGCGGTCGGGCCGAACTGCGGGCCCGTGGGTGCGGTCAGCCGTGAGAGCTCGAGCATCGACAGCCGCGAGACGAGCCCGCGCGGCAGTGCAGTGCCGTCCGCGAGCGTCTCCCTGCTCGACGCGAGGCACGGCTTGTGCCGCAGGCGCGGGTGGGTGTCCGCGTACTCGCTGGACTCGGAGGGCGAGCGCGAGATGGTTTTGCGCAGCCCGAGCACCCCACTGCCGCGGTGTGTTTTGGACATCGAGACCGCGACGAGAGAGAAGAGCAAGAGGCCCGCTCACAGGGCCATGGAATCCAAAAGGATCCTTTCATCATGGGCGCGTAGTCTGACACAACCCCCCAAACGCAACGCCCCCTCCCTCAACCGTCAGGTGTAGTGTAGTCTTTTAGCTTACTGGGAGAAAAGGGGAGAGGGGCTCTAGGCCCCTAAGGGCCCTACGCGCGGCGTGAGAGCTTGGAAGCAAGCTTTGCACGGCGATCGAGGATGGCGCGGTTCACACCCTTCACCGAAGCGATGGAGATGCGTTCCGTGAGGTGTGAGAAAATGGGAGGGTATCTCTCTCTCTCTCTCAAGTCTCAACCGTCAGGTGCGAGATGCCGCCGCCGCCAGAATACATGAACATGTACATTCGTGTGTCCCCGAGCCGCGGGCGACGCGTGCAGTAGGGTGACCGCGTGGCGACACCAGGGAGTGAGTTGTGCTCGTCGAGCCCTACCCATCTACCTAGCAGCTAACTAGCTAGAGGCGCACTGCCACACTGGCCCAAACACACAAAATAAGAACCCTGCCACCTACGCGCTGTGAATGAACTCGCCTCGCTCGAGTGTCACCACACCCCGTGCTCACACCACCGTTCGAACCCGTAACCCATTACAAAGAAGAAAAAACGCGGGGGGAAAACGAACGCTCCGTGTGGGCGAAACGATGCACATTACCCGCACGAACACGGTGCGCCTCGTGCTAATCCTCGCAACACGTCCGACGCGCTGCAGTGCCGGCTGTGCAATAGACCCGGATGCGGACGGCGTCGTCAGCATTGAGCGTGGCGAGATCTTTCCACGCGGTGAGGTCCAGGCCGAGGCGTTTCAAGATTGCCAGCACTTGCGAAACGTGACCATTCCGACCTGGGTGAGGGCCATCGGCGCTCGAGCATTCGCGCGTGCAGGCTGCGTGCCATCGGATCGCTGTCACCCGATCGCGGTCCGATTTGAGCACTCGGAAGCATCGCCCAGCAACCTCGCGTCAATCGGGCAGGGTGCATTCCAGCAGACGGTGCTGCTGGAGCTCGCGCTCCCACCGAGCCTGGTTCACGTTGCCGCCGAGGCGTTCCAGTACGTGGCACGCCTCGACGCGGTCACCGTGCCCGGGAGCGCGGTCTCGCTCGGCAGAAGCTCCTTTCGTTGCGATTCGTGGTCGT
This sequence comes from Emiliania huxleyi CCMP1516, assembly GCF_000372725.1. Lineage (NCBI taxonomy): Eukaryota > Haptophyta > Isochrysidales > Noelaerhabdaceae > Emiliania > Emiliania huxleyi. The sequence goes on along the minus strand of NW_005202113.1, from coordinate 152,947 downwards.
TCGCCGACAACAGCTATTCCTCGTCGCTCCGCAATGTCACCTTTGCCCTGCCGAGCGACCTGGCAGTGATCGAAGCGAGCGCATTTGCCGGTTGCGGCCTACAGGGGGAGGTCCGGGTCCCGTCCGGCGCCTACATCGAGGACGGCGCCTTTGCGACAAGCGCCTTTGTCCGAACGCCCGCTCCGCCTCCGCCGCCCTCGCCGCCTCCCCCTCAACCGCCAGAGGATGGTTTGAAGTCCAGGCTACAGACGCCGGGCGGGGCTGCAGTCCGCGCGCTCATCTTTCTGCTTGGCCTCCTCCTCTTCCTCGTCGCGGTCTGCCGGTGCAAAGAGCTCCCGAAGCTGACCTACCCGCCGCCATCGACAAGCTCTCAGCGCAAACCAGCGCCCGTGGCGCGCCGTCTGAGCGATCTCAGCACGCGCATGCGCGAGTTTGAGGCTTGGCGCCGCGAGCGATCGTTCGCGCCCCCACCCCGTGCTCCTCAGAAGGAGAAGCGTGCGCAGCTGCCTCCTGTCGCGTCCGCGGAGGTTTCGCTCGAGGAGAAGGAGAGACAGGACTATGCGGAGGTGTCGCTGACCATCGGGGAGAAGGAGGAGGAGGACCGTGAGATCCGCGAGCCTCCGCCTCCGCCGCCACCGGGCGATGCTGGGCCAGGCGAGGGCGGCGTGGGAACGAGGCGGAGGGACAGGCGACGCGCCCGGCGAACGGATGGCTCCTCCGAGCTGAGCCCCACGCCGGAGGAGGCGGAAGGAGAATTAGAGGCGCAAGCCAGCGGGGGCGGCGAGGACCCGAAATCTTCCGGCGCGCTCGATGTGTGAGCACGGAATGGTGACACTCGAGCGGTGGGGTTCACGGCGCGTGGGTCGGTGCGCCGCTCTTTGCAGCGAGGGCTGCGAGATGGTGCATATTGGGTGGTGCCGTGGTGCGTGGGGGGGGGGGGGGTAATCAAAACGGAGAGCCCCAGGCCCTCCAGCTCCACGAGGAGATGGGTAAAAAGGAGCAAGTCCTCGCCCATGCGGTCTTTGTGCAGGGTCTTTGTACGGGACCGACCGAGTCTTTCTTTTGTGGTGTGTGCCTGTGTGTTGTTGTGGCTTGTGGTTGTGCGCCAGTGTGCTCATTCGGAAGTCGGAAAAGAGAGGCTCTTGAGTTTCTTCTATATCGGTGTGATTTTCTATATCGTTGTGCTAGGCATTGAGCGATCTTGAGCCTACGGGTGCGGTGGCGTGTTGGGCTGGTGCTGGGCCGCGACCAGGGCTGATACCATGATCCATATGTGACTGCGGAGAGTTGAGAGACGTCTCCGTCGCGGTCGTTGGCGGCGTGGCTGAGGGCGGCGCTGGAGGCGACCGAGAGGGCGCGGCGTGGCTGGTCTCATGGTCTACAGCAAACCATAGACCACGCTGAGAGAACGCGACGCTAAAACCCGACCGCAATGGATGGTAAAACGCGGCGGGCGATCCATCCACACGGGTTTCGGTGGGTTGGATGGGGGTGGTGACCCTCGAGCGAGGCGAGTTCATTCACAGCGCGTGGGTGGGTGGGGCAAGGCGTGGCCGGGAGACATATGTCTCAATTCTTCTTGCCGTGGGGGTCAGAAGTGGTTGTTATTTTTTGTGTTTGGGCCAGTGGCAGTGCGCCTCTATCTCTCTAGCTAGCTAGCAGGGAAGGGCTCTGCGAGCACAACTCACTCCCTGGTGTCGCCACGCGGTCACCCTACTGCACGCGTCGCCCGCGGCTCGGGGACACACGAATGTACATGTTCATGTATTCTGGCGGCGGCGGCATCTCGCACCTGACGGTTGAGACTTGAGAGAGAGAGAGAGATACCCTCCCATTTTCTCACACCTCACGGAACGCATCTCCATCGCTTCGGTGAAGGGTGTGAACCGCGCCATCCTCGATCGCCGTGCAAAGCTTGCTTCCAAGCTCTCACGCCGCGCGTAGGGCCCTTAGGGGCCTAGAGCCCCTCTCCCCTTTTCTCCCAGTAAGCTAAAAGACTACACTACACCTGACGGTTGAGGGAGGGGGCGTTGCGTTTGGGGGGTTGTGTCAGACTACGCGCCCATGATGAAAGGATCCTTTTGGATTCCATGGCCCTGTGAGCGGGCCTCTTGCTCTTCTCTCTCGTCGCGGTCTCGATGTCCAATATGTCCTCTTCGCGCACCGCAGCTCGGGTAATATCGACAAACTACGATCTGTGGGGCCCTGTGTTCATGACGGAATCAGCTGGGGCTGCTCTGCTACCCATCTCTCAGTAGAGTGTCTGTATTTAGCGTGTTTGGGTCTCCATGTTTGCGGTTTGGAATTTGGCGTTGGGCCCTATTTTGTCTACTTATTGATGACGGAATCGACGACAAAGGAACCAACGACAAAGACGAACGCGGCCTCGTTTTGGATGGGAGAAGGCAGTCCTTCCCATTTTTGGCGAAGAAAGAAAAAGTACGCGGACACGCCAACGCAAGAAAGTAAGCGGACACGAGGATGGGAGAAGGACAGGGTCCCCACCTGCACGAGCAGGCCAGGATTTTGGAAGGACGATCAGGGGAACACTGTAAACACGGGAGCGGGGAGCGCATCGCGACACGGAGAGGGGCTGGGCAGGGTTCACCCACGCGACGGGGGATTCCTCTCTCTCGTATAGAGGACAAGGTTGCACCCGGCGGCACGGGCACGCGGGCCTCCTACTGGCTGCTCTCCCCTAAGTTCTCCTGAATTCGTTCTCCTAGCCCTGACAAGGCTCAAGCGTCAAGGGAGAGCTGCAGGCTCACAGCCAAGTAGACTCCCTTCTCCACTGGCAATCTCTCTCTCCACGAGCGACAAGAAGAGTGGTGATTTCTTGTTGGTAAATTCTTGTTGGTTCTCAAAAATCTCTCTCTCGTGAATGTCTGTGTGCTTGTGCGTCTTGGGGCCGTGTTTTTGCGTGAATGGCTGCGCGCCTGACCGTGGTGCGGGCGTGCGGCCTCTGAGTCGGCGTTGCGCTCGCGGGACCCCGTGTTGCGTGTCTGACTGTCACTGTGTAACCTCTCATAGACCAGCGCGCAGCGCGATGGGAGGTTTTCCCTTCCTCAATCGCAAGGTCTTTCTTATCAACCTATCTGTGAACGGCGTGTAACATCAAAAAAGAAAACAAAGCTCTTTGATTTTCGCCTGAGCCTCCCGCCGCCCTCCCCGCCGCTTCCGCAAGCCCGCCGCTGCCAATGCCGCCACCGCCGGTACCGCTGCCGCCTTACCCACCGCCGCCGGCGCCTCCCCTGCCCCCAGTGCCACCTTCTCCTCCGGCTCCGCCCCTGGTACCCCCGCCGCCCCTACCCCCGCCGCCCCTACCCCCGCTGCCCCTACCCCCGCCGCCCCTACCCCCGCCGCCCTCGCCGCCGCCTCGTTCTCCGCCACCGCCGCCTCCGCCGCCTCGAAGCCCTCCAAGCCCTCCGCCACCGTCACCGCCAACGCTGTCGCCTCCACCGCCCTCGCCGCCGCCGCCGCCGCCCTCGCCGCTGCCGTTGCCGCCGCCGTCGCCGGCGCCGGCGCCGTTGCCGCCGCCGTCGCCGCCGCCAGACGCGCCCGATAGGCTGTCCATTGTCTCCGCCAGGGCTGCTGGCGCTCTCGAGGCGCTGACACAGCGGCTACATCAGCGGCGAGACTGTCCCGGAGAGTGATGAACACGAGAGATCGCACGAGAGTAGGCGCTGAAGCAGAACGGCGCGATGCTCATCAGCGATCTGTCTGGGTGCGACCCTGGCGCACCGGGCAACTACTGCAGCTTCCGCCGAGGCCTCGCCACTTCGCTGGTGACGGTGGCCGCTGGGCTGGCCGCGGCGACCGCGCTCTACGCTTGCACCTTCCTGCCGCGCTACCGCCGGCGGCGCGAGAGCAGGGCGCGCGCACAAGCCTGTAGATGGGCACTACACAGAGATGTTTCGACGAGAGCGCTCTCGAGAGGAGGACGCATTCAGCCGGTCCATTGTATTCGTAGCCCTTGCATTCGTGCGGTGCTCCCCGATCACACGGCGCGGTATGTACACACCGCAGTCATGCCCTCCCCCCCCTGACCCTCGCGTCTTCGTGGCGTTTATATACAGGCGCACAAGCGGCTTGTGGAGGATGACAGGAAGGCGGCCTTGCAGGCAGTCGAGAGCGTCGACGCCTCACCAAGTCGGTCGCGGCGGCAGACGGCGAGCAGGGGCCGGGGGCGAGGGGCGGCGCTCGGCAGTACGGAGAGCGTCGCCGCGCCGAGAGCGAGGCCGGCCTCCGGGCAGACGGTGCCTCCGGGCAGCGAGTCGGCCGACGTCGAGGAGGAGGAGTGGGAGGAGGAGGTGGAGGAGAGGAAGGGGGAGAAGAGACCTCTCTCCCCCGTGCCACCGGAGGAGGAGAGGGAGTCTGTGCCGCAAGAGAGCCGGATTCGGCGGATGGCGAACGTGTTGTTTGTTTGGGTGCAGCGTTCCCCGGCCGGACGCCGGACCCCGATGCTGACCTACCTCTGATCAACTTCAGATTCGAATTGACGAAGTCTCTGCGTTGTAGAAAGGCGAAGAACAGTCTGGCTCGGACTGGACACCAACGCGGTATGGGTTGGTCGCAGCGGGGTGGACGCGAGACACGGATCAGCTCCTCCCCGCTTCGGAGCCCAAACCCAGGCCACTCATCGTTTGGCGAGCGAGCGAGCGAGCGAGCGAGAGCGAGCGAGCCAGCGGCGATGGACAGCAGATACAGGCCACACACGCCGAGTACGCTTCGCACTGTGCGCTCCTTTGGCGCGCAGCTCGGCTCGACCCTGCCCGAGGAACGCGGATCTTCCCCGCTCTTTGTCCGCGCCTCCTTTGAGGTTCGGTGTGAGACTGACTGGGGCGAGTCGGTCGCCGTCGTCGGGAGCACTGCCCAGCTCGGGGCATGGCGGCCAGAGGCCGGCATGCGCATGACGACCAATCAGCGCATCTACCCGTCTTGGCGGAGCGAGCCGCTCCTCCTCTCAGAGGTGCTCGAGCTCGAGTACAAGTTCGTTGTGATTGGGCCTGACGGCAACGCGGCGCGCGCCCGCCTCCGCCGCCGCCGCCGCCCCACCACCACCACGCCTCACCGCCCGCCGCTCGCCTGCTTGCGCCGCGCAGGTGCGGTGGGAGCCGCTGCAGCACAACCGGCGGCTCGCCCTCCAGTCGGCGAGCGAGGTGCGGGTCGTCGCCGACTGGGGCCAGCCGAGCAGCATGCCGCCGCAGTCGCAGGTGGACCCGCTCTCGCTCGCGCCGCTCACCGGCAGCGTGCTGGGCGCCTCGTCCGTGCCCGCGCCGACCGCGCCCGCGCGGGCGGGCGAGCGAGGCGGCGGGTGCGGCAGCAGCGCGCCGGACCACCGCCAGGCAGCAGCTTTCCCACCGCCTTCCCGCGGCCCCTCTCCAGCCCCTTGTGCCGTCTCCGCCCCCCTGCCTCGCGTCGAGCCCCGCCGGCGGCCGCTGCTCCCACCCGCCAGGCGCCCCGCGAGGCGAGCGGCATCGCGCCCGCCGTCGACATGACGGTCGACCTCCCGGCGGGGCGGCTGCTCGTCGTGCAGCAGCACCTGCCCTTCAACGTGGCTCAGGCCGAGGACGGCAGCTGGGGCGGCGCGCGCGGGGAGAGCTTGGCTGCCGCCGGACGAGGACACGTCCCCGACGGTTCCTCGGAGCTCCTCGCGTAGGCGAGTGGGACGAGTGGGACTTGCTCGCGACGAACACGCAGGGAGGGCGGCACATGATGGGATCCTTGAACGTGGAGGCGAGACGCGCACGCACTAGACACGCCCCAGACACACTCCCCAGGCACTCCGTCGACACTCCCTAGACACTCCGGACACACCTCCAAGACACGATTTCTTTGGCACTTCCTTTGGCACTTCCTCGACACCTCCCAGACCACCGCCGCCTCGAATGGCCTCCCTCGCCGAGGGGTCGTCGCTTCGCCGGGGGTCGAGGCCCCGCCGTGCTTGACGCGTCCTGTGGCCGCGTCCCGCAGGTGCTCTTCGTCGGCTGCGTCCGCACGCGCGTGCCGCCCGAGGCGCAGGCGGCCGTGGCGGAGATGCTCGCGGTGTACAATTGCGTCCCCGTCTTTTTGAGCGACGCGCTGTACGACTCGCACTGCAACGGGTACGGGCCGACAGTGCTGTGGCCAATCCTCAACAACCAGATCCCGGACCGGCACGCGGGCGGCAAGGGCGGCGACGGCGCGACCGCCCACGCCTCCCACGCCCCCGAACCACACCGCCCCTTCGTGTCCCGTCTCACGACCTCACGACGCGTCCACGACACGTCCATGACACGTCCAGCGCGCGTCTACGGCACGTCCACGACGCTTTTCGCTCTCCAATGCGCCGCCGCAGGCACGCACGTCTCCTCGCTCTACAATGCGTACGTGCGCGCCAACGACGCCTTCGCGCACACGATCCGCTCGGTGCTCCGCGTGGGAGACATGATTTGGGTGCACGGCTACAACCTGACCCTGCTGCCGGCGGCGCTGCGCCAGACCAAGCTGCCGGCGCACTGCACCGTCTCCTTCTTCCTCCACTCGCCCTGCCCCTCGCCCGAGGTGTGGCGCGTGATCCCGCACCGCTCAGAGCTGCTGCGGGGCATGCTCGCGGGCGACGTCGTCGGCGCGCCGCACATCGAGCGCGCGCCGCCCGAGCGGAGCGGCGGCTGATGCTCGCCGCCTCTCCTCGCCCGCAGGCTTCCACCTCTTTGAGTACGCGCGTCACTTCATGACGTCCTGCCGCCGGCTGCTCGGCTTGGGCGAGAACGTCGGCGGGCCGACGGGCGGCGGGCTCTGCATCAACACCGGCTCGCGCCGCGTCACCATCACGGCACCGCCGCCCGCCGCCCCAGCCGCCCCTGCCGCCCCTGCCGCCCCTGCCGCCCCAGCCGCCCCAGCCGCCCTCCCTTCCTGTAGCTGTGCTCAGCCGCCCTCCGGTAGCTGTGCCTGTGCCGGAGCCCCGGCCCGGCCCCTCCCCCCTGCGCCGCCCCCTCCGCTTACCTCCCCCGCCCCCGCCACCCCCACCCACTCGGCGCCCCAACAGGTGTCGCACGTCGGCATCGACCCGGACGTGCTCAACGCGCGGCTCCGGCTGCCGGAGACCGCGGAGCACGAGGGGCGGCTGCGCGAGCAGTGCAAGGTTGGCGAGCGGATCGTCGTCGGCGGCGTCGAGATGCTCCACCCGCTGCAGGGCGCACACATCAAGCTGCTCGCCTTCCAGCAGCTCCTCGAGAACTACCCCGTCTGGCGCAAGCGGCTCACGCTGCTCCAAGTCTGCTTCCCCGACAAGCAGCGGCCCGAGCAGTCGGCGCAGCAGTCGGCCGAGAACCGCGAGGTGGTCCGCCGCATCGAGGAGGCGTTCGGACCCGACACCATCCGCTACTTTGAGGCGCGGCGCTGGCCGAGACCGCCCGAGACTTGCCCGAGATCGCCCCGGATACCCGACGCCGTCGTCCCGCCACCGTGCTGCGGCGCGGCGCGACGACGCTCCCTCCCCTGTGCCGCAGCGCGCGTGTAACCCTCCACCCCACCCCACCCCACCCCACAGGTTGGTGCGGAGCTCGACGCCAAGCTGTGGACCAAGAACACGCGGCTCGCCCTCTTCCGCGCCGTGGACGTGCTCCTCAACTGCGCGATGAAGGACGGACTCAACCTGCTCCCGTTCGAGTACATCCACACCAAGCACTCGCAGCAGGCCTCGGGCGTCGTCGTCCTCTCCGAGTTCGTCGGCTGTGCGCACGTCCTCAACGGCTGCGTCCGCATCAACCCCTTCAACCTCGAGCACGTCGTCGAGCAGGCGAAGCGAGACGGCCCCCCCCCAGCCCCCTCCCCCCCCCCCCCCGGCACTGTCCGCGCCCGTACAGTCGTCTGATGCCACCTGCTTGCCCCCGTAGCTCGACGCCGCGCTCTCGATGCCGCCCTCGGAGCGCGCCGCGCGCCTCTCCAAGGACCACAGCTTCGTCGCCTCCCACACCACCCGCACCTGGCTTCACGTGGCCGTGCAAGACATGCGGCGCACCGCCGCCCTGCACGCGAGCGGCGAGGCCTCCTCCTCCCGCCCCACCCTCGCCCTCTGCTCCTTCGGCTCCGAGATGCGGGCGGGCCAGCAGCTGCCGCCTCTCAACGTCGAGGCGCTCGCCCGCGCCTACGTCCAGTCGACGCGGCGGCTCATCCTCCTCGGCCTCGACGGCACGCTCATCCAGCAGGAGAAGGTGATGCACCACCGAAAGATGTTCCACGACTTCTCCGACCACTCGCTGCCGCCGCCGCCCGCCGCGCTGCACTGCCTCGCCGCGCTCGCCTCGGACCCGTGCAACCAGGTCTACGTCATCTCTGGCCGCTCGGCCTCCGACCTGGAGGCGTGTCTCGGCAACGTCGACGGGCTCGGGCTCGGCGCTCTCCGCCCCTCCACGCCCCTCCGACCCCTCTCCACGCCCCTACCCCCTCCGCCCCTGCCCCCTGCCCCCTCGCCGCCGCGCCTCGCCCGTCGCCCAGCCGGCGCCGCGCGCGCGCAGGCGCCGAACTCGGCTTCATGCAGATGCGGCCGCGCTCCGGCAAGTGGCTCAAGCGCGAGCTGTCGCCGGCGCAGGAGCGGTGGAAGGACACGGCGAGGCCGATCTTCGAGCGCTTCACGCTGCGCACCAACGGCGTCTACATGAGCTGGCAGGAGTCGGCCGCGATCTGGTGCTACCACAACGCCGACCCGGACTACGGCCGCTTCCAGGCGCGGCAGCTGACGGTCGCTCTCAAGGAGCAGCTCAAGGGGACTGGCGTCTCGGTGCTGCACTCGCTCAGCAAGTGCCAGGTCGAGGTGCGCATCGGCGCCATCAACAAGGGCGTGTTTGCCGACGCGGCGCTCACCGAGGCCCACGCCGGCGGGCCCGTCGACTTCGTGCTCGCGATTGGCGACGACGACGACGACGAGTACATGCTCTCTGCGGTGACGGCGCGCGCGAGCGGGCCCGCGATGCTCGAGCGGCTCCGCGGGCGCCTCTTCACGGTTGCGGTCGGCAGCAAGGACTACTCGCACGCGCGCTTTGTCTGCGAGAGCTCGCGCACCGTCCTGCAGCTCATGCAGACGCTGCGCGACGGCAGAGACGCCTCCTTCCGGTCATAGCACGCGGGCGGGCGCCAACACTTCATGCACCACTTGAGAGAGGGACTGGGAGAGGATCGAGAGGCGGATTGGGGCGCGGGTCGGGCAGCCTAAAGCCGGAGCCTAGAGGTGGAGCGCGGGAGGCTCGTGGAGAGGGTGTGTCTCGACAAACCGTCTCTCGGGGATTTAATGATAATATGATATGTCTGTTAACCCCGCGGCGGAACGCAGAAAAGTTCTGCTTGAGCCTTGACCACATAAAAGTCTGTGTGTCTCCGGTCTGCGCGACACACCAATCACCATCCCCATCCGTACTTCACAAAAAACAATCACCGACAATCCTCTGACCCCCCCGGTATCAACGAGACCACTCTCACAAGAGCAGTCCCGAACTGTAATCGCGTTCCGCTGAGCTCTCGCTGTCACTGACATTTTCTCCGGTCGCGTTTGTGTATCTCGAGTCTGGGGTTGCATGGGCCATGATCAGGGCTGGAGGAGGGGGCCGGCGGCCGCCGCGCGCGGATCGAGGAGCCTGAAGAGGGCTCGCACACGCGGCCGGGGGCGCGGCGGCGCCGAGGCCGCCTTGGCACGTGCTCTTCTCGTCGCGACGACGAGCAGCGCTGAGAACTCGACGCAGCGCATCACGTTGACCGCCGTGACGATCCTCCAGACGGCGGCGAGCGAGAAGCCGGGCCGGCGGACGGCGCAGACGAGCGCGCCGAGCGCGAAGGCCGTGTTGCCCACATGCGAGGCGGCGAGCGGCCGCAGGCAGCGCCGCGCGATGAGGGACCCCTCGAGCGCGCCAGAGACAATGTAGGCTGCCATGCTCGCGCCGAGCCACGCGGCGGGGGCGCTCATGGCGGCGTGGACGGCGGCGTGGCGCGTGAAGAGGTGCGGCGCGGCGCGCGACACCCACAAGCTGAGCGCGCCGATCCCGACGCCGAGCGAGGCGGACGCGAGCGCGACGCGCGACTGGAGGGTGCGTGCGAGCCTCTCCTTGGTGCCGAGCAGCTCGGGCAGGTAGGCTTGGGAGCAGACGCCGAGCGCGTCGCCAAAGGGGCAGAAGAGCCAGTAGAGGCACTCGAAGACCTGGTGCGCCGCGAGCGCCACGGTGCCGAGGCAGGCGACGCTCGCCGTGATGGAGAGCGACATGGCCGAGCGGGCCGAGAGCGCGAGCGACATCGGGGCGACCAGCGCGGCGAGGGAGGCGAGCTCCGCGCGCTTGGGGAGGACGAGCAGCCGCCGAACGCCGCCGAGCGCGCGGAGGGGCGCACGCAGCTGCCGCCGCAGCACCGGCTCCTCCGCCTCTGGTTCCGGGAGCACCCCGTCCTGCTGCGACGGCGACCAGGCCGGCGCGAGCCGCGGGGCGGGCGCGCCGTGCTTCCGGATCCAGAGGCGGAGGAGGAGGGCGGCGGAGACGAGCTGCGAGGCGACGGTGCCCCACGCCGCGCCCGCCGCGCCCAGGTTGAGCGGCCCCACGAGCGCGCAGTCGAGGACGATGTTTGCGACGGCGGCGAACGGGACGGCGAGGAGCGACGAGTTTGCGTCCTTGTTCGCGATGAAGCCGGCCTGCAGCACCATCGCAACGAGGGCGGCGGGGAGGCCGACGGCGCGGATGAGGGTGTACTGAACGGCGCCCCCAAAGGCGGCCCCGTTGGCCGCCCCGCCCGCCATCATCAGCCGCATCAGCGGCGCGGCGACGAGGCGCAGCGCCGCGGCGAGCGCGAGCCCCAGCGCGACGGCCGAGGTGAGGGAGGTGCCCACCACGCGCCGCATGCCGTCGGGGCGGCCCTCGGCGACGGTGCGCGCGCCGAGTGCGGTGGTGGCGACGCCCAGCGCCGAGCAGAGGTACTCGAGGTGGTCGCACGCCTTGGTCGCCGGCCCGAGGGCGGCGAGCTGACTGGTGCTCGACGCGAGCCCCACGACCGACGTGTCGATGAGGGAGAGGAGGGGCGAGGAGAGCATCATGGCGAGGGTGGGGAGGGCAAACATGAGGATGCCCCGCAGCGTTGGGACGGTGGCCGCTGCCTCCCCCGCCTCCTCCGCCTCGCTCTCGGCGGCGGGAGCGGGGGAAGGGAGGTAGGTCTCGGGCGCGGGCAGGCTGACGATCAGCTCGGTGACGGGGGCGGTGGCGGCGTGGCCGTCCCGGAGGAGCGGGGACTCGGGCGCGGGCAGACTGACGATCAGCTCTTTGACGGAGCCCGCCTCGCCGAACGGATCGTCGCCCGAGCTTGCGCCGAGCTGCTCTCCCCCGAGGAGCGAGAGCGACACGCTTCGTTCGGAGGACACCCCGACCGTGGCGTCGAGACGCGCGCTGGTCGGAAGAGTGGAGGGGCTGGCGCAGTCGAAATCGGCGAGCGCGCCACCGCTGACCCCGCTGTTTTCACCCCCACCGCTTTGCACAACTTGTGCACAACGTGAGCGCTGGAAGCGCGGCTGCGGACGCAAATGAGGTTGCGCCGAGCGGAGTGCCGCGGACGGCAGGCACAAGAGGGCGAACACGAGGGTGTGTAGCATGGTTTGCCGGTATGTTCGGTTGTGATCAGAGTCGCCGTCGCCGGCGGAAAAGTTTGACGAGAAGCTCTATGGTGGCCGAGACTAAGACCCTCAAGAGCGAACACGATGTGCTCCTTTCGTGTATTTCTTTTTCAGACATCTTTGTTTGGAAACACGCACAAACACTGCTTAAACTTTACTTTCCTCCACCCCGTCTCGTTTGTTTCCGTGTTTCTCTAAACACCCTCTCCTTTGCTCCTCTAGCTCCTCCCGCTCCCTCCCTTCTCCTTTCCTCTCCTCCTCTATCTCTCCCTCCTCCCCTCTCTTAAACGAAGAAAACAAGTTAATCTGCGCTTTCTAGAGACAAACGGGGAGCCGGGACGCGATGTGCGGTCCTCAAGTCCTTATAGCGCCTCGTATTTCTTTTTTAAAGAAGGTTTCGGAAATAGTGTTCGCATGTCAGGCACAGGCAGGGACTCGGAGACACACCCAAACACTGACTGCCACTCTGAATGTGACTGGACACGGGACTGCCCGGGGGGGGGGGGGGGGGCTGGCAGGGTTCTAGAATGCGAGCAGACACACCCCTCTTGCCGATGTCACGCCGTCGCCGTTCTCAGCCGTCCCGAGCCGACCCGAGTTGTCCGAAACGATAACAACGCGAGCACCCCGACATACTCTCCCTCGCGCCACCGACATGTCGAGCAAAGCGCGGCCGTCGACGAGGCACGTCAGATCGCCCTTGGCTGTGAGGCGGCAGGCACCAAACGCAACCAAGCCGAGGTCGGCTCGCAACCCTTTGAAGGCGAGTTCAAGAGAGAGTTTGTTTGTCGAGTTCAATGGCCCACTCCCAACGCAGGGCAATCGCAGATGCCAATGCTCACGCTCCCTTGCCATCTCAGGCGAGGAAGGAGGTGCTCCTCCTCAAGCGTATCTTCGACGAGTTCGACCGCGACCGCGACGGCCGAGTCTCGCAGAGCGAGCTCGCGTCCGCCCTGAAGCGGTTCAGAGACCAGACGAGGCCGCGAGGCCAATCGTACAAGTCGCCGGCAGAGCAGTCGGCCGAGGGCATCGCTCTGTTGGCCTTTCAAGTGATGGACTCGGACCAGGACGGTGCGGTCTCTTTCGACGAGCTGCTGCGGTTGTGCTTGCCCGAGGCCAGCGAGCAGGACGTGCAACGGTGCCTCGCCCTCGTCGCTCCAAGGAAGAGCAATGGACCGCCAGAGGTGCCAGAGGTGGCAGGCGCTGAGATCTCTGCCCTCTTCGGCATGTATGACACGGACAGGTCCAACTCCATTTGCGTTGCCGAGCTCGAGGCAGCGGGCGCATGCGGCCTCGATCAGAGGGAGCTGCAGAACCTCGTGGAGGAGCACGACGTGGACGGCGACGGTGAGCTGAACCTATGCGAGTTTCATGACTTGATGGTCTCGACGGGCGTTTTCCAGGCAGAGCCAAAGGGCCTGTTCGAGTATGAGCGGGATCGCGAGCGGGAGAGGGCAGAGCTGCACAACAAGCGACAAATCTTCTTCAGGCAGCCGTGATCTCGCGCGCCCGCTCTGTTTCAGTTCCTGTTCTTGTGGAAGGCAGCCGGAAAGGAGCCATGAAATGCATTATAGAAAAAGGCTATCGGCCATACCGACCCAGTTTGTGTAGTAGCAGCGCCCTCGAGACCTACATAGTTTTTCCACTGTGTCTCTATCCAGCTTCTCACTTCGTTGGCAGTCTCTCCGACGGATGAGAGAGAGAGATTTTGTTTGTTTTTGTTCGGATGAGTATGAGTCTCTCCACCCACGGGCACACACTGACAGAGGCGGCCGACGCGAGGCACTCGCCATGGGTGACAGGGGCGGTGGTAAGGTCTCCCACTGTGTGTGGGCTTCGCTAGAGGTGCGGCCTGCGCGTGTGCTCGCCCTTGAGGTCTTGGGGGGGAAGGGGAAGGGGCTGTGTGCTAGGCTGTGTGTCTGTGCATGTGTGTGTGAGTGTGTGTGCGTGTGTGTGCTGTGCGAGCCGCCCTGAACGACCACTATGGTGAGCGCGCCGCGAGCACCGAAGCGCCGCAAGCGGGCGAGACTGTTTTCTTTTGTCATCGGCGCTACCCGGTCGGCAATATATGTGTATATGCTGCCGCCTCGTTTCCTCCTCCTCCTGTTCTGCTCCGCCGCCACCGCCCTCCGCGTCCCCTGCCTCTCGCGCCGCGAGCTGCTGCTCGGCGCCGGCGTTGGCCTGCCGCTCGCTGCGCCGCCGTCCGCAACAGCAAAGATGCCGCTCTCCACCGACGAGCAGGACCGGCTCGATGCGCTGAGCAAGTTCTCTCGCGACACGCTGCCGAGCACCACGCTACCGTCCGGCGTCGTCGTGCTTGACCTCTATCGGGGGAGCGGGCCGGAGCCGCGCGCGGGCGATCTTGTCTACGCGCACTTCAAGGTGTGGCCGAGGAACTTTCGGAGCGGCACGCCGGCGGACAGCTCCTTTCTCGACACGCGGCCCCACGAGTGGCGACTCGGCACGCCGGATGAGCGGATCCGCGCCGGCTTCGACGAGGGGATTGTCGGGATGCGCGAGGACGGTTGGCGACGGCTCATCGTCCCCGCCTCGCTCGCATATGGCTCCGCCGGGCTGACTACGCAGCGAGGGGTCGCCCTCGTCGAGCCGGACGAGCCGGTCTTTGTCGACGTCATCCTGGTGGATGGCGGCTCTGGCCGCTGCGCCGAGATCCTGCGGCCAGCGGGTGTCAGCGAGGTGGGCGCCAGGAGGCTCAAGAGTATCTCCTGTGTGCGTGGCGCGCCCTGAGTGCTGAGACCCAGCGGACAGACAGTGCGAGTCGGGACGGGGAGTCGGCACGCATATCCTAAGGCGGACTAGCCGCGTAGCTATACAGGCGTGAGGAGAGGAGCTTTTATAGCCACGGCGGGTACTAAGTGCCGTGTCGGGGTCCTGGCTACACACGGACTGCGTCATCCACAGTACACCCGCCCCGACCGCCGGGCGCCGGCACTGCTATCGCAGCCCGCTCGCCTCCTGCCCGGCCTCCAGAGCCGCCAGGCAAATCGCGTAGTCGACGGCGCCGACCCGAGACGCGCGAACGACCTCCGCGTGCAGGGCGCGCAGCGCCGCGGCGGCGGCTGGGCACTCGACGCCGTCCGTCAGCGCCGCGACCGCGCCAACCCCCTCGACCAGCAGCTCCCGCTTTGCGGACGCCACGGCGTCGGCGTCCTCGCCCTGCCACGGCAGCCTGCCCGCCGCCAGGTAGGCGAGGGTGTACAGCAAGCTCTCGACGTCGTCGGAGGGGCGCGTCGCGCGGCTCTCGTCGGCCGCCAGGCTCGCAAAGAGCAGCGAGCCGGCGGGGCCGGCGGCCGGCGGCGGCGCCTCCCTCCCGGCGGCTCCACCGGCGGCGGCACTGGCCGGCTCGCGTGTGCAGGATCCAAAGTCTATTAGGTGCAACTCGCTCGCCGGGTGCAGCTCCGCCGCGCCCGCGGAGAGCAGCACGTTGGACGGCTTCACGTCGTTGTGCACAAAGCCCGCGGCGTGCAGTCGGCGCAACAGGCCGAGCAGGCAGCCGCCGACGTGCCGGAGGAGCTCCCCTGTGAGCGGTCCGCTCTCGCCCCGCCTCCGCAGGTCGTCGAGCGACGGGCCGAGCAGCGTCAGGAGGAGGGCGCCGCCGGGCGTGCCCTCTCCCTCGGCCTCGTGGTGCAGCAGCCTGGGGAAGCCCGGCACGCCCGACATCGCGGAGAGCACCTCGGCCTCGCGGGCAATCGCGCCGACCTTGAGCCCAATTTTGACGGCCACAGGCTCCGTGTGGCCGGGGAGGTGGCCCCGCCGCACCTCGCTCTGCGTCCCCAGCCCGACGCGAGGCCCGATGTCCAGCTCGTCGATGGCAGAGGCTGTAGCTGTGCGGAAGGCGGTGCCAGCCTCGTCGAACGTGAAGGTGCCGCCCCAACTGAAGCCTGCGGGCGCGGGCACGTCCAGCAGCAGCGGCCTCGGGTGCAGCGCCGTGCTCACGGCGGCGGCGCGGCCGGTGGTAACGAGGGCCGCGAGCATGTACAGTGGCGCGAAGCCCGTGGGCGTGCACAAGTTTCTTTTTGGATGTTTTCTTTGCGATTCTTTGAAAAAAGCACTTTGCGTTTCCGGAAATTTCAGGGAAAACACAGAGGGTGTTTGGTGCTCCATTCTGGAAACTCGCGAGTTTTCCTGAGTCTGAGAGCTGGTCTGGGGCAAAATCTGAGGCAAAATTGAGGAAATCGGCACGATACCCAGGCGGTCACAGGGGGAAAAGAAGGCCTGCACAAGCTTCTTTGTGTTTTCCAGGTTTACCCGGGGTTTTCCAGGTATACCCGCAAAATACCCGGTAACTTGCCGATTTGGCTGATTTTGGGCCCAAACCAGCCTCAGTGCTCAGACTCGGCTCAGAGCCCGGAAAATTTGATGGTTTCCCCGGGAAAATAGAAGGGAGAGAAAAAGGAAAAAAGAGACGGGGTGCGAGAGGAAAAGCTTGTTCAGCCTAAGCGCGTCTGCCCCTTCCTATCTCACTTCGCCAGTCCCTCGCGATTCTCGCTGAGGGAGGGTGTAGAGGATGTAGAGTGTAGAGCGCTGTAGAGCTGTAGAGATGTAGAGCGCTCTGGAGCGCTGTAGAGCTATAGAGCTGTAGAGCTCTACATCCGCCGCGTGACGATGCGGGTGCGTTGTAGAGCGATGTAGAGGCCCTCTACAGCATGAAATCTCTGCAACAAACTCTACATCATAAGGCACCGGCGCGACGCATGGCAGGCTGGTCATGACGCAGTTATAGGGTGTTGTGTGCCGTCAGAGGGACTCTCTGTGTGTCAGTGATAATCAGAGCTCCAGTAAGCTCGGAGACACCCCATTAGTGCGACTCGACCTCTTTGAGTCACTGCCTTCCCGGCGGGTTGGCTGTAGAGCCTCTACAACAAACTCTACAGCAAAATCGCGCTCTACATCGCTCTACATCGGACTCACATCGTCCCGCGCCGGATGTAGAGCTCTACAGCTCTACAGCGCTCCAGAGCGCTCTACATCTCTACAGCTCTACAGCGCTCTATACACTACACTCTACATCCTCTACACCCTCGCCTCAGGATTCTCGCTGCAGCCTTCATGCCACCTCGCGGTCGTCCCACTCTCGTCGTTCTCTCAAAGTCTCTCTCCTGTCGCTTCCTCCTCTGTCGCGTCGCTCCCCTCTCTCTGCGTCGTGCTGCGACGACGACGACGCCAGAGAGAAGAATTTAAACAATCCAACTCAGAGAGAAGAAAGAAAGAAAGAAAGAAAACAGAGAAGCCCCATGAGATGATGAGAAGCGCACCCAGCGAGCCGGATGATCGGTCGGTACTGCACGAGCAGGATTTTGGAAGGACGATCAGTGGCACAGGTGGGGCTCTCCTGCGCCTGCCGACAAGGGACACGACAGGCTCGCAGCGCGGTCGGTGCACGGTGGACTCCCAACTCCACTGGCGGCGGTCTATCTCAGTCTACCGACCTGCCTCCAGCTTCTCACTGGCAGTCTCTCGCTGCCACCGGCACACTGACACAGGGGTGGCAGGGGCGGCGGCCGGAGTCTCCCACACGCAGAGAGAGAAAAAATACGTCTTTTGAGTCTGGCGCCGCCCAGACATGAGAGAATAAATAAATAAATAAAACGGCCATCCCAAGCTAGGGCTGGGTCGAGGACAGACACGTCCCCACCTTTGCAGGATTTTGCAGACATGAGAGAAGAAGAGAAAATTGCAAAAGCCGAATTCTCTCCGCGCTTCGAACGAAATCTAAGGTGCGATGCTGCTCGCTGCAGCTCGCTGCTCCTCCGTCGCTCCTGGGTGACTGCTGGGATCAAATCTCACCACACGTACTGCCCTTCGCCCACAGGTTTCTGTCACCAATGCTCTCCCTCGGATTCGCTGGCTCCTCCGCGCTTGTTGTCGGCTCGCGTGCCGGCCACGGCTCGCGGATGTCTGCACCCATGATGGCCAACGTCGCCGACACGCTGGCCACGATGCAGGGGCCGGACTTGTATTGGGAGGAGAAGGGGCCGCTGCAGGACCCGCCCAAGGAGGAGTCCGACTTCAAGGAGTACGACACCTTCTCCACCTTCCTGGCGGCGTGCCAGCAGCACGGCGTCGACCTGACCCAGCCCGACATCACGGTGCTCGCGCCAGGCAACGTGGCGTGCGAGCAGTTCTCCGCGGTCGCCGGCCCGCTCACCAAGGCGGTGTGCGAGTACCACGTCATCAAGGGCGTCGTGAACAAGGACTCGCTCGGCTCGGCCGACCTCACCACCGTCGAGGGCTCGACGATCACCTACCGGCGCATGTTCCGCAAGGACTTCCTGGACAACGCCTTCTGCGGCCAGCCGTCCTCGCCGCCCCGCACCAGCTACTGCGCCAACGTCAAGGCCGACAACGGCCTCATCCACGGCCTCAACGAGGTCATCTACCCGGGCTGGTCCGAGTCGTCGGGCGGGTACGGCTCGGAGGGCGACGCCGCCACCCGCGCGTAAGCCGGCCGGGCGCGATGCCGGCCGTGACGCTCCGGGCTGGCGGATGCGCGGCGGCGGGCCGTCGGCCGTGCCACACATGTCTCATTGTCTGGACGCTTGTGCGGCGTGTACCACCGTGTAGGAGCTTTAGAGGATGTGAGCTGTCGCGAGTTGGCGTGTCATCGTCTTGGTTGCATGATATCTGCAGGGCTGAAAAATGTGGAATTTGCCGCGAGGGAGCTATAAAATAGTACATTCGCGGTTCTCGGCCTCGAGAGCAGTCGCGCACACCTTAGCGGCACACCACGTTCGTACTCGCGATCGTATTATTTACGGGGTGTGGACCCTGTGTTGTCCAGGGGTTGTGCGCTGGGCTCTCCTGCTCGGCTCCAGCCAGTAGACAAGTCTTGTCATCAACAGAGTAGAAGGATCTGACCTCGGGGCCGATGTGACCAAGCGCTGGTAACGTGGTTTAACCTCACACCCATGGTCTCACAGCGTGTACCACATGGTCGGCTTGCCCATCAACGTGACGTACACCGACCGGAACGCCATCATCAAGCGCGTGCGCGAGACCAATATCTTCCTTGCGGACGCCAAGAAGATTCAGTTTGCGCTCTCCGTGTACGTGCACGCCTACCCTAACCAAGTCTGCTCCGTCTGGGTGTACTGTGCGAGCCTGGAGGACCTCCGCGCCGGATCTAGCAGTCGCTCGAGCTAGCAGTGGGCCTCGTGTGAGTGTGTGTACATGCACGTGTATGCAGCCTGTGCCTGAGCGGAGGTATGCTCGTCTCGTGTCCATCGGTGCCGTGTGTAGAGCCGAAAGCCGTTTTCGCCACGCCTTCAGACAGCCGTCAGTCATGCTACGCGGAATGCTACAGCTCTCATTGGAGGTTTGGACGAGAGTCGAGAGGGCCGCGTTCTCGCTCTCGCCCGCCCGCCCGCCGGGCCCGGCGCGCGGCGGCGGCGCGGCCGGGGCCCCGCCCCGGCATGCCCCGGCAAGCCGGCAATATGTCTTATATATGTGCGTGTGCCTATGCCGTGGCATTGTGAGTCGACAGCGTCACAGTACACAGATAAATACCCGCAACATCCGAGGCGAGACAGACACTCTGGACGCGTACAAGAACACGCTTCACAAAATAACCGAGACCCAGACGAGAGTCAAGAGGGGGAGATACACTGACTGGACTGACAGGAGAGCGTCTGTGCGCGCGCTGAACAGAGACTGGGGCCCGAGTGGCGCTTCGCGAGTCAGGGGACGAACCTGCCCGTCGCCGCCCTGCTCTCCGCCACGGCGGCCGCGTACTCGCCCTTGAGGCGCTCGACGATCTCGCCCGCCGTGCTCACCTCTTTGATGGCGCCGATGCCCTGCCCGCAGCCCCAGATGTCCTTCCACGCCTTGGCGTCGGTGTTGCCTCCGGAGCCAAAGTCCATCTGCGTGACGTCGCCCTCGGGGAGGTTGTCGGGGTCGAGGCCGGCCGCCATGATGGACGGGCGCAGGTAGTTTCCGTGCACGCCCGTGAAGAGCGACGAGTAGACGATGTCCGCCGCGACCGACTCGACGATCGACTGCTTGTACGCGTCCTGCGCGTTCGCCTCGGCCGACGCGATGAAGGCGGAGCCCATGTACGCAAAGTCGGCGCCCAGCGCCTGTGCGGCCAGCACGCCGCTCCCCGTCGCGATGGAGCCAGAGAGGCAGAGCGGCCCGTCGAACCACTCCCGGATCTCAGAGACGAGCGCAAAGGGCGAGAGCGTGCCCGCGTGGCCGCCCGCGCCCGCCGCGACGGCGATGATGCCGTCGGCGCCCTTCTGGACCGCCTTCTTCGCAAAATGGTTGTTTATGACGTCGTGGAAGACGAGGCCGCCGTACGAGTGGATCGCCTGGTTGACGTCCTCGCGCGCGCCCAGCGAGGTGATCACCAGCGGCACCTGCGACGGCGGCGAGGCCTCGCCCCTCTCTCTCCGCGCGCGAGGGCAGGCGGCCGCGAGGGGCGGCGCGGGAGGCGGCCGGCCGGGCGGCGCTCGCCTCGTGCTTGACGCACGCCTCGAGGTCGTGCATCAGCCGGTCGTTGGAGCGGTGGACAATCTGGTTGACGGCGAAGGGCGCGGCCGGCGAGTCGGGGTGGGCGGCGTCGTGCTCCGCGAGCTCCGACTTGATCCGGACCAGCCACTCATCGAGCTTGTCCTTTGGGCGGGCGTTGAGCGCCGGGAATGAGCCGACGATGCCCGCCTTGCACTGCGCGATGACGAGGTCCGGCGTGGAGACGATGAAGAGCGGCGCGCCGATGCAGGGCAGGCGCAATTTTCCGGCCAGCTTGGACGCGGCCGACATCAGGGGCGTGTTGGATAGATGCATATGCAGCGTTGCTTTCAGCGGCCAGGAGCGTCGCGCACTGGCACTAACACAGTACACCAGACGGCCGCCAAGCCTGCGACTCCTGCCGCAGAAAGAAAGGAAATGCCAAAAATTATTTTTATTTCTTTCTTTCTTTCTGCAAATCGCCAAATTATTTTCTTTTCAGAAGCCGTCGTTGCGCCTTGCTTGGCTACTAAGTCTCTCGTGTCCGCGCCGACGCGCTTTTTATAAGTCTCTCGTGTCCCCGACGCTCTTTTAACGTAGAACGTCTCCGCTGAACAAACCGAGAACACCGCCCGCCGACGATCGATCAGTCCACAATCGTCGGCCCGCTGCAGCGGACCCGCAGCGATGGATGCCGCCGCCCCCCCGGCCCCTACGGCCGACGCGCCGATGCACGACCGGCCTCCGTCGGACGGCTCTCCGGCCTCTCCGGCCGCTGCCGACGGCCGCGAAGGAGTTAGCGGGCTCAGAGCCACGGCGTGTGGAGGGTCGCCGGCCCGCGATCCAGTCCCTCCGGCCGCTGCCGATCCAGTCCCTCTCACACTCAGCGATACCCGGGCCCCACTTTGGCGTGCAGATCCTGCGTCTCTCACTGCCCGAACAACAGTCAACAGAGGCGGGTCCGCCGCAGGTCCCCCACTCTCTAGTCGTGTGAAATACACGTTGAATTCATGAATGTCCATCAATGTCCCACCCCCCTGCGCGCGGCCTCTCGCTCCTGCACGACATGGATGCCTCTATTGCGTGTGAGTTCCCGCCACCGGCGGCGGCTCAAAAGAGATTTTAGCAATACCTTAAAGATAACGCCATCCGTCACGGCAGTGCATCGCCGAAGGGACGGCAGAGTTTACCTGAATCGAGAGAGGTTTGCACATCGCGCTCGCGGCGTAGCTGTCGGCGCGGTCGACCCAGCCACATGAGTTTGATAGGTTACAGGCGGGGTAAGATCCGTTAGACGCGTCGTCGAATTCTTCTTCGCGGAGTCGCTTAGGCGGCTCCGGTGGTGTGCCGGTGATAGTACTAGCACGCGCCAGTTCGCACCTGTGTCGAGCCTGTGTGCTGTGAGAGAGACTTGGCTTTTTAAATTCTTCTTCGCGTGTCTTTCCCTTTCGAATGGAGCTAGGTCGAATGGACCTCGCCGAGGTCGAGGCCAAGGCTCCGGCTGCTCGCAACGCGGCGACGTCGCTCGAGCCTGTCTGCGTGCCGGCGCCGCTCGTGCTCAGCAGTGTCGCGACGACGCCCACCGTCAGCTTTGGGACCATCGCCCCGCGGGCGTCGGTGACGCGCGCGCTCGCTGTGAAGAACGTCGCGCCGCGGCCGCAGCGGCTGGAGGTGCGCGGCGTCGGCCGCGGCGGACTGAGCGTCCAGCCGCCGCTCCTCGAGCTCCCGCCGCACGGCGAGGGGGAGCTCTGCGTCACGTGGGCGCCGCTCTCGCACGGCTCGATCCCAAAGCGGCTCGAGCTGCTCTGGAACCGCTCAAACACGCTGGCGGTGGAGCTCAAGGGGCTGTGCGCCCCCGCGGCGCCGCCCGGTCCGACTGCTGCGCCGCCCGACGTGGGCGACGCCATCCTCGCCCTCGCCACGGCACCCGCTCTCTGCAAGGCGCAGGCGCACGACGAGCGCATGCCGCTCAGCCCGAGCCGGCTCACAAACAATCGCGCCTCGTCCTTCTCGTCCAAGTCGCGGCCGAGACGCAACTCTCGGCTGGGAGACGACCTGCTCGTCTTTGACGAGGGCGCCGCGTCGTTGATGGCGAGCGCGTTCTCCGCGCCGCCGGCCGCGCCGCCCCAGCCGGCCGCGCCGCCCCAGCCGGCCGCGCCGCCCCAGCCGGCCGCGCCGCCGGCCGCGGCGAGCGTCGAGGTGGCGGCGGAGCGGCGCAAGCTGGCGGAGGAGCACGTCGAGGAGCTCGAGGCGAAGCTCAAGCAGGTGCGGCGAAGCAAGGCGCCGAGCGTGCCGGGCAGGCTGCGGCTGAGCAAGCCGCCGCCGAGGGGCGCGGCGCCGAGGGGTGCGCCTGCGGGCCGCCTCGAGGGCGCCGCGGCGCTCGGCGGGCGGACGAGCGGCTTCTTCTACGACGCGCGCTGGCGCGAGCGGCGCGAGGCCGGCTTCACCACCTGGTTCAACTTTGTGGTCGGCGGCAGCCGCACCGTCGCGCCGGGCGGCGGCGTGGCAGGCGGCGGCGGCGGCGCGGGCGAGCGGCAGACTCTCACGCTGATGGAGTTTGAGAACCGGAGGCAGGACGCGGTCAACCGGCGGCGGATGACGACGCTGCTGCGTGGCCCATCGCTCCGGCCCGTCATCGCGCGCCTCGAGGCCGAGGTCGAGTCGGGCTTGCTGTGCGTGCGGCCGAGCCTCAACCTCGCCGCCGACGTCGGGCAGCGCGACAACCTCCTCTCGCTCCTCGGCTGCTACAACCCGCTCTGGCTCCGGCTCGCCCTCGAGGCCATCTCGGGCGAGATGGCGCCGCTCGGCGCCGCGGCGGACGACGCGCACGCGCTGCGCAAGTGGCTCGACAAGCGCTTCCTCGCGCCCATCCGGCTCGACCCCGCGGCGCGGCCCGCGGCGGTGGCGGCGGCGGCGGGCCGCCACCCCGACAAGGTGTGGGAGGAGGCGCGGGCGGCCGCCGTGGGCGAGACGCACAAGTGCATCGTGCGGCGCGTCCTGTGCGTCCTCCTACTGCTCGACCGCGCCAAGGAGACCACCGTCCTCGAGGCGGACCCGTGCCTCTTCTGCCCCGACTCGACGATCAAGTCCACGCGCCAGATGGCGATCGAGTTTGCGCGCTCCTTCCTCTCGGGCGGGATCGGCGACCTCGCCAAGCACCTCGCCTACATGGACGCGCCCCTGGCGCACGCGCAGACCGCCCACCACGAGTTCAACTTCACCGTCCAGTCCCTCGCCACCGACCTGCGCGACGGGGCCCGCCTCTGCCGCCTGCTCGAGGTGCTCGAGGTGGCGAGCGCGCCGAGCGGCGGCGCCGCGGCGCTGCGGCTGACGCCGTCGCTGCGGCTGCCCGCCGTCAACCGCACCTCGAAGCTCAAGAACGTTGAGATTGCGCTGCGCGCGATGGAGGCGGCGGGCGCCCCGCTGCTCCGCCACCCGCCCGACCTGCACGGCTGCGCCAAGCTCCTCGTCGAGGGGCACTGCGAGGCGACGCTCGACCTGCTGTGGAGCCTCATCTGCCACGTGGCGCTGCCGAGGCTCGCGCCGGTCGGGATCGTGCTTGACGAGGCGCGCCGCGCCCGCCGCACCGCCAACACCGACTTCGCGCCCGCCGCGCCCGACGGCGCCGAGCAGCCGGCGGCCGTGGCGGCGCTGCTCTGCTGGGTGCAGTCGGTGGCGGCCGTCTACCGGCTGCGGCTCTCGGACCTGACGGGCGGCCTGCGCGACGGGCGCGGGCTGCTCGCGCTCGTGCACTTTTATGTGCCCGAGGCGCTCGGCGACGGCTTCGACGCCCGCGCGGAGCTCGGGCTGCAGCGGCCAGCCGGGGCTGAGGAGCTGCTCCTCGAGGAGCTCGAGGCGGGCCAGTGGCTGCGGCCGGTCGAGGGGGACACCGGGCGGGCCGCCGAGGCAGAGGCGCGCAAGGCCGCCAAGCGGCGGCTCTCCCTCTTCGCCAGCTCCCTCCACGCGCTCGGCGGCGTGCCGCAGCTCCTGATCGCCGCGGACGCCGTCGAGACGGGCCCGGATGAGGCGGTGGCGGCGGTGCTGCTCGCGCACCTCTTTGCGCGCGTCATGGAGCTGTCGACGCAGACCCGCGCGGCGCGGCTCATCCAGCTGAGCGGCTGCGCTCGCGGTAAGCGCTGCGTCGACCCGTGGAAGCTCATGAAGCAGTGCGTCTTTGCGATCCGGATGCAGCGGCGCCGGCGCTCGAGCAAGCAACGGGCGGACGCGCGAGCAGAGCTGCGATCGCGGGTGGTTCTCTCTCGCGCCGTGGGCGCCTGGCGCGACCGCGTGCTGTTCCTGGAGAGCGTGCGGGCGACGCGCACGATCCAGGCGGCGGGGCGGCGCCGGCGCGCTGTGGCGAGGCTCTCGGCGCTTCGGGCGGCTGCGCTCGCGCTGCAGCACTTCCTGCGGCGCCAGGCGGCACGGAGCCTCGCCGCGCGCGCGTCGACCCGAATCCAGTCCGCCGCGCGGATGCTCGGCGCCCGGCACCGCCTGCAGGCTGCGCGGCTCGCCGCGGTGCGCGTGCAGGCGGCGGCGCGACGCGCCGCCGCGGCTTCGGAGCTGCGTCGCCAGCGTTGCTCGCGCCGTCTTCAGGCGGTGGTCCGCGGCCAGGCCGTTCGGCGTGCGCTTGCTCTCGACGCGGCAGCCGCCACGTGCGTGCAGGCGGCTTGGCGCGCGTCGGCCACTCGCGCCTCCTTCACCTCTGCCGTGGCTACGATCGTCTCGATCCAGTCGAACGTGCGCTGCGCGACCGCCGTGCGGAAGCTCGCCATGCAGCGCACGAGCGCCGTCGCCGTCCAGGCGCAGGCACGCCGCCTCCTTGCCAAGGCCGAGCTTCGGCGGCACCGGCAGCTGCATACAGAGCACATCGGATGCGTCAAGATGCAGGCGGCGGCTCGCCGCCGCGCCGCGGTGCAAAAGAAGCGCGTGCAGCGCGCGGCGCGCAAGCTGCAGGCTTTGGCGCGCGGTGGCGCCGACCGCCGCTCGATTGCTCGCAGCGCGACGGCTGCGGTGCGCATCCAAGCGGTCTGGCGCTCCGCCGTGTGCCAGGAGGCATTCGCTCGTTCGGTCGCGGCGGCGGTGGCGATGCAGGCGGCGGGCCGGCGCGCCAACGCCGCACGCGTGCTGCGCGTCTCGATCGCCCAGTGCACGCGCGTCCAGTCGCTCGCCCGCGGCGCCGCCGAGCGCCGCCGGTGCGCCGCCCGCGCGGCGGCGGCCGTCACGATCCAGGCGGCGTGGCGGTCGGTGACGCTGCAAGTCGAGTTTGCCGCCTCGGTGGCGGCCGTGGTGGCGGTGCAGGCGGCGGCCCGCCGCTTGGCTGCGATGCGGCGCTTGCGTGTCCAGCGCGGCTGCTGCACGCGGCTGCAGAGCGCGGCGCGGCGCCAGCTGGCGGTGCGGGCAGCGCGGCGCGAGCGTGCGGCGCGTGCGATCCAGGCGCTCCGGCGCGGCGCGGCGGCGCGGCAGCAGGTCGCCGTGTGGCACGCGGCGGCGACGCGGATCGAGGCGCAGTGGCGGTCTGCGCGCTGCCAGGCTCTGCTCGCTCGCTCGGTCGCGGCGGCGGTGGCGATGCAGGCGGCGGGCCGGCGCGCCAACGCCGCACGCCAGGCTCACCTCCGGCTCGTTTCGATCGTGCTGATCCAGTCCTCGGCTCGCCGCCTCGCCGCTTGCGCGGATGCGCGTCGGCAGCGCGCTGCTCGGTGTATGCAGGCCGTGTCTCGTGGCTCGGCTGCCCGTCGCATTCTTGCTCTCCAGGCCAGCGCGGCGGCTAGCATCCAGGCGGTCTCGCGGGCCAACTTCTGCCGCCAGCGCTTTGCTGCGATGAAGCTCGCTGCTGTGGCCGTCCAGGCGGCGGCCCGGCGGGCGCACGCCATTCAGACACTGCAGTGGTCGCGATGGGCGGCGCGGTACATTCAGGCTGTGGCGCGAGGCGTCGCTGAGCGGCGCCTCGCCGACCAGTGGACGCTCGCCGCGATGCGCATCCAGGCGAGCTGGCGGTCGCTCCTCGCCCAGGCCGCACTGGCCGAGTCGATCGAGGCGGCCACGGTCATCCAGACCGCCGGCCGCACCTTTGTCGCGCGGTGCTTGCGGGAGCGAAGCCAGCGCGCCGCGCTGCTCATCCAGGCGGTCGCTCGCGGCCGCATCGAGCGGCGGCTGTGCGACGCGTGGACTCTGGCGGCGATCGCCATTCAATCGGCTCAGCGCATGGCGGTTTGCCGCCGCCTCATTGCCTCGTCGGTGCGGGCCACTGTCCAAGTCCAGGCAGGAGCGCGCGGGCTGGTCGCGCGGCGCGTTTTGCGGCGCTGCGCTCTCGCGTGCACCCGCCTGCAAGCGGCGGCGCGGCGCCGTGCGTCGCTCGTCGCTTTTGCTGAGCTCAAGCGGCGGCACTTCGCCGCCATCGCAATCCAGAGCGCGGGCCGCGTCGCCCTTGCGATCAAGCAGTCGCACGCCATCCGCAAGGTGATGCACCTCGCCGCGCTCGCCAAGCTCCACCAGTGCGCGCGCCTCGTGCAGACGAGGGCTCGCTTCCTCACGTACCGCAACTGCCGCCGCGCCGCGGCTGCCGTCATCGCGAGGAGGGCACTGACCGCCATCACGCTGCGTCGCCGCGTCCGTTTCGTGCGCGTCGTCGTCAGCCTGCAGGCGATGCTCCGCGCCCGGCGCACCCGATCGCGCGTGTACCGGCGCCACCCGGAGCTGCGCAACATCGCCGCTCGCGCCGCCGATGCGTACCGCAAGATGCTAGCCGACCCGTCGCTGTGCTTGCCGGCGCGCACCAAGGTGGCGCTGGATATCCTGCTGACGACCAAGAACCTGGGGCAGCTGCTCTCCGCCCTGAGCTCGCTCGAGATGTTCACGCTCATCTCGCCGCGCGTCGCCGCCGCGATGGTCGAGGTCGGGACGGTCCCCGTGATGCTGCAGCTCCTGCAGCTGTGCAACCGCTCGCTGCCGCACCAAAAGGCGGTCGGCCACGTGCTGCGGATCCTCGCAAACATCGGCCGCACGCCATCGCTGCGCGACCGTGTGTGGGAGCAGCGCGAGGTTGTGCCGACCATCGTCGAGCTCGCACAAAACTACCGCGAGCACGAGCAGCTCCTGCGCGAGTCGCTGGTGGTGATGCAGCAGCTGCTCGTGACGGGGCCGCGCGAGTGGCGGGCGCACGTCTTCCAAAAGATGCCCGAGTTCGTCAAGCGACTCGACTCGATCCTCGCGCTCGCCAAGCGCAAGGCCGACAAGATGGCCAAGGAGCAGCGGCCGCCGAACGCGCCGAGCCGCCGGGACGCAAAGAAGGACCCGGTCAAGAGGGCTGCCGACCCGGGTCCCGACAACGTTACGCGGCTGAGCCAGCTGGTCGCCGCTCTCAAGGGCTCCGCCGCTGCCTGATGCTGCCGGGCCAGCAGTACCGTCGTCAAGAAACGGCAAGGCTAGGACATGTGTACCTTGTGCGTGACGCGCTCACGATTTGATGATCGGGGGGGGAGGGGGGAGGGGTGGATGAGCAGATGAGCACCACGGTGCCGGACTGTGTGTGTGGTGGTTTGGGGGGGGGGGGGGGGGCTACGGCCCCGCGGGTGGGCGTGGTGCGCATGGCGGATGGTTGGGGACAATGAACGCATAGAGAGATAGGTGTGGCGTGTGAGCGCAGCCGCGCATGCCCGCGTCTAAAGCCGTACACACCACTCGTGTTGCGGCCTGCGCGCTCTCCTCTCACCTCTGGGGCGTCTGCGGTCTGGGAGTGGCGCAGCGTGGGACACTGGCAGTGATCACTGGGTGCGCAGGAGCCGAGGTCGTATGGCTATAGCAATAAACTGCACTCTATCTGGTTTGTGTGTCGAGATCGGAGAGATGTGCGCCCAGATTTCACTCGGCCATCTGAGTACTGAGATAGAGAGATGGAGTGGCTTGTGGAGGTCGCGCTCGCGAGCCGCGGCGTGCGAGTACTCGAGAGTATATGCGAGTACACATGAGACACACCGCGGAAACCCCCGCCTCAACAGCACTGAGTCCGTGTCGCGTGTGGTGTCCCAGGGCCGCAGGGCCCCAGCCTGCGCAGAGTGAGACACACACGTGCGCCAACCGCGTCATGGGCACACACAGGGTTTTTACACTGACCGCCAACCGCCATGACGCCCGCCGCCCCACGCCGCGCCGCGCCGCGCCTTGCGCGCGGCCGCCGGCTCAAAAGCCAAAAGCGGAGATCCGCGCGCCGCGCGCAGCTAGGGATTGGTGGTACGAAGCATCTCTGCTTCGACGCTCGCCTGTTCTCGCACAGCGCACTGCAGCACAGCGACACAGAGGCATTCATAGCCATTGTAGCGCCTGGGCTTGCTGTTTGAGAGCCTTTGGAGAGGGTAGCGGAATCGGGCTGACATTGCCTGCTATCCTGCGGCTGAGGATCTCAGCAGGGGACCGCCCGGCCGGCGAGCGCAGCGCGATGGACGACGATTGCCGCGTCGAGCGCCGCGAAGCTGCGCCACGACCGCCGCCGCCGCTGTGAGCGCTCGCGGCTGGGCCAAAGTCCATAGCGAAATCAGCCGCCGCCTTTGCGCCGTCGTCGCTGAGGAGGGAGCGCGGCGGCGACCGCTTCACGCCGTGAGGCATGCAGAGGTAGAGGCAGCCGAGCGAGGCGAGTCCGAGGAGGCAGCAGGCGAAGGGGCCAACGACGATGGGGGCGAGGACGAGCCGGATGTCGTTGGCAGGCAAGGAGTCGGCGCCGAGCGCCTTCTTCACAGCGGCGGCAAAGGAGTCGAGCGGGTCTAGCGGCGGTCTCGGTGGCAGGGCTGGCGGAAGCGCAGGGGGCGGCGACGAGGGCTGCACCAGGCACGTTTCGACGTCTTCAGGCGTATCGAAGTGCGTATCGTAGGAGATGCCCAGCCACGGTGCGACAACGCAGCGGCGCACATGATTCTTGCTCGCGATGTCCGTGTAGCACTCAGTGGTCTCCTGAGGGCGGGTGTTGGGGTTGTCCTGGTAGGTTTGAGCCGGGTCGCCCGGCAGGCACGGGTCTCCATAAGGAAGGGGCGATCTGCCGGTCTTTTTGACGATTGCGTTGCACGTGCCGCACGGGTCGGGCGGCAGTGGCGGCGGCGGCAGTGGCGGCGGCGGCGGCGGCGGCGGCGGCAGTGGCGGCGGCGGTAGCGGCGGTAGCGGCAGTGGCGGCAGTGGCGGCGGCGGTAGCGGCGGCGGCGGCAGTGGCGGCGGCGGTAGCGGCGGCGGCGGCAGTGGCGGCGGAGGAGCTGCGCCAGGTGGGTGGGGCGGGCAGGGCGGCGGAAGCGGCGGCGACACAGGCGGCGAGGACGGGGGAGGATGCGGCGGCGGAAGCGGCGGCGACACAGGCGGCGAGGACGGGGGAGGAGGCGGCGGCGGAAGCGGCGGCGACACAGGCGGCGAGGACGGGGGAGGATGAGGCGGCGGGAGTGGCGGCGACAGAGGCGGCGAGGACGGGGGAGGAGGCGGCGGCGGGAGCGGCGGCGACAGAGGCGGCGAGGACGGGGGAGGAGGCGGCGGCGGAAGCGGCGGCGACAGAGGCGGCGAGGACGGGGGATGCGGCGGCGGGAGCGGCGGCTGAGACGGCGGCGAGGACGGGGGAGGAGGCGGCGGCGGGAGCGGCGGCTGAGACGGCGGCGAGGACGGGGGAGGTGGCGGCGGCGGGAGCGGCGGCTGAGACGGCGGCGAGGACGGGGGAGGATGCGGCGGCGAGGGCGGCGGTGCCGGCGGCGGCGGCGGCGCTGCGGGCGATGACAGGGGTCCAATCCGGGCGCCGTCGCTGTACAGGTTGCTACAGCCGACGGTGAGCGTGTACGTCCCTTCGCTCTTATAGTAGCCCTCGACGACGAGGTCGTAGGCGCCGGCGTCGAGCGAGGCCGTCAAGATGGCTTGCTTGCCGCAAGCGATGCTGTCGTCGCCCTGAGCCACCTTCTTCGCGAGCCCCGACGTGAACACGCTCACGACCGTGTCGAGACCAGAGCCGCACGTGTCAAAGACTATCGTGCCGGCCGCGGCGACGGTGAAGGCGTAAATGTGCTCGCCCGCGGGGGTGCCGGTCTGCCTGGCAGCCTTGGTGGTGTCTCCACGAACGGTCTCGCCGCACGAGCGTATGGACCCCGTGCGAAACAATCGCTGGGGCGCCGCCGGTGGCGGTGACGCAAGGCTCGGCGGCCACGGCATCGGCGGCGAGGGTGGAGTGGGCGGCGAAGGAGGAGGAGGAACCGCTGGCGACGACGGCGACGGCACGACGAGCGGGGACGAAGGCGGGAACGGTGGCAGCATCGGAGGCACCGGAGACCGCAAGGGTGATGGAGGCGCCAGCGGGGGTGACGGCGGAGACGGCGGAGACGGCGTCAGCGGCGGCAGCGGCGCCAGAGGCGGCAGCGGCGGCATATCGAGGCGATAAAACATGCCCCAGTTGCTGAACATCGCGCTAGAGGCAGGTGGGGCCACAGGCACGCCGAGGAGAGCCGCTGAGAACGTCCTCAAAAGAAAAACATGGACCCGCCCGTGATTGCCTGGCGTGCCGTTCTCCCATCCCTCCCTTGGGTTGTGTGTTTTCTTTCTTTCTTTCTTTGCACGTTGCCCGCACTCACGGACCCCATACCCGAAAGAAAGAGAGGGGCGCTCGCGGGAGAGGTGACGAGTGAACTACAGGTAGGTAGTGGGGAAGGCAGCCTCGATTGCCATACAGACATGGGTGCGAAACAACGACAAGACCAAGGCACGGGCAGAGGAACGAGAGAAGAATATAGAGTGGATAAAGCGCCTGTTCACGGCATGGAGGGTGAGCCACGCCGAACGCAAGGAAGCCGGGGAAGACGACCCCGAGGAGGACGAAACACCAGTGGAAATCCCGCCGTCAGCTGTCACGATATCCCCGAAGGGAACCCCAGTGCCAACACCGACAGTTGAGGTACAAAAGTGCTCGAAACGAGAGTGGACCTGAGCAACGACATGACATGGCGGGATATGATCGCGGTGGGAGTCAGAAATGTGGTCCTTGCGCGAGGGAATGCTCGATAAACTCGAGGGACCAAAATACGCGGAGAGGAGAGCGGAGTTACGCAGAAAGGCGAGAGAAGCAGCGAGAGCAAGGCAGACGGCAGCGGCGTCTCAGAACGAGGCCGAGGAGAGCGATGAGTCAGGGGAAGAGACAGCAGGAGAGAGAACGACGAGAGTGGGAAGAACGCGAGGTGGCATGAAGGTCGCTGCGAGAATTGGTGAGAAACTGCGAAGGGAGATAGAAATAGGTAGACGCCCGAGGGTGGGCGACGGCTAGCACCACACTTCTCCCCTAAAATCCCTGTGTGGTGGCGGCGTGCCGTCCTCCCATCCCTCCCTTGGGTTGACTGTTTTCTTTCTTTCTTTCTTTAAAGCTCGTCTTCGACGTCGCCGGTCGATGGAGCTTCCACCGCCTCTGTTACACGCGAAGGGAGAAAGAAGAGCAGACGAACAAGGGTTAGGGTGGGCGACGGCTAGCACCACACTCCTCTCCTTAAATCCTTTTCTGGTGGCGGCGTGCCGTCCTCCCATCCCTCCCTTGGATTGTCTGTTTTCTTTCTTTCTTTTTACACACGAATGGAGCCCCACAGTGCCAACACCGACCGTTGAGGTAAGTGCTCGAAAAGCGAGAGTGGATCTGAGCAACGACATGACTTGGAGGCAAATAATGATCGGAGTGGGAGAGTCAGAAATGTGGTCCTTGCGCGAGAGGAAGGCTCGATAAACTCGAGGGGCCAAAATACGCTGCGAGGAGAGCGGAGTTACGCCGCGAGAGGCGAGAGAAGCCGCGAGAGCAAGGGATCGGCAGGCGGTGGCGGCGTCTCAGAACGAGGCCCGCGAGGTGCGAGGAGAGCGATGAGTCAGAGGATGAAACAGCAGGAGAGAGAACGACGAGAGTAGGTAGGAAGAACGCGAGGCGGCATGCTAGGCGGCATGAAGGTCGCTGCGAGAATTGGCGAGAGACTTGCAAAGAGAGATAGGAAGAGGTAGACGCCCGAGGGTGGGTGACGGCTAGCACCACACTCCTCTCCTTAAAATCCCTGTGTGGTGGCGGTGTGCCGTCCTCCCATCCCTCCTCCGCCTTGGGTTGTGTGTTTTCTTTCTTTTTTCCCGCACATGCACAGACGCACACATACATGGCTCGGGCACCCCCACCAGACAGTGTAGTGGTGTGAGTGAGCACACACACACACACAAACAAGTCACTCACTCAATCACCTACCTACCTGCCTTGGTTGGCGGGTGAGTGAGGGGCGTAAGAATCAAAGCCTCGAGTTAGTGCCAAACGTGCGCGCGCCGAGAACAGAAGCATAGATAGGAACTTCTAGCCACAGAGAGTTAAGTAGAGTAAGCCCCAAAGCGCAATCGTTCACGCCCAACGCAGTTTCGCCGGATCATCTGGCCGGGACCGTTACTGTTGCGCCGACCATGCCCCTGGTGCTCGATGGCGCCGTCGCCGGCTGGCTCCGCCGGCTGGGGGTGCTGAGAGAGTCCGAGGCGGCCCCCTACGGCGACTCGGTCGCGCTTGCGCGGGAGGCTGCCGCCGAGTTCGAGAACGGAGTGCGGGTCGGGATCCTGTTGCAGCAGCTGGGCGGCCGGCGGCCAGGCGCACTCAAGGAGCTGACCACGCCGGTTGCCAAGCTGTACAACTGGAACCTGCTGTTGCCGGAGCTGCGTGAGTATGGTGTCTACGTCGATGCCGACATGAAGGTGCTCATAGTTGCGGGAGACACCGACATCGTCGTCGACGTGGTCAAGCAATTGCACGTGCACGCACACTCGCCAGGGCCGCAGGGCGGGGCGGCTGCGAGAGGCGACCGGTCCGATCGAGGGGCCGCGGAGGCATCGGCCGGCATCGGCACTCCGCCAGCCGCCCCGAACGAGGCGCGCAGTCCCGAGGAGTTCCTCGCGATTTGCCTGCACACGCAACTGCACTCGTGCAGCTGGGGCGAGGCCCTGCAGATGGTTGGCGAGCCGAGCCTCCGCCGCCTCTCGCGGAAGCTGGCGCACGGCGAACGTGGAGACCACGAGACTGCGGTGAGGTACCTGAAGCTCGCGTTTGCTCACTGCCGCCACCTGGTGGCCCTGTGCGGTGCTAGTGAGGCGAATGCAGAGAGGGCGCTCGCCCTGCTGCAGCCTGGGCTCAGCTCGACCGAGGCCAACGTCGCGCTCTGGACCAGCCGGCTGCTCTGCAGGATCGCGTCGGAGCTCACCCAGCGGGGAGGGCAGGCGGTGCTGTGGCTTTGGTTCTCCCGGCCCGACGGCGGCGCGTCCGCCATGATTGAGGCATGGCGCGCCCACCCGGAGCTGCACTCGGCCGGCTCACTGCTGCCAATGGTGCTGCACTTTAGCGGCGACAATGTGGAGCAGTTCATCTCGCACGTGCTGCCTCAGCTGCTCGCCGAGCCGACGCCCTACCTGACCTTCGCCCTCGAGCTTCTGCCACTACTCTCGGCCACCGCCGGCATGCCCAGCTACATCAGGTACTCGGGCGCGCTCCAATACTTGGTCCAGCGCGCGCTCCACGTGGCGCGGCTGCCGTACGCGCCCCCGCTTGGCCGCGGACGCGCCCTCGAACTGCTTGCGCAGCTCTGGTCGAGCTTCCCGGACGAACTCCAGACCATCCGGCTCGAGGCGAGTGCCGACGCCGTCGCTGCAGCCGCCGCCGAGGACGGTGCGTCTCAGGACGCAGCGAGCGTGGTGCTGACGGAGCTCAAGCGCGGCTGCCGCGATTCCGACTTTGAGCTGCAGATGGGCGTGCACGTTGCGCTCTTCCGCTTGCTCGACCGCTTTGCGTCGACGAATCACCCCGCGGCGCCGGCGCTGTTCAAGGCGCTCGCCTTTTCGCTCATCGAGAACCACCATGAGGCGGGCGCCCGCCACTTTATCGCGCGCAACTTCCAGCTCACGCTGATGCAGCAGCCGCAAATCCCCGTGGGCGTGCTCCTCAAGCCTCTCATCAAGCAGGTCACCCTGTACGGCTACGATAACTCCGACTTTGACTTCTTCCTCACCCTCGCCAAGCACCCGAGCCTCGGCCTGCGCCACGCGCTCTTGCTGCTGCAATTCCTCGGCAAGGTCTGCCTCAACGACGCGCTGCATGGGCGGGTCGGCAGCATCCCATTCCTCGTGCTCGTGGAGCGCTACCACACCTCTGAGATGCTGCACGACTTTCTCGAGATCTTTTGCGAGCAGGCGCTGAGCAAGCTGCTGCCGACCGAGCCGGGCGGCAAGAGTGCCGTCGATGGCTCCTCCATCCGCGCCACCCTCTGCGTCGAGCTGACCGCCAAGCTCCTCCACTTGCAACACACCGAGATTCTCAACCGCGTCGCACCGGCCGTGCTTGCCGCCAGTCAGCAGTACCTGCAGCTTCGGGGAGCGGAGCACCCGGGTCTGGCAGCGCTGCTTGGCTTTGCTGAGAAGCATCAGAGCCAAGGCTCGCCGCCGCCGCAAAAGCAGGGAAAGCCGGCGCCGGCGCTTCGGCCACGCTCCGACGCCGTGGATAATGTCGACGCGGTACCGACCGGCCGCAAAAAGGTGCTACCGCCCATCTCTCCAGCCCGATCGCCCAAGGCCGGAGGGGCCACCAAGGCGGAAGCGGCGCCCAAAAAGAGCCCCGCCCGTGCGAGGAGGGCGAGCATCGGCGGCGAGGCGGCGGACGGCCCGGTGTTGTTGCCGAAGCCGGCAAGCAAGGGGACCGAAGGAGGACGGCAGAGAGGAGGCAGCTACGCGGCAGTCAAGGGTGGCGGCTATGGCCGGCCGTCTCCAGGCCGACGGGACCCGGGGTCGGACACCGAAGCGACAGCGGCAAAGCCAAAGCCGACCGAGGAGCAGCGGCGCAAGCTTCGCGAGGACCGCGCCAAGCAAAGCGGTGGGAAGAAGTACGCGGCAAAGCTTGTTGACGGGAAGGCGGCGGCGACAGAGGCGCAGCGGCCGCCTCGCAAGCAGGCGGCAAACGGGGCTCGGGCGGACAGAGCCAAAAAGCAGGCGGCTGACGCGGGCAAAAAGGAGCCGCCGCGCCCGGCGCCCAAGCTCTCCCCGGCGGAGCAAAAGCGCGCGGCGCTGGAGAAGAAGCTAAATGCGGCGGCTGATCCGAACGAGGTGCCGGTGCCTGCCGGCCTTGCCGTCAAGGTTGAGCGCAAGGAGACGCAGGTGCGTGTCGTCCCGCCCGAGATGGGGCTGAGCGCATCAGCCGCCGCCTCGCTCGAGCTCATGGACAGCATCTTCGAGAATGCCCTCGGCATCAACATTCTGAAGCCGGTGGCGGCGGAGGAGACGCGTCTGAAGGTCGTTCCCGAGAAGCGCCCCGCGAAAAGCGCACTTGAGCGGAAGGTGGGTGGAGCAAGGCCTTCTGCACCTGCTGCAGCGTCTCCGCAACGGTCGCGGAGCAGAGCGCCTTCACCTGACCCGGGGTCGAAGCTGGCCGCTCCGGCAAGGCAGCGGCCTGGGGTCTCGCCGGCTGCCCGACCCGCTGCGCCACGACGGCCGCCGAAGGCGCCGCTACAGCCGGCGGAGGTGCCAGGCATGAGTAGTGCAAACATGCCTCCGAACGAGACCCTGATGAAGCGCGCCGCGGTGCGCAAGAAACTCGAGGAGGAGGAGAGGGTCCGCAAGGAGAAGGAGCGGAATGCAAAGCTGGCCAGGCGGCGCAAGGAGGTGCATGCGAAGCTGCTCGACTACCAGGAGCTCAAGCAAAAGAAGGAGGAGGAGAAGGAGAGCAAGGCCGCCGCGGCACTCGCCTCCAAGAAGGAGGAGGAGGCTCGGGAAAAGGCGCGGATCAAGCGGCGCCAGGAGAAGAACAAGGAGAAGCTGATGCAGTATCGCAAGTCGACCTCGAGCACCGGCGGGTCCAGCTCGAACACGCTCGGCGGGACGCCGAACCCTGCAGCGGCCGTGGAAGAAGCGGGCACTGCGACCGCGGCGAAGGCGCCACCCGCCGTCGAGGGCTCCACGGGACTGCAAGACGCGCCTGCGTCCGGGAGTGAGCCCACGGAGGCTGCTGCAACTTCTCCCAATCCGGAGCCCGCAGAAGCGGCGGATGACTCACCAGCTCCAGAGCCGGAGCCGGAGCCGGAGCCGGAGCCGGAGCCCGCGCCGCCCCCCGAGCCTGAGCCCACGGCCGAGCCGGCGCCGGAGGCGGAGGCGGAGCCGGGTGGCGAAGCTGACGCTGCCGAGGGCCAGGCGATTGCCGCAGACAGTCCAATGGCAGGGGATGAGAGCTGACAAGGCAGTTGATGTGCGATTCCTGTCATTCATTTTTGTGTTGGGAGGTGTGGCACAGAGCCAGGTGAGAATCGGAGACGTAACGTAGAGGAGGATGGAGAGAGAGGCTCGCCAGGCTCGGCTCTCTCGTCTCTGCGCTCTGTCCGCTCTCTCTGGCCTCTTTGGGGAACAGGGGAACACAACAGTGATGAGCCGACCTCTCTTTTCTCGTCTTGCTCTTGGAGCGATTGACACGACTCGAGTCGGATATCTCTCGTGGTAACTCTCTCTCCGTGTGTTGTGTGTACTGTACGCTGATGATAACGATTGAACACAATACACACCGTCAATGTGTGACTGAAC
Source organism: Emiliania huxleyi CCMP1516 (assembly GCF_000372725.1). NCBI lineage: Eukaryota > Haptophyta > Isochrysidales > Noelaerhabdaceae > Emiliania > Emiliania huxleyi. The sequence goes on along the minus strand of NW_005202113.1, from coordinate 116,310 downwards.
TAGCAACTACCGTTGACGTTTGGAGCCACCAACGGCTGAAATCCGTGTCCCATGCCGCGTCCTAACCGCCCCATCTCGGCCAATCGCCGATGCAATCGCCGCCGCGAGCTCAGCGGCGCCAAAGACGGACGGTAGTGCAACATACACCTCCATTGCGCCGCGTCGGCCGGCCATGGCGCGCTCCGCCGCCTCCGCGGCGCCGCTGCCAATCACCAGGTGTAGCCTCGCAGGTTCGAACCTGTCGCCGAGCACAAGCCCGCCCTCCGGCACCTCGCAGAGCAGCCGGCGCAACGACGCCACCTGCTCGTCCCCGCAGCCGCGGCCGATGCCAATGGCGGTGGCGTCGGCGCAGCCGAGCCGCGCGCACAGCTCGTCGAGCAGCACCGCCTGTCGGGCCACGAGGGGTGGGGGCGCTTGGACGTGGCCACCCGCGACGCCTCCGCCCGGGAAGAGGGGAGGCCGCCACCCGCTCTCGCGCCCTCCTCAGGCTGTGCGCCTCGCGCCGCACGAGGGCGAGCACTTCGGCCGCGCCCTGCGTCCCGCGCACGAGCAGCTGCGCGCCGCCGCCCGCGCCGTCGGTCAAGCGGCAGTTGGCGGCGCCCTCCTCCGCAGCGGGGAGGAGCCGGAGCCGGACGCCTTGCCAGCTCAGGTCGAGGGCCTCGCGCAGCTCGGTCGCCTGCGCGAGCAGCGCCTCCGCCACGAGCAGCGCCGTCTCTGCGTCCGCACCGCTCGTGAGCACGCCATCGCACCGCACGGCGGCGCGCAGCCGGCGCGCAGCGTCAACCGCCGCCTCGGCGACGCCGCGGCCGCCTCCGTCCGCGCGGCCACCACTCCCACCCCGCGCCCCGCTCTCTCCGCCGGCTGCGGAGGGCGGCCTCGCCGCCTCCAGCAGCGCCGCCTCCAGATCGGCGAGCTGAAAGCTGGGATCGAGGTGGGCGATCCCCGCGCCCCCCACACCCGCGCCGCCCGCGCCGCCCGCGCCTTCCCGCGCTGCAACCACTATCGGGGGGTGCGGCGGCAAATGCTTTGAGCGCAAATGCGTCGAGCGCGAGCTGCTGCTGCCGCCGCCGCGCAGCGCGCGCACCACCCGCGGACTGAGCTGCGGCAGGAGGCGGCGCAGCGCCTCGATGAGCCGCTGCTGCTCGTCTGAGTCGATGCCGCGCCCGAAAAAGAGGCGGCTCGTCTCGAGGCGCATCCGCGGCGGCGGCGGCGGCGGCGGCGGCGGCGGCGGCGCGGCGGCGGCGGCGGCGCCACGCCGCTCGTGGCGCTGTCGCGCGGCGGACGCGCGCAAGGCGGCGGCGAGAAGCGGGTCGGCGGCCGCGGGAGGTGCGTCTGAGCGCTCCTCGCTCGCACCGGCCGCCCTGACGTCGGGCGACCCGTCCAGGGCCGCCACCGCATCCTCGATGCAGCGCCGCACGCCGTCCGCCCACCGCTCGGCTGCCGCGGCGGACGCGAGGTGGCGCGGCACGTGCGGCGGCGCCAGACGAACACAAACCTCTCGCGGCTCGGCCGGTGCTGGCGCGTCCACGAAGAAGGCGAGCGAGCGTGCCGGCGGTGGCGGAGGCGGAGGCGCCCCGGTGAGCAGCGCGTGGTGCCGCTCCGCCGCCGCGTCGAGGAAGGCGCCAACGTCCTGCATCGCACGCTGGTTGGAGGCCGCCGCCGCAGGGTGCCGCTGGAAAAGGTCGGGGTGCACGCGCCGCCAGAGCGAGCGGGCGGCGGAGCGGAGGGCGGCCATCACGGGAGATGGTTCGAAGCACGGTCAGCGATGGCGTTGGACGTGCTGCGAACAAGGCAAAGAGAAAACAATACTAGCCCCGAGTAGAGGGGGCGTTCCGCGGCTAGGGGAAACCCGGAGCGCAGAGCTAACCCTCGGGGACCCGTGTTTACTCTACAGCCCTTTCAAGCTGTGCACAACAGTTCCTTCAGCACCCCGAAATGATCGCCTTCGGGCACCTTCCCCACGCGCCTACGGGCACCCCAACACTCCCACACGCCGAGCCACGCGCTGCCGGCGCCCTGCATGACCCTCTCCACGCACACCGCGTGAAAACTGCACGTACGTCCCCGCGCGCACGCAAACACGCGCAGCGCCATTTCAGAGCTGTGCCATGTGCGTCTGCTCTGTGCTGGCATCCTATGGCTGTCCCGAGCCGCCCGCACCAGCCACGCGCCTCTCGCACCACCAGCGCCAGGCGCACGACCACTCACGCCGCGACGCGCGCGCCGCAGTGCACCTCTCACTGCAGTCTGCGCCCATTGCACAAGCGCCTGCACCTTCTTCAGGCACCATACCGCACCGGAGCGCGACGCGACCGGCAAGACGCTTCACCGCGAGGCGCGCGCGGCGGCACGCCGCGCGCGCAGGCCACCGAGCACGCTCTCCGTTACCCGAGCAGGGCTGCTGTGCAGTCTGCATGCAGACTGCACAGCAGCCCTGCTTGTTCTGAACCATTCAGCCCGCGTGCTCCGCTGCGCCCCTGCCGCCTCGCGCCTGCACGACGCAGATCCTGCACTGCACGAGGCGCGCGCGTGGCACGCTGCGCGCGCGCTCCGCCATCCGTTCAGTTTGCTGTCCAGTCTGCCTGCACACAGCACAGACCGCACAGAGCACACACACATGCAAGCCAAGGTGCATGCACATGTACATGTTTGTTGTGCACGCCGCGCAGTCCCCGCACCGGCGATGCAGCCCGCACCCCGCGACAGTCGCCTGCCTCACGTCGAGCCCGCGCATGCCGCACGCAGTACTTTTGTAATACGATACAAACGGCCTCTTTTTTGCCAAGATCTTTATAGAAGAAAACTGACAGGAAAGAAAAAACACCGCGGGGACCCACTTCCCCCCCCCCCCCCCGAAATTCAGAAAATCAAAGAAAAACAGCCTAACCCCAGTAGGTATAACGCCGAGTGCCAGACCACCAGGGGGCAAGTGTGTGTAGCACCTTCGACCCCGAAATGAAGGTCGCCACGCAAAACCGGGCGCTAGGAGAGGTGAACTGAAGGCTGAGACAACGGAGGCCGAGCCTGAGTGGGCGCCCGCGCGCCCCCACACAGGCAAGCCTCTGTCCTTCGGCCCACTCCGGCGATCGTCCGTGGGCGACCGCGGACAACATGAGGCCTAATCAATTCCCTCACCACCCGACCCCCCTCTAGGGACAGCAGCGCGCTTCTCATCCCGGAGAGGGAAGGAGGGGGGGGGGGGGCGGGGGGGAGATCAGAGAGCCAGAGCAGGGAGTACCCCCGACGGACGCGAGTCGGGGGGAAAGCGAGACGAGAGATTCAAGGCGAACTTCATCGCCCGTCCAGGAGCCCCGCATTAGGTAGCGACCCCAGGTTCAGAGCTAGGCTTCCCGACAGGGCAGGGAACCCCCAGCGCGCAGGCGGGGCCCACGGTAGCCTCGTGCAGTACGCGATACCGAGAGCTGGGGGAGAGGCGCGCCACGCCAAGGGGGACGAGTGACGGGAGGGGGAGAGTAGTGTCTTTCGCAGGGTAAAACGCAATTTTTTTTACTCTACAGCCCTTTCCCTGCGAACGCGCACCCCCCTAGGGGTCAGGGCTCTCTAGCCCGTAGCCCGATGCCGATCATCCGGCCCGCTGGGTGCGCTTCTTAGCTCCCCGGCCCTGGATGTGAGGTTACCGACTGCACTCCAAGTGCTCCAAGTGCTCCGGTCATGTCAGAGCGGTGCGACACCGATATCGTGTTCAAGGAACGCTGTTCAAATTCGTGGCGCTGTTCACGCTTCGCAGGTTAACTGGAAGATCAGCCTGGAGAACAGCCTGGTAGATACAGCCTGGATAATTAGACGGGAAAGAAACACGGTCGTGAGGTAAGCAGCAGCAGAAACACGGGACACAGATGGCTCGCGTGGCCATCGTCGGCAGGCTGCCGACCGAGAACCAGGGCAAATCTCGCGCATGTCTCGGCGTGTACCACGAAATTCCCGCCCTAACCAATGGCCGTACAGCCTACCCGCTATACCGCCACGAGGACGACAAAGTCAAGCAAGCGTTGTGGTACGTGAACGCTGACTCAGGCTGGGTGATTGGGGACTCGGAGGACATTGGCGCCGACGAGGGCGTCATGTACGCTCCCGGTGATGTCGCCACAGGGTCGAGCTCGTCAAGAGTCCATGGCGGTGCTGGGACTGGAAGCAACAGCAGTGGATCGACGCGGGCGACCTGGAGGTGCTGAGCAAGCCAGTGACGTCCGCTGCGGCGAAGGTGCCAGCTGCGACGGGAGACGTTCAGGTCGTGGGCGAGCGCAGCTGGGAGCAGAAGAATGCCGAGGGCCGCAAGAACGCCGTCACCCTTGAGCCCGACACACCACGCAAGCGCAGCCGCAGGCAAAGCGAGCTCCTGGAGGAGCGCGTGGCCAAGGCTCGCTCGAAGCTGGACCCGGCGATTGACCAGCGCGTGAAGGAGCTCTTGCAGGATGAGGGGGCGCTCGAAGAGTGGATCGGGACGAACGATCACGACGAACTCGCGCGGCGCAAAGCGGCGGCGCGCCAGAAGGCGGCCGCGGCACCCGCAGTTGCGTGGCCTCGACAAGGCCTTCGACGACTTCACGGCCGCGGCGAAAGCGCGCGAGACTGTGTGGGATGAGTACCGCGCGGCCAAGGACCGCGAGATCGCCGCCGAGGCCGCCGTGAACAAGGAGCTCGGCGCGCTGGAGCCCTCAACGTCGTGCGTGAAGCGGGAGCCGACAGCCGCGGCAGCCGCCCTGCCAACAGGCATGCGGCCGCCGGGCATGTCGCCAGACATGCCGCGGCTAGTCCCGCCGCCAGGCATGCCGCCGCCAGGCATGCCGCCGCTGGGCATGCCGCCGGGCATGCCGCCGCAAGGCATCGTCTAGTTTTCGTCATAGAGCCCCCCGCCGGGCAGTTGGCCAGTTGCGCACACTCGTGCGTGTCGTTTATGATAACGAGCAGTTGTTCATTCTACATCGTCCAACGCGACAGCACCTGGACCACGGCCTAGGTGTGCACTGTGGTTGCCCAGACCCCAGTGCCCGCGCGCGGCCGCTGCAAGCGCGCTGAGCTCCCTGACCCCACCGGGGACCGGGCCGCCGCCCCCATAATGCATAAAAGCACACGCGCCAGGACAACCGGCGGCACTCGAAGCAAGCCCACACCCTCACTATCTTAGTCGCGCGCTGGCACGAGCGCCACTGGCCGCTCCCGACGATGGGCGGATCCTCTCAAAGACAGAGCTGCGTTGGCCATTGCGGCAATCTCGGCGTCGGAGGGCATCTCAAACTGCCTCGTGGCTTCGGCCGCAGCGCACTCGGGCTTGGCGGCCCTCGCTAGGAGCTGTGCCTGGATCGCGATTGCGCCAGCGCAGCCAGCCAGCATGAGGGTAGACTCGCCCACGATTTTGGAAAACATCCTGAGGCGCGGCCAACGGTCAGGCGATCAGTAATGTTGCAATCCAGGGCGATCGGGCCGAGCAGCGTGTCAGTGTGGCCGTGTGCGCGTGGGCGGTTCGCGTGTCGCCGTTGTGGGGCGCAGGCGAGGGCGCGCAGGGCGGCGATTGGCCTGGAATCAATTTGCAAGCGCACTCTGTTTGACGGTTGTTTGGCGTTTCAACCGCCGACTTTCCGCCACGTCCCGGCGGGAGGCCGGGAGCCCGCCCTCTAGATTCCTTCCCCCCTCCAGTTTATCGATGGCGATTCGCCACATACGAGAGAGTATCCGTACCCCGATGCGCGATGGCCGCGAACGAAAAGTACGACCATGTGGTTGTTCAGGACTTAGGAATCCTACTCGGGAAGCGATCCCCCCGCGCGAATTCTTCTTTCGGCCGATGTCTGTGCTGTTTGCGCCCGTCCACGCACGCCCTTGAGCCTTGTCAGTGTGCTGTGAGAGAGGCAGCATACACACATACATGCAGAGGTTGTGTTTTAACCCCGGCAATTGTTTTTTGTGGATTGTCCAAAATACCCTCGCACGAACTGGCGAGACGTATGGTTGTTGCACTTGTGCAAGATTGGGCGTCTTCTGCCGCAGTCCCTTTGATGGGAGGCCCCCGCCTAGCGCTCTAGGTCTGGCACCAAAGCGCCCGTGGCGTAGCTAGAATTCTCACCACGGTGCTCGCGGATTCGACCATCCGCCTGACTACCATTCCGACGACGCCTTCTGTGAGGAGGACGGCATCTGTGAGGGCGACGGCTTCTAAGCCGTCGCCTTTGCAGTGCCAGTCCCGTACCCGGTGTCGTGCGATGGACCCTTGTAAAATTCTTTCTGAGGCGGCCCCGACTCGAAGTCAGTCGACGACACCACCACTGCATGCCTTCCGCGAAATCCCGCCGCCCTGCTGGCCCGCGCCCCGACGACCGCGGCAGCGTGATCGGCGGCGACGCGAGCTGTCTCTTCCTACTGACACTCGCAGCCGGTGTGACCCGGCTCTGGCGAATCGACCTTCCCGCCACGCCGGTGTACGACGAGACGCATGTGGGTCGCTTCCTCAACTGGCGCGCCGCTTCTGCCGTTCCCAAGCGCAGCCCATCTAATCCGCCATCTCAAATCCGACTCCTCGCGCGTCTGCCTCCAAGGTACCACCAGCGCGCCTACTTCTTCGACGTGCATCCCCCGCTAGCAAAGCTCGCCATGTACCGCGTCGCGCTCGCCCTGGGCTTCCGCGGCGCCGCCTCCTGTCCGTACGAGTCGACCGAGCCGTTTGCGGCCGAGTGCGACCTCGCGCCTCAGCGGCTGCTGCCGGCACTGTGCGGCACGGCGATGGTGCCGGTCGCCTTTATCACTGCGCGCGCCGCCGGGCTCTCGCGTGCGTCGAGCCTGCTCGCCGCCTACCTCGTGCTGAGCGACAACCTCTTCCTCGCCCTCTCGCGCCTCCACCTCAACGATATCATCCTCGCCCTCCTCGTTAGCCTCACCCACCTCGCCGCGCTCTCTGCGACGCGCGCGCCGCCGCGCGACGCGGCCGCGCCGCTGCCGCTCGCGCCGCTGATGGCGGCCGGCCTCGCCCTCGGCGGCGCGCTGCAGTGCAAGTACGGCGCGCCCCTCACCACCCTCGGCTGGCTCGGGCTGCAGAATCTGCTCCTTCTCTGCCGGCTCGCCGCGCAGGGGCGAAGCGTCGCGGCGCTCCTCCGGCAGGCGGCGGCGCGCGGCGCGATTCTGCTCGGGCTGCCGCTGGCGATGCACGTGGCGATGCTCCGCCTCCACCTCTCCCTGCTCCCCAACTCTGGCGACGGCGACGGCTACATGTCCGAAGGCTTCCAGGCCACGCTCGCCGGCAACCCGCTCGCCGCTTCGCTTCCGCCTGGAGAGAGGCCCTCCTTCCTCGCGCTCGCGCTCGAGCACGCCGCCACCCAGTTCCGCTACAACCGCAACATGGCCATCCTCTTCCCGCGCGGCTCGCACGCCTTCGACTCGCGCTGGTACTCGTGGCCGCTCGCCGCGCGAGGCGTCCACTTCTCCCTCGTCAGAGATTGGGCGGCCGTCGCCGCGGCGCCAGACGACCAACATCTGCTCGGCCTCTTCATCCACCCGAACCCGGCCATCGCCCTCGCCGCCGCCGCCGCCGCGGCCGCCGCCGCCGCCCGCCTCGCCGCCCTCGCGCTCGGGTGCGCGCGCGAGCGCCTGCGCGGCGCGGAGGGCGCAGAGCGAGCGGCGCGGCTCGCCGGCGCGCTGAGCGGCGCGGCCGAGCCGGGCGGCACCGCCTCGCTGCTGTGCGCGATGCTGCTGCACTGGCTGCCGTACGCGACGCAGGACCGGCAGACCTTCCTCCTCTACTACGCGCCCGCCTACTACTTCGCCATCCTGATCGCCGCCGCCGGCTGGGACGCACTCGTCGTCCGCGCGCGCTCCGTGCCCCGCCGGGTCGGTTGGGCGCTCACCGCCGCCGCCGCCGCATTCTTCGGCTCCTTCACCGCGCGTCTCTGGCGGCTCGCCGTCGGCGCGCCCGCCACTCCGCACGAGTGGCACGCGATGCTCCGCCTTGCGTCGACAGAGTGCTGGGCGGAGCAGTGGCTCGGGGAGACGTGCTGGGCGAGCCAGACGTGAGGGGATAGCGCGGGCTCCGCCTCCGGCCGTCTCATGTGTGCCATCATCGATCATGTGGTCACAGCTCACACAGAGAGAAAAGGAAGAAGCCGGGGAGTTCAGCCGCTGAGCGGCTTGTACGTGTACACGCATGTCCCAGAGTGGAGTACGTAAATATACACACAAGTAAAATCCGTTGGCGCACACCGAGGAGTCAAGAGACCGCGTGCGAGGTGCGTGCGTCTCTTAAAATGTGTGTGTGCGCGGCGGTGGCCGATCTGGGACCGATCTCTCACTCTCCACACTCTGCGCCTCTCAAGACTCCGGCCGGGCTAGCAGCAGGTCCGAGAGGCACTCACACCGCGTATGTACGAGGTTCGGTATCGACACCACCACGTAGGCTGGTGTCTCGGTATCGAGACGCGAGTCGTGAAGCCCGTGGCGGCGCCCGTTTCTCTTCTGCGCGCTTCACCGCAGCGGGCTGCGGGACGCTCCCGGCTGGTCCCCCACCCTTCCCTCTGGCGGCCTGCCCAATCAGCTCGACTTGCGGTGGTTGCCAGCGGTCAGGCCCTCGAGGTGAGCGAGGCGAGACGCAAGGAGGTGCCGGCGGACCTGAGACGGCGTGGCGGGGGGGTGAGAGGGGTCGCGGGTTGCCCTGATAGCCGTTCGGGGCGCATATCGGCGGGCGCACCTCGGAGAGCAGGACGGTGCTGTCGTGCATCACCATCACGCTCAACGAGAGGAGCGCGGCCCACGTGACCGCGGTGCGCTCCTCGCCCGGCGCGAGGAGGCGAGGCATTGTCGCGCCGATCAGCGCGGCGTGCGGCGCAGCGCGCAGCACGAGGAAGGCGAGCCCCAGACCAAACCCGCCTCCGGGCGGCGCGGGCGGCTGGCCGGTGGCCGCCGGCTCTGGCGCGCGCTTGAGCATGCGCAGCCGGAGAAGGAGTGCGTGCGCCTCGGAGAGCTGCGCAAGGGCGATGGGGAGCAACGCGATGTCGTGGTAGAGCGCCGCCGCCGCGACGACCAGGAAGACGGCCGAGGCGGCGCCCTCGAAAGTGTCGGTGCGGAGCTGGCGGTGACGCACAGCCTCCCAAGCGCGGGCGGCGTTGCAGCCGGCGGCCGATCCGACCACGGCGCGCGCGGCCGCCTGGAGCGGGGCGGGCGGCGACGGGCGCTGCAGCAGCTCGACGAAGCACCGCACCGCGGACGCGACGTCGGGGAGCGACGATGGGGCGGCGGCGGCGCTGCGGGCGGCCTTGGCAGCCGCCCTCGCGGCCCGCGAAGTGACGGCGACGGGCGCGGCGGCTGCGCTGAGGTCCGCCGTCGCCATGGCCGCGATAAGCAGCGCGGCCGAGGAGGCGGCTGTGAGGGCGGCCGCGAGCGCCGCGGTCGCCGCGGCGGCGCGGAAGGGCGCCAAGCCGCAGAAGGCGCGGAGCAGGCCGCAGGCCGAGAGCACGGCGACGAGCGCCGCGGGGACGATGGCCATGTGCGGCTTGGAGGCGACGAGCGCGGCGGTGAGGCCGCCCCACACCAAGAGCAGCGTCGCCGTGAGCGGGTCGACCGGCGTCGGCGCCGCGTCCGTCGGCGGCGGGAGCGGCCGCGGGAGCGGCGATTTGCGGAAGGTGAGCTGGTAGTCGTGGATGAGCTGGTTGGCGAACCCGGCCTCGCAGTAGGCGAAGTAGAACTCGTACATGCGGATGAAGCGGCGCGGGTAGCCGAGCGCCTCGATCTGCCGCGCGCGGGCGGTGAGCCGCTCGCGCCAGAGGCGGAGCGTGATTGCGTAGTCGTCGCCGACGTCGGCTGCGCCGTGCAGCTCGAGGCCGAGGCGGGAGGAGATGGCGGTCATCGCTCCCATCGACGGGAGGTGGCCGCCCGGGAAGATGTGGGTGCGGATGAAGTCGGAGTGCGAGTTGCAGTACGCCTCGTACCGCTCGTCGGGCACTGGGGGCGAGGGGAGTGGGCGGCGCGGGGTTGGGAGGGGCGCCGCCGGGGGCGGGAGGAGGGCGGGGTGGGCGGGTGGGTGGGGGCGTGGGTGGGGGGAGAGGGGGGGCGTGAGCGCACTGGTGATGACTTGGATGGCGGCGAGCCCGCCCGGCTTGAGGGCGCGCGAGACGGCGGCGAAGAAGGTTGGCAGGTGCTCGTGCCCCACCGCCTCGATCATCTCGATCGAGACTACCTTGTCGAACTGGCCGCGCACGTTCCGGTAGTCGCAAAACTCGAAGGTGACGAGGTGCTCCACGTTCGCCTCGCGCGCGCGCTTGCGAGCCTCGGCGAGCTGCTCGCGCGAGATGGTGATGCCCGTCACGCGCACGCCCGCCACCTGCGCCATCCGCACGCCGCAGGCGCCCCAGCCGCACCCGATCTCGAGCACGTGCTCGCCAGGCCGCAGCTGGGCGGCGCGGATCATCGCGTCGATCTTCTCGTACTGCGCCTCCTCGAGGCTGGCCTCCTTGCCGGCCGCGTCGAGGGCCGCCAGCGCGGCGGCGCGCTCGGCCGTGAAGACGGCGGACGAGTACCTGGAGGCGGGCTCGGGCGTGGTGGGAGGCGGCGGGGCGGGGCAGGGGCCGGCGGCGGAATGGGGGCGGCGGCGCACAGCATCGTCTCGTCGAGGATGAGCTTGTAAAAGTCGTTGCCCGCGTCGTAGTGGTACGAGATGTTTCGTGCCGACCCCTCCTCTGTGTTTGAGTTTGCATAGTGCGCGTCGCGCTCGAGGCGCTCGAAGAGCGAGTGGAGCGCGCCGCCGGCCCAGCCGAGGGCGCCGGCCGTCGCCTGGCGCAGCTGCGACGGGCTGCCCGAGTTCGAGCGCGAGAGGAGCAGCAGCAGCTTGAAGACGTCCCCGGCGTAATCGCCGTCCATGTACGCCTCGCCGAGCCCGATGTCCGACTTGCAAACCACCTTTTGGAAGAGGGAGGCGCGCCGCACGCGCACGACCGCCGTCTGCTCGGCCGGCGCGGCGCGGTCGCCGAGCCAGCAGTCGGCCCCGGTCGGCAGGATGAGGCGGATGGCGCCGCCGCGCGAGAGCATCGCGTCGCCGAAGCGGAGGAAGAGGCTGAGGCAGGCGCGCGGGACGAGGCCCACCTTCGCGTCGCACGAGAAGGGCTCCCACGGCACGACCGGCCCGCCGCCGCAGAGCGCCTCGACGGCGCGGACGGCCGAGGCGATCCCGTCCTCGTGGAAGCCGTACCCGCACCACGCGCCTGTGGGCGAGGCTTGAGGGAGGGTCGGCGGAGGGGAGAGGAGGCGCGCGAGGCGGCAGCTGCGCCGCACCGCAAAAGTAGACGCCGCCAGAGCCCTGCAGGCCGCCCACCCGCGCCTGCGCCGCCACCGCCGCGCCGTCAAAGAGCGGGTGCGCGAGCTGCACCCGCCGGACCGTCTTCGCCGCGTCGGGCGGCGAGGGCGGGTTGAGGGTCACGAAGAGGTCCGGCGTGCCGGCGGGCAGGTTCTGCAGCAGGTTGACCCAGTACGAGACGCAGACGGCGGCGGTCGCCTCGTCCGGCCGCTCCGTCTTGATGCAGTTCCACGACGCCCACGTCGCGCGCGCGCGAGGCATCAGCGACGCGTCCGTGTGCACGTACACCTCGTTGGAGCTGTAGCGGATGGCGCCGAGCACCGCCCTCTCTGCCGCGCTCGCGCCGTCGCCCAGCAGGGAGAGCGAGACGTCCGAGTGCGTCGCCAGCACCACCGCGTCGAAGCGGCACTCGCGCGCCTCCCCCGCCACGCGCACCGCGACGCCGCCGCCCTCGCCCGCCGCCACCCGCCGCACCTCCTCCACGCGAGAGCCGGTGCGCACGTCCTTGATGGCCGCCGCCGCCGCCGCGACGTACGCACGCGAGCGGCCCTCGACGACGCGCCACACCGGCCGCTCGAGGATGGAGAGGAGGTGGTGGTTCGACCAGAAGCGGATGAGCGGCACGACGGGGAACTCGAGCGCCTGCGCGTCCGAGCACGACCAGACGGCCGCAGTCATCGGCACAACGTAGCGCTGCACAAACTCGGACGAGTAGCGGCGGCGGGCGAGGTACTTGCCGAGGGTGACGCCCTCCCACGCCTCCGGGCTGCGGAGCACCTCGGGCGCCTGCCGCCCAAAGGCGAGCACGTCCCGCAGCATCCGCCAGTGGGCGGGCGAGGTGGCTGAGCCGGGCGTGGCAAAGATGGCGCCGAGGCCGCGAGAGCCCCACTCAGAGGTGGGTGTGGAGAGGGCGAAGGACATGTCCGACTCGACGGTGTCGATGCCGAGCTGGTCGAAGAAGCCGAACAGGTGCGGGTAGTTGGTCAGGTTGCACACTTGGAAGCCGAGGTCAATCGGGCCCGCGATCTTTGTCTCGACGGTGAGCGCATGGCCGCCGAGGGTCTCCTCAGACTCGAAGAGCGTCACACGCTTGCCCTGCCGCGCGAGGAGCCACGCGGAGGCGAGCCCGCTGATGCCGGATCCGATCACGGCGACCGTCTCCTCGCCGTCAGCAGCGTTCGTCTCGCCGAGCACCGACATGGGTGCCTCTAGTTCTCGGAAAGTTCTTGTTCCCCCGAAGCTTCGAAATCTCATCTGACGAGATTGATGAAAACTCCCTTTAGATCCTCCCAGTCCGGTCTAGTCACCGTGTTCTCCGCGGCGCCGGGCAGAAGCTCCTTCTCTTCTTCAGCCGTTTCATCCAGAGCGAGTGGCGCGACGCGCCCCAAGCCCACCCTTAGCTGGTGCTCGCACGTGGCAGCGGCCCGTCGACACGCTGTCCCATGCCAGACCCGCGGTACCAGATCCCCGAGCAGCTCGTGCACATGCCCGATATAGCACAGCGAATCTCGGACGGCTGGCTAGACCTTGATGCGGTGCGCCAGCTGTGCCGCACGAGCACCGGGAGCCGTGCAGCCTTCATGCCCGTCCTTCAGGCCTGGGAGGTGTGCGTATTCGACAAAGTGCTGCCAGGCTTCTGGGAACCCTCGGGGGTATCGGCTTTGCCCAATGGCCAGGTCTGCGTGGCAGATTGGCTCCACTGCCAATTTCAGATCGTCGATCATTTGCATGCCCCTCACAACCTGCGCAGCCGTCCAATCGTGCGCATGACCGTTGGACCCCAAATCCACCGCACACCGGACCAGCTGGTGGTGCCGACGGACGAGGACGATTTTGTCCCGGACAGACTGGAAGGCGCTAACGCATGCGCTTATGACGGCGAGGGCAATGTGTTCGCAGTTGACCTCAACGGCATGTTGCACAAGTTTCGGCTTGCTGACGGCCAGTTCCTCGGCACAACGATCGAGGCTGAGCACGGCGCCTGGCATATTCATGATCCTGTCGCCGTCGCGTTTGCCAAGGGCCACGTCTATGTTGCCCACAGGGATGAGGGCCAGGGGCATCATAAGATCGAAGTCTTTGCCGCAGACCTGACGCACGTACGCTCGGTCGATTTGGGCGGAACACGGTGCCTGCGAGCGGGGTTTTCTGGGGTTGCGGTGCATGATGACGAGCTCTATGTGCTCCACGGAGTGCTCCACGATACTAGCCCAAGCGAACCGAAGACTGCCATCTCGTGCTTCAGCCTGCAAGGTGAGTTTCGACGCACGGTACTCGGTGGCAACAGTGCCCCCATCACTGCTTTCACCATCGTGCATGACACAATCATCGTCGCACGGTCTAAAAGGACAAAGCAGAAGGTCCCTCACGCGCGTCACACTGGGTGGCTCGACGTACTCACACTGGGCAGAGAGCCGGCTCTGCGGCAGCAGATCGATCTCACTGATCGGTGCTACCCGGGCTGCGACGGCATGTGCTTTGACCCGGAGCTTAGGCTGCTCGTCGCTGCCTGCTGTAGAGAGCCAGAAGGCGCTGGGATCTCAGGAGCTTTGCTTGTGTACCGCGTCGTGTGACAGCCTAGCGCGGCCTCTGAGGGTGGCCCAGGGTGGTTGTTGTGTTGTTGGTTTTGTGCCATGTGTGTGTATACGACCGCTCCACAAGCACACCAAGTGCGAAGTGGAAGTGACGAGAAGTGTGGTGGGGAACTGCGATGTGCGCGAAGAGTGCTCCCTGCAACACGGCGTGGTTCAACACACCGTACACCCGCCCCGCGGGGGCAGCGCCGCAGCGGAGGCTGCCCGCCTCGACGGCCGCCCGCGCGCGCCTCCGCTTGTCTCTCCTCTCTCGCGCGGCCAAGCTTGAGAAGCTCGAGGCGCCCGACGAGCAAGACGCCAACTAGGTAGAGTTTTCCCACACCGCTGACACTCAACGAAAAAGCGAGGACGATGTCGCGGTCAAAATCTGCTACCATCCTACCGCCTACCGGCGCCAACCAGTAGCTGCGCTGCAACCCTCCCCGCGCCGCGCTCAGCCGGCGCGGAAGAGGAACTTGTTGTACAGGATGCCTGTTGACCCGGAGTAGGAGTTGATGTCATCGCGTGACGTCGTGTCGTATTTGAGCCTGGCGGGTGGCAGCGGGTGAGGCGCGCCGTACTGGGCAGCGAGGCAGGGCCGCGGGGGCGTGGAGGTGCGGGGCGGCGGCGGCGGTGGGAGTCGCGCGACGCGGCGGCGGCAGGCGGACGAGGCGGAGGCGGTCTCGCGGCGGGCCGCACCGCTTGCCGAGCTCGAGGAAGCCGGAGAGGGAGGACTCCACCTCCTCGAGTTCCTTGCGCTCCCGGTCGGCCGCCTTGGCCCTGCACGCGGCGTCGAGCTCAGCCACGTGCACGCCGAACGCCGCCGACAGGTCGGGAGCGCTGCCGCCGAGCTTCGCGCCCGCCTCGACCATCGGCTCGGCGAGCGGCTCGAGCACGGACCGCGAAAAGCGGAGGACGTACGCGTCGTCCTCGTTGTTGGGCGGCAGCTTGGCCCGCTGCCGCTCCACCTCCGCAACCTCCTTGATCAGCGACTGCACGCGGGGCAGCACCGTCGCCAGCTTCTGCACCGTGGCCTGCGTCGGCGACTCAAAGAGCGCGTGCGCAGCGCCCGGCCCGGCGGCGAGGCTCCAGCTGCCGGCGAGCAGCGCGGCGCGGCGGCTGACAGCGGCGCCGGCGGGAGGCCCGGCGAGGGCGGCGGCAGCGGCGAGCGTGGAGAGCAGCAGGACCATTACTAGCGAGGGAGCCAAAATTCTTTTTCAATGGGGTCAGAACAAGAAGAACTTTGGTCTTTGAACGTCTTCTCCCGCTCGGCCCCGGTGGTGGTGCCCGCGCCGCCTAGCGCGAACGGCCCCTTCATGTGAATGTGCATGTGCATGTTGTACGGATCATGTGGTCCCCACAGTCGCCGTCGCGGGATCTTCCGTCAAGTGTGTCAATTCTTTCGTTCGGCGCGAAATTTTGGCGAACCGGCCCAGGTCGACACCAGGCACCGTAGGGCATGGCGGCGTGCCGAGAGAGCCTCCGGGCGCTCGGCCTCAATCAGGGCGCGACCCCGGCCGAGATCAAGACCGCCTTTCGCATGCTCGCCAAGACGTGGCACCCGGACAAGCACTCTGGCGCGAGCAAGGCGGCGGCGGAGCAGCGCTTCAAGCAGATTGCGCTGGCGTACGAGACACTGGTGGCCGAGGAGGCGGAAGCTTCCTCCTCCACAGCGCGGGGCGGCGGCCGCGGCGCCGGCCCGCGCCGCAGCCGAGAGCGCGCCTACGAGACGTGGGGCACGAGAGCGCAGTACGGCTCAGCGTCGCGGCCAGGGTACAACCCGTACCAAGGGTACATGGACTTTGGGGCGGACACGCCCGCTGGCGAGGCGCGCGCGCGGACTGAGCGCCGGCGCATGCAGTGGACCCTCGGCTGCGTCGCGACCTTTGTGCTTGGGCTGAGCGCCGTCACGCTCTCGGCGCGGAGAGACAACCGGCGGCTCGAGTCGGGCGAGCTGGTCGAGGCGTATTTCAACCAGGTGACGAGGAGGTGGGAGAAGGCGTCGCCGTCGATGAAGCGCGACCCGCTCCTCTCCACCCTCGTCCACCTCAAATCGCCAGAGGCGCGCCAAAGCCCGCCGCCCACTGCCGCCCCGGCCCGACCCCTTCCCAAGCAGGCGGCAGCGCCCAGCCAAGGCGGCCCACCGGCCCAAAAACCACCGGCCCACCAGCCCCCCTGCCCACCGACCACGCAGGTGGTGTACGGCCACGGCCTCACAGGCTCGGGCGGCCAGCCGCGCCACGCGCCGCGCCGCAGCGCACTCACCATTGACGGGCGCAGAGCGAGCGACGCGTTTCGCGACCGACAGAGCGGCGCGAGGTCGTGACTCTGCCAACTGCTAGGGTGGACCGTGGCCCGCCGCTGGCCTGGGGGGCGAGGAGCGCGAAACCGCCTACCTCTGTTTGCGCTGGGAAGCTTCGTCCACGCGCACACGCGAGAGAACGCAGAGAGCGTTTTCGCGTCCCCGCGACGCGCGAGATTCTCTCGGACTCGCCCGCTGCCCCCCGGGACCCTCTTCTTGTCTTGTGTGATGGATGTCAAGTGTCAACGGTTTTTGTGAGTACTTTTAAGCAGCGGGGGTCTACTGAAATGTAAGAGCTGCGTCCGCAGCCTGCCGCTGGCTCAGACTGAGGCTCTTGCGCCGCATTGCTCTCAAGGCGCTCGTCCGGACATGCACCTCCGGCGCGCCACTCGTCTCTTCCAGCGCCTCCTCTCGCGCAATCCAGCGCCTGGTGCGGAACTTGACGCCGCGCAGCGAGGCGGTCACGACGCCGGCCGCGCTCAGCTCGCGCGGCGTGAGGATCGACACGACCTCGCCCCGCCGTCCAAACCGGCCCGTCCGGCCCGCCATGTGCATGTACGACTCCGGCGAGTCGGGCGCCATCGTGATGAGCACCAGCTCGACCTCCGGCAAGTCGAGCCCGCGGATCGCCGACTCGTGCGCTACCACAAGCGACGCCGACGCCGCCGCCTCGCGCAGCCCTCCGCCTCCGCCTCCGCCTCCGGCCGGCCCATCCCCAACTCCAGGCCACCCTCCGCCCGACCCGCCGCTCGCCCTCGCTCCGCGCCGCCGCCGCGCCCTGACGGCCCATTCCGGCAGCGGCATCGCCTCGTGCGGCGGCCCCTCCCCCTCGAGGGCGGCGAGGCGCTCGCTCAGCGCGCCGGCCGACGGCCCGCCCTCGCCGCGCTCGCCGCCCTCGCCGCGCTCGAGCTCATCGCCGCCGGCGGGCACACCCGCCGCG
Source organism: Emiliania huxleyi CCMP1516 (assembly GCF_000372725.1). Taxonomy (NCBI): domain Eukaryota; phylum Haptophyta; order Isochrysidales; family Noelaerhabdaceae; genus Emiliania; species Emiliania huxleyi. The sequence goes on along the minus strand of NW_005202113.1, from coordinate 99,208 downwards.
CGCGCGGTGACGGCGTCGAGCGTCAGCGCCCCCTCGAGGCCCTCCGCCTCCAGCTCGCCCACCACCTGCTCGCTGCGAGACGCGTGAAGGCCAGCCACGGGCCTCGCTCTCCCCGAGGCGCGCTAGCCTGGTCGGCATTGAGCCCGTCCCGCGTGACGAGGAGCGCGAGGGAGGGGCGCAGCTCGCGCATCGCCGCGACGGCCGCCGCAGCCTTGTCCGCCTCGCGGCACACCCAGTGCTGGTGCGCGATCGCGGCGGGGACCGGCACACGCAGGACCCCGCCCCGCACGCCGCGCCCCTCCTCTCGGCCAAGCGCACGCCCGCCGCCCGGCTCAGTGCCCGCCCCAGCCTCGTCCATGTACCTCGCCCAGACCTCGCGCGCCTCGCGCTCGCTCACAGCCGCCGGCGGCGGCCCAATCGGAGGCAGCGCCGGCCGCTCCTGCGACAAGGCGCGTGCGCCGGCGGCGTCGCCGTCTTTCGCCACCACGATCCCGAGCTTGCCGGCCTCGCGGCCGACAACGGCGAGGAGGTCGCGCAGGGCCTTGTGGCTCATCGTCGCGCTGAGCGCCACCACCTGCACGCGACCAAAGCTCGACCGCGGCCGCTCCGCCGACTTGCCGCCGCCCTCAAACTCGCCTCCCTCTCCCTCATCGTCGGCCGCGCCTCCCTCGCCATCGCCGACACCCGCGCCGCGCCCGTGGGACGGGGTGCGGTGCGGCCGCCTGGTGCGCTGCACGAGGAGGCGGAGCGCATTCGGCAGGTCGCTCTGCCGCAGGTAGCGGTCGCGAGACGCGCGCCGCCGCATCGAGCGCCGCAGCTCCAGCCTCGGCGGAAGCGACAGCTGCTCGTCAACCTCGTCAATCACGACCGCACGCAGGTTTGCGCGCAGGGCGGCGCGGGCGCCGGCGCTCGACTCGAGCGTCGGCAGCAGCGCGGCCAGCTGGCCACCCGTCGCGATGAGCACCTCGGCGCGCTGCTCCTCGAGCGCCGCCTCACGCCTCGCCCGGCGCGCCGGCCGGAGGAGCTCAGCGGTGGGGACGCCGTCGACGCGGAGAGCGTCGGCCGCGTCGCGTGTCTGCAGCGCGAGCTGGTGCGACGGCACCACCACGAGCACTTGCCTGGGCACGCCGGGCCGACAGCGCGCGAGCAGCGGCACCAGGCAGGCGAGCGTCTTGCCTGAGCCGGTCTCCGCGTGCACGGCGACGCTCTCGCCGGCAAAGATGCGCGGCGCGGCCGCGCGCTGGATGGCCGACGGGTGGCGCAGGCCAGCGCTCTCCAACCCACGGGCAAGGGCGGCAGGGAGGCGGACGCCGAGTCGTTCCCAGCCCACCATATACTCGAGTATGAAGAAAACACCGCAATCCTCGTGGGGCGAAAATCCGTGTTGTCGCGCCAACAGCCCTTCTTCTCCGTGGTTGTCGCAACAGTGGTGGCGGCGGTGGCGGCGGTGGCGAATCCAGCGCAAGAGGCGAGCTTTTCTCGCGACAACACAACCCGGCCCAAGACGCACAACTCACATGGTGCCATTCCTGGTCTGAGTTCTTCATTTTGGACCCGGCGTATGTCAGACTGGGTTCGGGCTCCATAGCCGGATAGGGTGTGTGAAGCCCACATATGCGGCCACGCGCAGCGAAGCGAAAAATGGGGAAACAATGTACGTAACAGCCACATACACTGAAAGTAGGGGGTAACCTACCTATTATTATGCAGGGTCCGGGCCAAACCAGACATGACGCGCGCATCTGACACCGCCCCCGGCTGACGCCTGCTGAGGCGTCAGCCCCCACGCCGCCCCGCCTCCGGCGTCGCGCAGCGGAGGCGGCGGCGTCTCGACCCGACGCCGCGTGAGGCAGGCGGACTTGCGCTCGCGCCTGAGGCCTGTCTACATATCTGGGAGCTCCAGAGAGAGATTTTTTTAGCAATACCAAACAACTCTAACACTCACACGTCATTTGGGGCAGCCTGGAGCCCTGTTCACGCGCGCGCGCGCGCCGAGTGTCCACAGACCCCTAAGCCCTATCCTGCCAGGAGCAAGGGTAGATTTTTGACCGCGCAAGACATAAAGGGTGGCTAAGGGCTCTGCCTCTGCACGCAAGGCGCCCGCGTCGCAGACGCGGTATCATTGACAAATCTGCAATATACCCCCCACGAACAAAGAGCAAAATCTGAATACCGTGCACAAACTGCGTGATTTCGGCCGTGGACGGGGGCAAGCCTTCAGCTGGTGCCAAGACATCCGTAAAGTTGAAGCCAAGAACGTCCGCCAAATCCGTGCTTTCGGCGCAGCTTGAGGGGAAGCCGCTGATCGAGCCCAGCGTGCCCCCGGCCGCCTCCCGCGCAGCACCGCCGCTGGGGACGACACGCTGCGGAATCGGATCGAGCCCATGGAGGAGGAGGGCGCAGTGTCGGCGAATTGGAGGAGGAGGAGGAGGGCGCAGTCGACGAATGGGAGGAGGAGGGCGCAGTCGGCGTTGGCGTGTCTGACTCAGAGGAGGAGTTGGCGGTGCTCCGGCAACCTAACCTGGTTCAGAAGCTCGCCGCCGTTGTCACTCAACGTGCGTCATGCTTGATCGAGCTTGAGGGAGGAGCTCCGCTAACGATTCGGCCGGCCACCCAACGCTGCCGCCCATACCCGCCACCCACAAAGCGCCTGCTCTACTATCCCGTACCACCCGCTCCACTTTCCACGGACCATGCCCTTGATAGCACTATCACTGCCGCCGTCCAGGTTTTGGACGTGGCAGCTAGACTCGAGGGACTCGGTAGTTGTGACCCCCTTGAGTCTGCCCTGAGTGAGGAGCAGGAGAGAGAGAGCTTTTTGGTGTTGGTGTACGAAATAACGGGACAGGGTGGTTGTTCTCTCTATCTCCTCTTCTAGCTCTTAGCATGAGCTGCGCCCTGTGTCCGACCCCTTTTGCGCAGCAACACTCCCTAAACTTTAGGCCCTCCAAATTCGTGTCGGAGCGTAGCCGTAGGCCGTAGCGGAGTGGGCCCCGAGTTTGAAAAGGGCGACGGACGCTTGCGTCCTAGCCTCCAACAAACGCCAGCGGAAAAAATTCTTTTCACGGGTGCTCCGTCCGCGGGCGCTCTGGCGCAAAGTGCTCCAGTCGCAAGCGTGGACAAACCGCGGGGCTCAAAGCTAGGCAGCGGCTACCCAAAGAGTGCATTGAGGCGTTGAGCGTCTGCTCCAGGAGCGTGCCATGGCCGTCACAAAGGAGACGGTCGTAGAGGCCTACCATCGCATCAAGGCCCACGTGCACCGCACACGAGTATTCACCTGCGATGCGCTGAACAGCCGCGCCTCGGAGGCCGCCGGCACGCCAAAGCAGCTGTTCATGAAGGCAGAACATGAGCAGAAGGTCGGCGCCTTCAAGATCCGGGGCGCCATCAACGCCGTCTCCCTCTCCAAGGCGGATTTCGTGGTGACTCAGAGTAGCGGCAATCACGCGCAGGCCATCGCTCAAGCTTGCAAGGTGCTCAGCAAAACGGCCATCATAGTCATGCCAGAGGACTCTCCCGCCGTCAAGATCAATGCCGTACGGGACACGTATGGCGCGGAGGTGAAATTGTGCAAGCCGACACAGGAGGCCAGGGAGGCGATGTCTGCGGAGGTGGTGGCCGGCATCCGTGCGGAGAAAGGGGAGGAGAAGGCAGAGGAGATCCACCCGAACCAGGACCTACGGGTCATCAATGGCCAGGGCACTATCGGATTGGAGCTCCTAGAGCAGCAGCCAGACATTGATGCCGTGATCTGCTCCATTGGTGGTGGCGGCCTCATCTCCGGCGTCGCCACGTACCTCAAGGCGGTCAAGCCAGAGGTCAAGGTGATCGGCGCAGAGCCGGAGCGGGCAAGGAGCGCTTACATGTCGAAGCAGGAGGGGAAGCTGGTTAAGAACCCACCAAACACGCCGATCGTCACCATCGCCGACTCTGTGAAGAGCAGTCTGGGAGCAAACTCGTACCCAATTGTGGAGAAGCTTGTCGACGACGTCTTCATTGTCACCGAGGACGAGATTGAGGACGCCACCCGCTTCGTGATGGAGCGTGCCAAGCAGGTCATTGAGCCTGGTTGCGGCGTCGCTGTGGCCGTGGCGACATCGAAGGCCTTCTATGAGAAGTACCCAGACGTGAAAAACGTGGCCATCGTCATGTGTGGTGGCAACATCGATCTTGACAACTTGCCCTGGGTGAAACGGCGCCGCATGGACGACAGGTGAGCTCAGAGTCGTGAGAAAGTTTTGCGCGCGTCCCCATGCGCTCGCGTCGTAATGTTAGGACTGGTGATGCGCCATCGGTCGCATACTCGCATTGTATCTGATGCTGCTGCGTTACCACCTTGGTGTTCACGCCCGACGTTCTGGCGCTAAAATTCTTTCACAAAACGTCCGTCCCGTGCGCTCGGAGCGGGGCCACCTTACTGGCCGGTCGTCGATCAGCTATTTGCGGGTGGACGATCGTCTGGAGAAATGAGCGGCCAGCCGATGCTCAAAATCACCATTCCGCCAGGTCTGGGGCCGGGGCAGAAGCTCATGTGCAAGGCGCCGGACGGCCAGCAGCTGCAGGTGACCATCCCGCCAAACGTCAGGCCCGGCCAGCAGATCCAGATTGCGTACAAGCCGCTCGCCGACCAGCCAGCCGCGAGAGGCAGCCAGGGCTCGACGCCCCTCGACGTCGCTCGAATGCGGCAGATTTCGCAAGATAACCGTCAGTCAGCCTCCGCACCTCGCGACTCGACTTCGCAGCCTGAGGCGAGCCCGCCGATGCAGAGGCGCGCCTTCGTCCCTCGTGGATCTGAGATAGCCAGACGACAGCCCGACTCCCTTGCTTGCGGCGCAGGCGAAATGAGGACCCGTACAAGAAGCGGGACCCTCTGCCCGTGTCTGATGGACGACTCCCAGCCAACCAACGGAGTGAGATCTTGGGACTACTTGAGCGGCTCTCTGCCAACGAGACCAGGCCGCGCTGGCCTCTGCGAGCGGCACTTAGCCCATCATCTCTTGAGCGGATACCGGAGCGAGTGCGGTCCCACCCACTTAGACCGCCCTCCCGTCTGCCGCGCAGCAATGTCAAGTTCCGCATCCTGGAGACGGAGGTGAAAACGTCAAAGATGCCGAGCCGCCTGACGCGCGAGCAGGCTGAGGCCCTGCTCCGCTGCTTTGAAGTCCCAATGCGGCGCGTGGACGTACTGGAGCGCTACCTCGAGAAGCGGCTCCAGCCCGCGGCCGCCGCGTGGGCCGAGGAGCTCATGTCGACGCGCGTCACGACCGACGAGATTCGAAATCTGTGCGGCGACCCAATTGAGTAGAGGCACATGGCCCCGGTGATGGCCCAGCGTAGAGAGAAGGCAAGGCTATGATCCGCGGCAGCCCCCTGTTTTCTTGCTATGACTACCGTCTAGCGCTAGTCCACAGCGATATTTCAAGAGTACGCTCCTTTCTTTTCGCTTACAGTAGAGGTGTGGTTTTCAATTATTTCCGCTAGCGCTTCCTCGCAGGACGGCAGGAGTCTGCTTAGGCTCCTGTGGCCTTTTGCGATTCTTGCGGTCAGGGCTGTCTGCCAAGTTTGCCACCGCCCCGGTGCTCCCAGGCACGCGCAGGCCCATGGGCTTCTTCAATCGACGTAGCAAGGACAAAAGCGGCCAACTCATGAGCCTGCGTCAGTCGCTTGTGCCCAAAAACCCGCCCGACGGGGCTCCGTGCAACTATGAGAGCACGATTCGCTCCGGCTTCTTCATCAGGGCCTTCGAGTGCGACACGCTCGAGCGAAAGTTGAGGAAGGACGCGCGCAGAGTAAACATGAGCTTCATCAAGTCCGCTGTGCCGACTGGAACGTTCGTCAAGGAGTTCCGGCAGTGTGCGCTTCAACAGCTGACAAGGCGAGGCGCAGCCACCTCGCTGCTGCGGCACGACCTGCCGACCAGGTCGTACCGCGACACCTTCGGGTTTATGCTCCGCACCAACGCCTCCCAAGTCTCGTGCGCATACGCCTTTGACTCCCACAGGGCACGCCGCTCACCCACTTAGCACGGCCCCACACCCAAAACCCTCGACTACAACCCGTGCCCGCGCCCCCTCCGCCCGAGCAGACATATGGCACGGGGCTCCGTTGTGCAAAGACCGTCGGCGGCAGTATTGAGCAGCACCTCGCGCGCCGGTACCAAGTCGTGACGCAGGCTTGCTCGCGCAAAGGCCACAAGCGCACGTCGGGCGTCAACGCTCAGGCAGAGGACTGGCGGGTCAACTGCTGCTGGGACAATGTCGAGGACGCGGCCGAGGCGCAGCGGCGGTACGTGGAGCTACCCCACAAGAGCATGTGCTCCATCGGCGACGGCCTCAATCAGATGCAGCTCAGCTGGGAGGTCGACGACGTGGTGGGGGTCTACTACGTGCGCCGCGTGGACGAGGAGTTTGCAAAGCTCATCTGGTCCCTCGTGACGGACGTCAAGAAGAGCCGCGCGGAGACGCGACTGGGCGAGGGTGCCAGCGCCGCGCTCCCAAAGCTGGACTATTGCCGGCTTCCGCCCCCCAAGCTGAAGCTGCGCAAGGCTCAGCCGGGCGAGGAGCAGCGGCTGGCAGAGCTCGCCGCGAGCGCCCCGCCTGCGATGGGGATGCTGTCCTCCTGGCTCTCATTTCTGGGGTGAAGCAACCAGAATGCCCGTGTTGCGCGGGCGTCCGTCGCCAGCTTCCACCGCGTGCGTGATCTACTATGTATGTGCCATGATCTATTGAGACGATATTATGTATGTAGTGGATGAAGCTTGAAGGGGGCGTCGACACAAAAGTAACACTTACGGCTTTAACTATCCTTGAAAATGATAGAGAGAGGAGTCATGAGAGCAGAGAGCAGACGCGGCGGGATTTTTTTCTTCCATCCCCGTTTTGCCGCGCCGATTCGACTGGGCAACCCCAACTTCTCGAGGACGGACGTCGACACACACACATGCCAGCGTGCCGGGTCGCCGCCCTCGTGGTCGGCTCCGGGCACGTCCCGAACGCCACACTCCACGCCTCGTACATGCGGGAGTACGTCCTCCTCCCTCTCGCGGCAGAGATCTTCCTCGTCACCGACCCACCTTGCCCTGGAAAGGACGCCTCCACGTCGGTGGCCGTTGTGATGCCGGCGCTGCTCGGCCAGAGCATCGAGGGAGTTGCGGCCTACGACACGTGGGAGGAGGGCACGGTAGCGCTTCTGCAAAACCTCACCGGCGTCAAGCCTCGCACTGTGGCGAGGCCTCCTCGGCCAGCTGGGTGGGTGCAGCCGTACGCTGCAGTGCAGTGGCACCGGCTTCAGGCTGCGTGGGCGCTCATGGAGGAGCGCGAGCGACGGGCACGACGTCAGTTCGAGCTGGTGGTCAAGCTACGGGCCGATTCAGTCCCGCTTCCCAGATGGCGATCCTCCCGCGTGTGCGGTGTCGCCAGAAGCGACCCAGGCAACCCGCGGTTACAGATAAGGACGTCAGCTGATAGACCTGCTCAGCTCACGCACAAGCCTCGCGTCGCATCGCAGGAAGCATCTACGCGGCGACCGACCATGTATTCTGGGGCGCACGCGCCGCGATGCGGACTGCAGCAGGCGCGGGGGCTCTGCGATCGTCGTCCGATTCTGCCCACCAGAGCACTCCGCCAGACGCGCGCATCCCGTCAGCAGGCGTATTTGCTGCGATTGGCTCCCACTTTGAGCGCAGCGGCGTGTGGAACGACACGCAGTTTGCGCCCTTCTCCGTGGACCACTTCCTGCAAAGCGTCGCCGCGTCGAGCGCTTGCTCCTTTGACTGCGAGAGCTGGCGCTTCTTTAGCAAGGCCTCATCCGCTCGACGCTCAACACTCGCTCCACCCACAATCGATCGTCCCTCGCCCCACTCCCCTCCCTCAGATTGGGGAGCTGCCCCTCATTGCGGATGCGCCGCGCACGCCGAGCGTCGGCGCGGACGCCTGGGAGCGCGGCGAGGCGCGGCGCCAGGTGGTGCTCGGAGCGCTGCAACGCATGCTGCGCGAGTGGCGGTACATTGACCCGAGGTGGGCGGGCGCGCCGAGGCTGATGTGGCCGCCCGGCGACCGCACGCACGGGTGTGCTTGTCCCCACTTGTCCCCGCACCCCGAGACGCACCGCGTTCGGGTGGCAGGCGCCGCGCCGATGAGGCCGCTGCGGCTGCGCCACGCCTTCTACAGCGAGCACGCGCTGCTGATGTGGGCGCTCGCCAGCAACGTGAGCATCAAGGAGCTCGCTCTGGGGACGGGGACGAGGTACTACCTCTTCAAGGGGACGATGCTCCACAGGCCGCTGCCCGAGGCTCGCCGCTGCTGCCGCAGGGATCGAACCAGGTGCGGCATGGCCAGCGTCGAGGACCTCGACTGCCGCGACACGCCCTTCCCGCGGGAGCTGCGGCGGCTGATGCTGGAGCAAGAAGCCCCTCTCTGACAGCTATGAAGCCCGCCCCTCTCCGTCAGGGACAGGTACTTGACCTCACACACTAATAAAAACGTGAGTGTTGAGATATAAAACAGTGTCCCCCAACGCTGCTGGTCGCTTGCATCCGGCTGCGCTTGCAACCTTCCGACACATGCGTTTAAGACTGCCACTCCGGCCGGTGCGTCCCTCTCCCAACCCGTCGCGGCGCCGCCTCGGCCACCGTCCGCGCCGGTGGCCTCGCCGGGCGCGCCGCCGGCACTCTCATGCCACCGCCGCCGCCGCCGCCGCTCGGCCCTCGCGCCGCCGCCGCCGCCGCCGCTCCGCGGTCGGCTCCCCTCCCGCCGCCGCCCGCACGCGGCACGCCCAGCGGCATCGACGCAAACTTCTGCACCAGGTCGGTCGAGATGGCCTAGAGAGTGCAGGGTAGTGCTGGTGTGGTGTGCGACGTGGCGCGTCGGCCGTGCCTGCGCCGCGCCTCGGCATGATGCACGCCTCGGAGGCGGCGCAGCGCCGCCGACGCCCACGCCGACGCCTCGGAGCGAGTGCCGTCGGCGGCGGGCTGCGAGAGCTGCAGCAGCACCGCCTCGGTCTCCACGCTCAGATCCTGCAGCCGCAGCGGTCAGCCGTGGGAATGTGAGGGCGTGGCTGGCGGCGGAGCCGCCGTTCGGCACCTGTCGCGTCGCGAGAGCCTCCGCCAGCAGGGCAACCTGCCGCTGGCTCTGAGCGAGGCGAGCGGCCTGCCACTCAGCCGACAGATCGCCACAGTCTCCCGGCAGCGGCGCAAAGACCTGCTTCTGGAGCTCGTCGCGTAGCTCGCGCACCTCGCGGCGGAGGTCACGCTCGCGCTCCTCCGCGGCGGCAGAGTGCGAGTCGGCGGCACCGCGCGCGGCGACCCGACCGCCAACGGGCTGCGACATACGCCAGATGTTTCACAGGTGGATATCATACTTCAGGGCTATACCCTGATACCCTCTTGACACTTGAGAGGATCCGCATTGGGCCCCTAGTGCCTAGAGGATAGGTTGATACCCTCGTGGGCTACCCTCACACCGGACACGACCCTCCTCTTCACACCTCTTCGCGCGCCGGCCGAGACAGACAACGCGCTCGAATGAGCGTCGCGCAGGAGGGAGGCGAGCGCACCACTAAGCAATGCGCTGGGCGAGGAGGGCGGCCGTCGTCGCATTGGACGGCCTGCGGCCGCCAGCCGGGCTAGGCAGCCGGTGCGGCTGCGGCAGCCGCGGGGGAGCGGCCGCGGCCTCGATGACATCGCCTTCCGCCTCGAGCATAATCGCTGAGAGAGTCACCTGGCAACGTTGGTCGTACCGCTGCACCACTTAAATTGGGGGGAAAGCGGAAAAATAAAAAAAAATCCGAAATCAATCCGCCGCCTGCTTTGACGGCTATCACCTATGTAATCCATGATGGGACTGTCCCAGCTCGCTACTGCCTTCTTCAGAAGAGCAAATGATTCGGCGGATAGCGTTGCTCCAGCTGTAGCTGCGACGAGACCATTTCGGTATATGGTTGGTTGGTTGGGCGTGGCGCGCGAACAGCGGAACCGGAAGCGCTAAGAGCGATAATAAACGCGTGCGAGGTGTGAATTGTCGCTTCGCTGCGCGGCCGCCGATGATACTTTGATACCCAGCCGAGATGGGTCCCCACAGAGGCCTAGAGCATACCTTGATACCCCCTCGAGAAGGATACAATGATACTAAACCGAGCTGAAGTACCGAATCCTGTTCTGGCGAACGAAAACAGAATTAGTCCCGCCGTGCAGTCGGGTCCTGTGCGGCATGCACCTCAACCCGAGTATCTTCCTGTGAGGGACGACGAGTCAAATGACTATATGAAGGGCGCACCTACTGCAGCAGGCTGTCCTTCTGCGTGCCGGACACGGTGCCTGCTTACCTCTGGCTCTGCGCAGGAGGCCTCGATGCGGACGAAGGTTGACCATTTCTGTCACCAGGAGGACTGCCCCATTTGCACGGACGACTGAGGCCAAGGGTGTGGAAGAGGATGGTGGAGGCCGCGGCCGCCCCGCGACGCCGAGTCTCTCTCTCTCTCTCTCTCTCTCTCTCTCTCTCTCTCTCTCTCTCTCTCTCTCTCTCTCTCTCTCTCTCTCTCTCTCTCTTTCTCCTCCTCCTCCTCCTCCTCCTCCTCCTTCTCCTCCTCCTCCTCCTTCTCCTCCACGATGCTCGTTGCTCGACACACAAGTTTCTCGAGCGGGGGCGTCGTCGCAACTTCGACTTGCCACGTTCCCAAGGACGCACGACGCAAGGCAGTCAGCCGACCACAACAACACAAGCGAACCATGGGTGCCTGCAGCTCCAAGTCGACCAACATCGCCGACCCGGTGATGCAGCCGGAGCAGATCAGCGCTCCCGCCGACACCGCCGCCGTCGTCGCCACGCCCGAGGTCGCGCCCGCCGAGACGCCCGCCGCCGACGCGGCGGCTGCACCCTCGGCCGTGACGCCCGAGGCGGAGGAGCCCGCTGCAGAGGAGCCCAAGGACGAGGTCGCGGCCGAAGAGAGCGCAGCCGAGGAGGCGCCTGCCGAAGCGGCCGACGAGGTGCCTCCGCCGACCGAGCCGGTCAAGTCGTCCTCCATCTTGGGCCAGGTGGTCGACTACCTCTCGGGCCGCAAGTCTGAGCCTGCTGTCGAGGAGACCGAGGCGGTCGAGACGGCGGAGGCCGACGCGCCGGCGGCGGAGGTGGAGCAGCCGGTCGCACGCGCGCTGACTGGGGCGGTCGATGCGGTCGCCCAGCGCGACGACGCTGAGCAAGAGGAGGCTCGCGTCGAGTGGCGGGCATACACCCTGGCGGCGGGAGAGGCGGGCCTCGCCCGCGAGATGAGCGTCACGCCAGAGGAGCTTGCTGAGGTCGAGGCACGGCTCGCCTACGGCCACGCGGCCGCGGCGGCCGAGGCTGCCGAGACTGCCGAGGTCGCGGCTCCGGAGCCTGCGGCCGAGGCTGCGCCTGAGGCTGCTCCAGAGGCTGCTCCAGAGGCGGCGCCCGAGGCGGCGGTCGAGGCGGCGCCCGCGGTCGCTCCCGAGGAGGAGGAGGAGGGGCCACCGACGCTGATCCAGAAGCTGTCCAAGGCCTTCTCGAGCCTCCTGCCCGCCGCGCCAAAGTGCATGCCCTCCCGCCCCGCGCTTGACGAGGAGCCGGCCGACAGCGACACGCCGGCGCCTGCCGAGCCAGCCGCGGCGCAGTGGGGCACCAAGCGCATCAGCCAGCAGCACTGGAAGTAGAGCTAGAATCGCGCCATTGCGCGGCGCACGGACCAGGTGGGTCGTGGCTATGTTTTATTGAGTTGTACACGCGACGGGTTTCTGAGTCCAAAATATTAAACGTACATCCGAGATCCGTGCGCACATCTAGGCGCGAACACAGTATGGGTACGTCCCCCACATAAACATATGTGTTTCCGTCATAACTCATGAATATGCGCGAGCCATTTCTTATCTCAAGATCTTTTTGTTCTCTGTGATGTGTGAAAACGAGAGGACAGCGTACGCAACGCTTTACGTGACCGAGCGCTCTGTGCACTGTGGCCGCGCCAAACGCCGCCACCGTGACGGCTGCCGCCCCCGCGTTGCCGGGTCCCAGCTCACAGCGCGAGTCGGCGGGGCGCGCCGCTGCCCCTGGGGGGGCGCCGATATGCCGACTGGAGCATGCGCTGGCGGCGGCGCGGGCGAGATGGTACTTGGTACGCGTCACACAGCTGTGGACGGATTGAGACCAGGCCGATGGTGAACGTTCCTGTCTGTTACGAGAGCACAAGGCGCGAGTGCGCTCTCTGACACCCTCTCTCTCTCTCTTCTCCGCACAGAGCGACGGCTGGGCGCTCAGCCGCCCTCCGCCGGCACCGGCGACGCCCTCGCGCTCGCGGCGTCGGCCCGCGCCTGCTTGACCGCCTCGTTCATCAAGAAGCGCCAGCAGATGAAGCCCTTGCCCTGCGCCTCGCTGTAGCTCTCCAGGCTGCGCTGCAGCTTCTCCTTGTGGTACACATAGTACTCGAGCACGTTCTGCGCCACCTCCTGCTTGGACAGCACCTCGAGCAGGATGTAGTTCTCAATAAAGTACGGGCCGAGGCTGTCGAGCGCTCTGCTCGCGCCGCCGGCGCCGCGGTCAAAGAGCACCAGCCCAACCTCATCGATGACGTACTGGATGCGGTCGGCCAGCGGGTGCGCCGGCAAGTCGTACGCGTTGAACTGATCCTTCATCCCCAAGAGGTACACGCCCTCGCTGATCGCCGCGAGCGTAAACTGCGGGCTCTGCCGCACGTGGTTGACGCGCACCTTGATCTCGAGCTGCTGCGCCGCGTCGCTGTTGTTGCTGCGCCGCGGGCTGCGCGGCGCGGGGTCGACGCTCGCGCCCGCCTGCGCGTGGGCCAGCTCCGGGCCGGGCGGCGCCTCGCCGGCCCGCCGCGCGCTGCTCGCGGCGAGGAAGCGCGCGCACACGCCGTCGGGGTCGGGGTGGCTGCCGAGCGCGTCCTTGACCTCCTGGGTGATGTAGCTCGCCTGGATGTGGTGCGAGTAGACAAACTGCAGCGTCGGGTAGACGTGGATCTCGCGCCGCTCGCCGCCGAGCGCGCAGGTGAGCGAGAGGATGGGCACGGGCAGCGGCAGGTTGAGCCAGCGCCGCGGCAGGTCGGTCCGCGCCTCGAGGGCGTACGCAAAGTAGTTGTCAACCTCAACGCAGAGCTCGAGCTGGTGCCGCTTGTCAAACACGTCCATCGTGTCGCTGTCCTGGCTCTTGTTGCGCTGCTTCTGCTTCTGCTTCTGCTGCTGCTTGGTGTAGCTGATCTCCATCAGGCTCCGCTGCTCACCCGAGAGCAGGAGCAGGAACTCGTCGAAGATGTCGCCCGACGGCAGGCGCTGCTCAAACTTTTGCTGCGGGGGTCGAGCGGGGGGTGGAGGTTGGGAGAGCGCGTCTCGGCGGCGCGTCTCGGCGGCGCACACACCTGCACCACATGCCGCAGCAGCGCCTCGAGCACGGCGGGCGTGAGCGGCTCCTCGGCGACGGCGAGGACGGGGCTCCTCCGAAACTTGCTGGCGAGGATGTGCGCCAGCACCCGCGCGGGCACCTGCACGCCGAGCACCTTCTGCACGAGCTGCTCCTCGTGGCGAGCCAGCTTGCCGCCGATGGTGCCTAGTCACGAGCAGCGCGAGGTGAGAGCCGACGCCTCGTCTCGGCACGCCGCCGAGCTCGCCGCCAGGCGCGCCGTCCATCTTTTCGAGAAAGGTGTTGACAATCTCGTCGCAAAAGTAGAAGCGGCCCTGCGAGAGGTTGAAGAGCGAGACGAGGGTCTGGTAGATGGACGAGAGGTTGCCCGCCATCTTGCAGTCGCAGTTGCGCTCGTAGAGCCGCTGCGTGAACCGCTGCGCCTTGATGTCACGCACGCCCGCGCCCTCGCCGGCGACGGCGTCCTCGGGCACGCCGCTCTTGTAGATGGAGAAGCGCGTCTCGTTCATCGTCCGCGAGCGGCCCATCGCCTGCCAGATCTTGCTGAAGTCGTCCACGTCGTGCGCGAGCACGACGCTCTGCATGAAGAGCGGCTGGCCGAACCGCCGCTGGTAGACGAGCTGGAAGGGCACGTCCTTGCCGATGACGTTGCGGTTGTCGACGAAGAAGAAGATCCGCTCGCGCAGCGCCTCGCCGTACGTCTTGCAGAGGAACTTGTAAAACTCCTCGTCGAACTGCACGTCCGAGTTCGAGTTGACGCACAGCACGCGGTCGCTGCCGTCCACCTGCGCAGCGAGGGTCGTGGGCGCGTCGTGGGCGCGTCGTGCGCGCGTCGTGGGCGCGTCGTGCGCGCGTGCCACCGGCCGTGTCCCGCCGCGCACCTGGTCGATGTGGTAGACGTAGTGGAAGCGGTCGGGCCCAAACTGGCGGAGCACGAGGTCGCGCACGTCGTGGATGGACGAGCGCTTGAAGATGCCGCACAGGTCGACCAGCACGTTGGAGCAGCCCGCCTCGGCCGACTGCTCGGCCCGCTGCAGGCGCACGCGCTCCTCGCGCGCAAAGATGTGCTCCAGCACGGCGAGCTCCTGCCGTGGTCCAGGGCCGGGGGGGGGGGGGGGTGAGGAGGGCAGGCGGCGGCGCGCGGCGTCCGACGGCGAGGGGCGCGCGCGTCGTCGGCGGCGGCGACAAAGTCGGAGGGCACGTACTCGACGAGCACGTGGCTGTTTTGGCCCTGAAAGCGCGCAAAGCGCTCCTCGAACAGGTCCGCGCCGAGCGCCTCGCTCGAGTAGGCGTAGAAGCTGCGGTCGATCATGTCGGGGATCTCGTCCTCGCGCTGGCAGCGCAGGTACGCCTATTCGAGAGGGGCCTGTTGGAGAGGGCCCCATCGCGCCAGCCGCCAGGCGCAGGCGGGGGCCGCTCACAAAGGTGGGGTAGTTGTCGATGAAGGGCGTCCCGGTGAAGCCGATGCAGTCGAAGTTGAAGATGACGTCGATCGAGTTGACCGAGCGAGACCGGTCGCGCACCTCCATGCGGCGAAGGATGATCTCGTACAGGAACCGGACCAGCCCGTCCTTGGCGTCGGGCTGCTTGGACACGATCTCGGACAGGCGGTCCAGCCCGTAGACCAGGTCGTCGTAGTCGATCTGGCTGACGTGCGCGCTCCAGTACTCAAAGCTGAGGAACTTGCGCTCCTGCTGAAAGAGCTCGTCGTACTTTGCGATGTCCTCCACCAGGATCACGTACGTGAGGTAGATGGTGCGCTCGACGTCGCTGTAGTACGAGCCCGGCATCGCGCGGTTGACCTAACGGCGAAAGGTGTGAGTAAAGAACACGGAGAGGTGTGAAGAGCCCGGCATCGCGCGGTTGACCGACTCGTACGGCCGCGCGATGAGCGACTTGTAGCCCTCGATGTCGTGCGCAATGTTGGTGGAGCAGTGCCGGAGCGTCGTCTCGTTGAAGATGCCGAAGCTCTTGTTGATCGAGCGGCTCGCGTCCTGGATCTCGGCGTGGAGCGCGCCAAGCTTGTCGTGCAGCTGCCTCCAGTACTGCGGGTTCGGCGAGGCGCCGACGCGGGGCGGCGCCGCCTCGGCGCCGTACGCCGCGCGGCTGACCTCGTAGTAGAGCGCGAGCGTCGACTTGTCGAACGCGTTCGGCTTGTTGGAGCAGATGTTGAAGACGAGCTTGTCGCGGTCGAGAAAGTCGTCGACCTGTTCACGGCGAGGGCGGTGACGAGACGCGCCCCACCGGTGGCGGACAGGCGGCGGAGGAGGCCGCCTCGTCGGCGACGACGAGGATGTGCTCGCGGTGCGGCCACACCTTGGCGCAGATCGCGTCGTTCGTCAGCGCCTTCTTGAACTGGTTGAAGGAGGTGACAAAGATCTGCTTCATGCGGGGGCCGCGAGGGAACTTGCCGCCGCCGCCGAGCGAGAACTTGCTGCCGGCGGGCTGCCCGCCGAGCTGAACGTCCTGGTGCAGGAGCGCGAAGATGTCGTCGTACACGCGGTACTCGTCGCGGAAGTTCAGGTTGAGGCAGTACCGGAAGACCTGCGAGCGCGCGTCGTGCAGCAGGTGCTCCGGCACGAGCACCACCAGCACGTGCTTGCACTGGCCGCCACGCGCGAGCTGCTCGTGCACGGCCTCGTTACTGGAGAGGAAGGCCTGGCAGAGCAGCGGCAGGATCACCTTGGTCTTGCCCGACCCGACCTCCGAGAAGTGAAAGCACTCCTCCGCGCAGAGGATCCGTGCGAGGAACGCCTTTTGCTTCTCCGTCGGCACGATCTGGTACTGGCCGTCGTCCGTCTGCCGCTGGTAGCGGCAGAAGTTTTGGCAGAGCACCTCGATGAAGTCGCGGAGCGGCAGCCGCTCGTGCCGGTTCAGGTCGAAGAAGTTTGGCTGGAAGAGCGAGTCGTAGTGCTCGTTGGCCGCCTTGTTGAGTGTGTACAGGATAGCCTCCTTCCACGGGCCGGCGATCTTGACCACGTCGTTCTCCTTGGCGATGAAGTCGAGCTGGACCGAGCAGCGGCGCAGGTAGAGGAAGACGAGGATGAAGAGCGAGAGGTTGCGCACGTGGATGGCCAGGTCGAGCAGGTTGACGAGCTCCTGCCGGCTCGGCACCTGCAGCAGGTAGTCTGGGAAGTAGAGCACCGTCTTCGACTCGGTGAGCAACTCCGAGAGCTTCAGCGACTTGAAGACGTGCTCGTCGTTGAGGTCGATGAAGACCTCCTCCGACTTGATGCACTCGATGAGCTCGTGCTTCATGCCGTAGTAGTCGGTGGCGAACTGGCCGCCAGAGTCGACGAGGTAGTGGATGTTGCGCGAGGCGAAGAGGATGACGTCCTCGCTGTCGCTGTACCTGCGGCCGGAGCGGAGGGGGAGCGGGTCCGGCGAGCCGAGGAGGGAGGGGAGGGGAGAGGAGGAGCGTGTGCGGAGGGCCGGCGACGGGTTTGCGCGCACTTGAAGCATGGCACAAACGACACGGCCCGGTTGAAGAAAGTGGTCGACATCTGGGGGAGAAGGACAGGGTGGAGAGGGAGGCGGGGGCGACGGGGGAGGCGGGAACGGTGGCGGCGGGCCTCGACGGCAATCTCGTTGATCCGGATCGACACGCCGCCGCCGTCGGCCACGTCGATGAGCAGCGCATTGTCGGCGATGAAGACCAGGTACTGCCGCTCCGAGTCGACCGCCCGCAACGCATTCTTGATCTCGATGCACTTGACCATCGACTGGACCGCCGTCGCCGAGTCGAGGCGCACGCGGTACAGGTCGATCTCGGGCTGCATCGGCCGCAGGTCGAAGAGGCGGAGCGCGCCTGGTGGCGAGTGGGGGCTTCGTGCTCAGGGCGCGCCGTCCCGCGGCAGCGCGCGCGGGCCGAGGCGGCGGGACGCGCGCGCCGTACGTGATGACACCCTCCTGCTCGGAGAAGGCGTACCTCCGCGTGATCTCCTCGAGGTACTCGCCGGTGGTGTGGCTGAAGGAGCGCGGGATCACGGTGCGGAACTCGCCGTTGCAGCGCACCTTGTAGTAGTCCACCTCGACCGACTTGTTGATCTGGCAGAGCGACATGTTGACCTTGCACAGCAGCAAGTGCTGCGCGTAGGCCGGGTCGCAGTTGAGCTGCCCGAGCAGCTCGTTCTGCCTCGAGTGCGTGGGGAAGCCCTTGTTGACGAGAAACTTGTGCGAGGCCTCCCAGATCAGCTGCTCGAGCTTGGTGCGCGTGACCGCGTCGGCGGTGTTCTTCTTGTCGAACTCCAGGATCATGTTGGCCACCGCGACCTGGCGGGAGCGGAGGGCGGCGTCAGACGCACGCGCGCCAGAGGGAGGCGGGGCGGCTGATCTGGGCTGCGAGAAGCCGGCCTGCAGCTGCCGCTTGTCACCGCGCTGCAGCTGCTGCAGCCAGGGGAGGTTGAGGAGCCCCGCGTGCTCGTCGTAGAGCCCAAAGTCGAGCATGAGGGAGAGGAGGCACAAGTTGAGCACGGCGTTGTCCGACTTGAAGCGCACGCCATTCGCGGCCGCAAACACGGAGCCGAGGAGCGCGCGCAGGTGGCCGTGCTCGTACACGCGGTCCGTCAGCACGAGCTGGTTCCGATCGCGCGGCTTCTCGCGGCTCACGACGGGGACCACGTGGCCGACCGTCGTGGCGAGGGCGAGGTCCATCTCGCCGCGGAAGGAGGCCGACTACGGTGCGGCGAGCGGGCGGCGCGTGCGGCGATGCGTCGCACACCGCGGCTGCACGGAGACGGGGAGGGAAGGGGGGCAGCACGGGGGTGGGGGTAGGCACCTCGATGGGCCCGTAGTGGTAGAAGCGGTGGCCCTCCTCGAAGAAGATCTTCTGGCACGAGACGGCGAGCAGCGCGCGGATATCCTTGCCGAAGACCTGGATGTTGTTCAGGTCCGGGTTGTGCCAGTACGCCTCCGCCGCATTGAGAAAGTGCATCAGCGTGTTGTACTTGGAGTAGGTGAAGCCGTGGCCGATCCGAATCGAGACGCGGTACTTTTGATGCAGGTTCTGCCCGCCCTGGAACTTTTGCGAGTACTTTCGCAGCGCCGAGCGCGCCATCTGGTTGATGCACTCCTTCTCAAACTCGTGCTCCATCCGGTACATCTGCTGCCTGCGCGGGTGGGCGCGCGGGAGTGTGGGGGAGGGAGGTGCCCCGTGCCACGCCGCGTCCTCCCGGCGGGCCGGCCGCACCCCATCATCTCGCTCAGGTAGAATGCGGTCTGCGTGAGCGAGTTGACGTCCTTCTCCTTCGGGTTGACTTCCGCAAAGCCGAGGCCTACGCCGCAGGGGCGGGCTCCCGGAGGTGAGCGCTCGCCTCTCCCGCCGTCGGGCGGGCCTCGCATGCGGCCGCGGGGGGCCTACGAAGTCGCTGAGGTACTGCGCGCTCAGGAAGGTCTTGAGGATGGGCGCGTAGAAGCGCTTGCTGCTCTGCAGCTCTGCGAGGCTGAGGAACTGCTCGTAGTTAGTCTTCTTTTGCGTCGAGAAGTGGATGTGCTCGACGAGGAGGCGGTTGACGCGCTCCACCATCGCCAGCCCGTCGGGACCCACCAGCGCCGCGGAGTTGGCGTTGCCCACCATGGCGCACAGGTCGATGAGGTACGTGTAGTGGTGCAGGTCGACCAGCTCCTCCTGCCCGACCTGCGCAGCGGGCAAGGCAGGCGCGCCTCGCCGCCTCGGCCTCGCGCCACGCGGCGGGCAGGGGGCGGCGGGCGGCGGGGCGCGAGGGGGAGCCGGCGGGGTCGCGACGAGGAGGCGAGCGCCGCACCTCGTACTGCGGCAGGAAGTAGTAGTCGCGGTACTTGCTCGTCGCAACCGCCCCGCCGCGGCATCCGCCGAGCACGGGGCGCAGCGCCTCGGGAGGTGTGGAGCCGCGGTGAGGCGCGGCTCAGACGGGGCCGAGATGGGGCCGAGGTGCGATCGCGCCTCGTAGAAGGCGAGCAGCTGGTTCTTGCGCAGCGAGTTGAACTCGCAAAAGGAGGCGAGGCCTACGCGACGCTTCCGGGAAGGGTTCGCGGAAGGCTCTGCGCCGGCTCGAGCCCTCGACGCAGCGGGCGAGGGCCGTGCAGGATGCCAGCGTTGAAGCCAAACATGAAGTTGATCGCGCGGTACTTGTAGTAGCTCGAGCGCGCCAGCTTGACCACCGCGCCCTCCGTCCCCGTCACCGGCTGCAGCGTCTTTGTGTTGACCGTCGATGGCATCGACCCCGAGAGGGTGAAGCGGGCGTATCCGTGGAGCGTCTTTTGCTCCTCGTAGTAGCGAAGCGTCTCCGAGTACTGCAGCTCGTAGTCGGGCGCCGGGACGCCGCGCTGTCGCAGGTAGTCCGTGAAGAGGCCAAAGTACGGCGAGCTGCGGTGCCGGTAAAAGTCGAGCAGCAGGTTGCCTATGGACACGTCGGGGACGAGTCGTGGCCGTGCCGTGGACATGTCCGGAGCGGGTCGAGCAGCAAAGATGCTGTTTGTGAGCGGCCGCCGCACGCCGGAGCCGTCGAGGAAGAACTCAAGCAGGAAGCGGCTCACCGAGACGGTGGCGGCGGCGAGCTGCGGCTCCGCCCGCAGGCTGATGGCGCCCTCACGGTTGAGTGCAGGCTGGCCGACCTTGCGGCGGCGGGGGGGCGGCGGCACGGCGGGTGAGCGGCTCGAGGGCAAGGGAAGGGGGTCGGCGAGGGGGGCGGGCGGGTCGCACCTTGCACAGGAGGGCGTAGAGGTAGGTCTGGAAGTAGCACGTGTTGCCCGTCAGCTGCGTCGACATCGAGCGAGGGCTGCGGCGGCCTACGGTTGGGAGGACGCCGCTGGCGCCGCGCGTCCCGCTGGCGACAGGCGAAGCGAGAGGCGGGGCTGGCGCCGTTGACGAGGAGGTACCGCTCCAGGTCGAGCGGCGCGGGCGTGAAGCGCACGTTGTGCAGCGAGCCAACCTACTTGCTCCGAGAAGGCTGACAGGAACGCCTCTTGAAGCCCTGCACGCAGCGGAGCAGCTCCTCGAGGTTGTTGATCTGGCGCCAGAGGTTGTAGAGCATCCGCCGCGTCGGGTTGGCGTCCGGGCCCATGTAGTGCGCCTTGTTCTCCTGCGGCGAGGAGGCGCGGCGAGGGCGGCTGGGTACGGGCCGGCACGGCCAGCGCCAAACTGCTGCTGCTGCTGCTGCTGCCGCCGCCGCCGCTGCTGCTGCTGCTGCCACAGGGCGGCGCGGTTCCGCACCTGCATGTGCTGCGAGTCGCCGTAGCAGCACTTGAGCAGCAGGAAGCCCGCCTACGAGCGGCAGGGTCCTCGCCCCTCTGGCGGCGGCGGCGGAGGAGGAGGGAGCGGAGGTGTCCGGGCTCGCGCCAGCTTGTTGAAGGACTCCCCGCTCACGAGGGAGAGGCCCGCGGAGAGCGGGTCGTAGTAGAGGAGGTTGCGCTCGTCCAGCACCTGGAAGGCGGTGAAGTGCGCGTCGATGCAGCACGAGACGAACATCCGCTGCGACGCCACGTGGTGCAGCAGGTCCTCGTACAGCATGTTTTTGCGCTCGTACAGCACATTCTCGAGCATGTTGACCTCGAGCACGCCGGCGAAGAAGGCGGCGACGGAGTTGTAGTTGGAGTAGCCCTTGTCAAAGTAGGAGGCCTCGGCGAAGAGCAGCAGTGGTGAGAAGGTGTACGGATAGCAGTCAAGCAGCCCGTCCTCCTCTGCAGACCGCCCACTCGCCAGCGTGCCGTCGACGACGGCAGCCTCGTCAACGTCCATATCATCCCCGCTGGCGCGAGGCCGCCAAGGCGCGCAGGGCATGGGCACGTCGGGTTGCTCACACGGGTTGCTCACACGGGCTGCTCCAGCCCGTGCAGAGGCTCCAATCGCGCCCTCGCGCTGCTGTGGGGCAGGGAGATTTTTTTTCTAAAGACGATTTTGCAGCAGCTCCATTGTTTTCCATCTCCCCACTACACTGACAACGGGCGGCACTCAGAAAGAAATCGGATTCTCTCACGGCGCTTCACGACGCGCCCCCTGACTGACGGACACAGGGATCTCCCCGGACCCGACTTCGTGAAAAGCGTGCGGGCGGCAGGACAGCTCGATGTCGTACTCCTCGCCCTCCTCTTCCGTCGCTCCGCTCTCCCAAGCCACGCACGACGCGCTCTTCCCGGCGTGCTCCGACGACGCCTCCGCTGGCGGCTTCTCGGCCGACGCACTTCTTGAGGCGCTTCGGCCCTGCACTGAAGCCGACGACGCGGCTCCGCTCGCTGAGCAGCCCGCTGGCCTGACGACAAAGCTGCACGAGTACCAGCGACAAGCGCTGCATTGGCTGAAGTCGCGAGAGATCGCCGCCAACGACCAGCTCCTTTGCGAGGCCGGCACCGGCGGCGGTCTCCTCTGCGACGAGATGGGTCTCGGCAAGACGCTGGAGGTCATTGCCCTCGTGTATGATCACCGCCTTGTTGCTGCCTCGAAGTCAGCTCCCAGATCGGCTCCCAAGAGGGTGGCCAGAGCGGCGGCTTCCGCACCAGCCAAGAGACTGGCTGTCGCTCCCTCACCAGAGTCAACCGCCAATCCGAAGTCCTGCGGAGCTACCCTCATCGTGACACCGGCGGCGATCGCTTCTCAGTGGGAGAGCGAGCTGGCAAAGCACGCCGCCGGGCTGCGCTGGATGCGATACACGGGCATGGACCGTCAGAATCCGATGGGCGTCGACGCGTTCCTCGATGCCGACGTCGTCCTCTGCACGTGCGCGCCCAGTCCACGTCGCTCTTTTCTGGTTTCACGCCTTTCTGAGCCGGTACTCTCGCGCTCCAGGTACGATGTGCTCGGGCGCGAGGTTCACTATTTGGAGGATACAAACGGCACCACCACGAGCCTGCGGCACGTGAAGCGGTTCAAGGTGGAAATAAACATCGAGGACAGGACACCACAACGCCGGGGAGCTCACGGCGGCAAACGACCGACCGTAGGTGGAGCAGTCGCCGCTCACGAAGCTCCTCTTCTGGCGCGTCGTTCTCGATGAGGTCCAGATGATTGGCGGCTCGGGCACTCGGCAGTGCAGCAAGACAGCGCGCGCGATCGCGGCCGTCAATCGGTGGGCGGTCACCGGAACCCCCGTCAGCAGCGGCGTCTCTGACCTCGAGCCGCTGGTCGAGTTCGTGCTCGGCGCGGGCGGTCTCGCCGAGGCGGGATGGCGCTCACTCGTCATTGCGTTCCAGAGCAAGAGGCGGGGGGCGGCGGCGGCGATGCACCACTTCTTGCGCGGCAAACTGTGGCGGCAGACAAAGGCGCGCGTGCTCGGCGAGGTGTCGCTGCCGCCGCAGCGCGTGCACACGCTGACCCTCGAGCTCTCGCCGGTCGAGCGGTGGTATTATGAGAATTTGGTGCTGCCTGCCGCGAAGAGCCGGGCAGACACGCACGCCATCAGCACGGTGATGCCACAGCTGAAGTACGCTTGCCTCGCCCCGCCCACGTGCGGGGATCCCGTCATGCGCCACGCGGTGCGCTACAGCTGGAACAGCTACCGCATTGAGGAGCTCGATGAGGATGGCGACGCGCCTCTCCTCACCTGCATGCGGTACGAGGCGCAGCGGCTCCTGTCCAACGTGGACAGCGTCGAGCGGCATCGCGTTTTCGGCTCGTGCCGGACGATGCACGATTGCGACTTCCGTACACGTCTCATGTGCGCACCGGGCTGACCAGGACGTGTCCATGACGCGTCCCACAGCACCTCCCGTATAGGCGTGCTCTTCGAGCTCGCCGGACTCTCTTACGTCGCGCGCGGGGCACCGACCGAGGTGGCCCAGGCCGCCTGCGGCGTGGCCTTCGTCTTCCGTGCAGCCGAGTACAAGGCTCGCGAGTGGCTGCCTTCCCCAGCCGAGTGCAAGGTCTTGAACTGGCCCACGAAGCGATCGCAGCTGCCCTCCTACCTCCGACCCGCGCACCCATCCCGCCTCGCCGCCATCGTCTCGGAGCTTTCCCCGGAGGAGAGCCCGACCACGACGAAGCGCACGTGCTACCAGCTCTTGCAGTGGGGCGTCTGGGGGCCGCACACGACTCAGATCGGACACAACTACCACGGTGTGGTCTACCTCGACGAGGCGTCGGGCATCTGGACGACGAAGCGCCCGGCGCCGGTCTATGGTCGGAACGCTTTCTCGGCGTCGGGGGTCCAGACCACCTTCGAGGGCAAATTCCTCGCCCCGTCTTACCTGCAGCCGCCCCCAGTCCGCAGTCACGTGATCCGGATCAGCGTGGCGGAGCAGTTCGAGCGCCTGGACCCGCGAAAGCGAGGCAACGAGCTCATCTTCAGCATGCTCCCGGACGAGCACTCGCGCATGCGGTCCGCCCGGCTGGCGATGTGCAAGCGGCGTGACGCGCTGCTGCGGGTCTGCTTGCCGGCCACGACCCTCTTCGGCCCCTCGCCCTTCCCGTCGCCCGAGAGGCCGCGGCAGCTGGTCATGTGCTCGCCGCCGCACCCGCTCGCGTCGTCACTCGCGGGCGTCGAGGTGCGTGAGGACGTCCACCTCTCGACCAAGCTCACTCGCCTGGTGCAGCTCCTCTCCTCGGTGCGGCCCGAGAAGGCGGTGATCTTTGCCTCGTACAACGAGGGGCTCGAGCATGCCAAGAAGGTGCTCAAGCGGGTCGAGATCGGCGCCGTCCGCGTCAGCAAGACGGGCAAGACTGCGGCCAAGTCGATCGCCGCCTTCATGAACGACCCCTCCATCCAGGTCTGCCTCCTGCATTTGGGCCAGGACGCGGCGGGGCTCACGCTGACCGTGGCGCAGCACGTCGTCTTCCTCGACCCCGTGGAGGATGTCGGCACGATGCGCCAGGCGGGGGTGTAGTGAGGGCCCGCCCTTGGTGGGCAACATTGGCCCTTGGTGGGCGACATTGGGGTCCCAGCGGCAGCGCCACCGCCCTTAAGCATGTCCGATGCATCCTACCAGGCTGTCGGGCGGGTGCACCGCATCGGCCAGACCAAGGAGACGAACGTGTGGCACCTCGTCGCCGCTGACACCGCCGAGGAAGGGCTTCACGCTCGCCTCCGCGCCCGCACGGCCCAGCACGCCGCCGCTGCAGCCGATGGCCCCGTCCTGATCGACGACGGGCCGGGGCTGGCCGTTCGCTCGCTGCTCGCGCGGCCCCTCGACTTTTACTCCGCGAGGCGACTCCGCGCGTGGCACTTCTGGCTCAACGCGGCCGTCCGGCGGCTCACGGGCAGCGAGCTGCCGCGCGACGTGAGCGACGACCTGTGGCAGCTCGCGTCTCGCCGCAACGAGGAGTGAGAGGCGAGAGACGCGCGCTCCGCCAGAAGACTGGCGCGAACAGGACGGCCGGAGAACACGCGGTGAGACGACGCGAGCTCGTTTCCCAGCGCACCCCGCACCAATTCGTCACCAACAGAGCAGGAAGAGAAGACCCGCGTGTGCCGTGTGCAGTGTGTGTGTGCGTGCCCTGTGCCGTTGCGCGCGTTGTGCGGCCGCTGTCAACTGCACACGGTCCCCGGCGCGCGAGAACGCGCACGCACCCCAGCGACCACAAAGCGAGCGCGCCGCCGGCCCCGTGGCGCGTGGGCCGTGGCCGCGTGTGGGCCCCGTGCCCGTGCCCCCCCTCTCGTGTGACGAGCGCTCCTCATTGACGATTGAGCTCCGACTCCTGTTGTGGGCGGGGTTCGGCAAAACAATACGACGACTGAATGCGTCACACACCCCTCGCTTAAACTACGTACATGCGACCCAGCACACCAAAACGCCCCAACATTATCAAAAACTCACACCCGACGCGAGGACGAAACAAACGCGAAAATGACGAGAGGAACAGATGCCTCAGAATCGAGATCGGATTCAGCGTCGCCGCTGCCGGCACGCCTCTTGAGCGCGCGCCTGAAGCTGATCAAACCACGCGGCCTGCGCGAGGGCGGCCTGGTGCGCGTGCAGCTGCAGCGCCCCCTCGGGCGTGAGCGCGTGCCCTGTCCAGAAGGGGTGAGGAAACATCCCTGCTGCGGGCGGGAACCCAGCCGGCATCGGCAGCGGCGGTGCCGTGGGCATCGGCTGCGGCGTCGGGAGTGGCAGCGGCGGCGGTGCAGCCGTCGGTGTCGGGGTGGGCGTCGGCGCCGTCGCCGTCGCAGTCGTCGATGCCCTTGCTGGCCGTGGCGGCGTCGCTTGTGTTGACGCCGGTGGCGGCGCACGAAGCGCAGCGGGGAGAGGGGTGTCGCCCTGCGGCGATGCATGCGGCGGCGGCGGCGGCGGGGCGGTGGCGGGCGGCGCGGCGGCCTCGCGAGCATGCCGTCGCGTCTGACCCGCAAGCGCCTCGTCCCAAGCGCGCGCGGCTTCCTCGCCCACCCCCAGCATTGTGAGGATGGTCTCGGCCTGCTGCCGCACGCTCCCGCCGGGCTCGAGGCCGAGCAACACCGCCGCGGACCGGATGGCCTGCTCGGCCTCGTCGATGCTCGCAAACCTCGCCGCCGCGTTGCTGTCCGCCTCGGCCTCCGCCGCCGCATCCGCCATGGCGCGCAGCTGCACCTCACTCAACCCGACCAGGCCCGGCGCCGCCACGAACATGCCCATTTCCTGAATGATCACCGCCGCCATCGCCGAGATGCGCTCCTCCTCCGTCACGTCCTCCCCCCGGAACGCCGCAGCGAGGGTGCGTAAGGCCCGCGGGGGTGCGTATTGCCCACCGATACGCATCTCGCCCACGGCGCGCGCGGCCCTGAGATCTTCCTCATGCGCCCTCACGACCTCATCGGGCACGCGCACCCCAACCACCACGCCCTGCGGCTCGATCACGGGCTGCGCCAGCGGCGCTCTCAACACGATTCCAAAAGCAGCGAAGAAAGCCGCGATAGCGCCCTCGCGGCGGCCGCCGGGGAGGTGGGGCGCCGGGACTTCCGGCGGGCGGCGCCGCATCGCGGTGGCGACGAGGGCGAGGGAGACGGCGAGCTGGGCGAGCCAGCCGAGCCGACTGGGCAGCGCAGCCTAGTGGCAGGCGCTTTTGTCTCGCGGACCGGTTTGGGTTGCCGCCCCTCCGGTGCGCGCCTCGATCAGCTTGCCCGGAGTGCGCGAGTAGAGGAGGAGGGAGAGGGTGCGGAGGAGGCCCCAGCGAGCCTCGCCGCCCCCCGGCGGGCGATGGCCTGTCGAAGTGCGAGGCTGGCGTGAGAGCGGGGCGCGGGGAGTGGCGGCGGAGTGAGGACGGGGTGTGTGTGTGGCGGGGTGGTGGGGTGGGGGGTGGTGGGGCGTGCCGCCTCCTTCCACGGCCTCAGCGTGTGCAGCTCCGCGTGCGGCGAGTAGGGCCGGCGGCAGCAGTATCAGCACGAGGAAAAGCTCCTGATACGGCGGGAGGCTCCTGCTGTCAGCACGTTCGCCTCCCTGCCCCCCCTTCCCCCCCTCTCCCGGGCCGATGTCTCGCGATGCGGAAGCGCGCGCCTCGCCGACGGCAAAGGCAGCGCCGACTCCCAGCATCGCCACCGCCGCGGCGAGCTGCATCGCATTCTGCATGGCGGGGGAGTGTCGCTTCGAGGCGCGCCGCGCCAGCGCACGCAGGTGCGGCTTGCGGCAGATAAACGCGTCTGCACTGTCGAAGCCCAGGTCGTCGAGCATCCGCGTGCACTCGGGGTCGCCAAGGGCGCACGGCTCGCAGAGGCCCTCGGCGAAGGGAAAGAGGTGGTTTCGCACCTCGCGCGTATCGAGCGAGTACGGCGCCTCAATCAGCGCGCCGGTGCCAAACAGCGGGTAGTAGAAGCGGACGCGCTGGTCCGTGGCAGCCGCCGCCACCGTGACGTCGGTCTGTTTGTCCATGAGCGACTTGTAGAGCTCGGTCTCGGTGGTGAAGATCAGCCGCATCGAGAGCGGCGTCTCCCACGCCTTCGCAGCGGAGGGCGCGCTCGTCAGATAGCCCACGATCAGCATGAAGAGAGACGTGGCCCACGACGGCGCGAGGATCTCAAACGGGAGGTCCCGAGAGGCCTCGAGGTGGACCTCCCCGCCCGCGGAGCGCTGAAGCGTCACGACGAGGTTGTCTGGCCACGCCTCTGCCAGCTCCTTCATCACGGCGCCCGCGCGCAGTGAGGCAAACTCGGAGGCGCTTGCTTGCAGGAAGCTATGGAGCCGCAGGCCCTCCACGAGGTAGCACACGAAAAGGAGGTGCACCACCGCGGCGAGCAGGCTCCGGTCGAACCGCCGCCAGAAGGAGAGACGCCAGCAGCGGAAGATGTCCGTCAGGACCATGCACAAGAGGCGCGAGACTGCGAAGGTGAGTCAAGCAGGAACTAGCGAAGAAGAATTCACACTGTAAAAGAACACCAAAGATCTCGCTCGTTTCCGTTTTATTAATTATTTATGGACACCATGTCATGCAAGCGCACACGGCAGGAGGACCCCCCACCAATAAATCAGACACGAATAACTCCACCAGTGCTCCGAATAAGTTAAGTAATGCCTGTTCTACAGCCCGTCTCCAAACGGCTTCCCGTCGCTGGCGTCCCCCGCAAACGGCTCTGGGCTCTCGAGCTCGCTCCGCATCTCGGCGAGCGTGATGCCGCGGTGGCGGTAGTTTGGCCTCAGGTTGGGTGCGTGGCCGAGCGCCCCCTTGGCCTTGCGATTCCGGAAGGTGAGGATGAAGAGCAGACGCTGCCCTCCGCCCTCCGAGAAGGCGAGGTTGGCGGTGCCGGCGTGCAGCGTCCGCATGTCAAACACGACGGCGTCGCCCGCCTTGAGCGCCGTGAACGCCGACTGCTTCGCGCCGAGCATCGCGTCGCGCGCCTCGCCGCCCTGCTCGAAGGCCTGCCGCTCCGCCGTGTCGCGGTGCGTGCCCGGCAGGAAGACCGTCGCGCCCTTGGAGTACTCGACGTCCGACATGGCGATGAAGGCGCAAAACAGGCCGGGCACCTGCGGGCTCCGAGAGGGCGGCTCACATGCCGAGAGGCTGCACGGCACCTCCGTCGCGCAGGCCGCACGCCTTCTGGTACGGCGTGTCGTAGTGGATTGGCTGCCGCGCCGCCCCCGCCTCGGTCCGCAGCGCCACCAGGTCGTACCACTCCGCCTTTCCGCCGCCGCACAGCGAGGAGCCAAACAGCTCGCCCAGCACACTCCCGCTGCTGAGGCACTCGCGGAGCGCGCGCACCATCACGCCGTCCGGCTCGCCGGCCTCCACCGACCTCTCGTCGCGCAGCGGCAGCAGCAGGTACCCACGCAGCGGGTCGAAGGTGTCGACGGGCACGTTGAAGCGGGCGACGCTCGACTCGGGCTCCGCCTCAACAGCGGCGTAGGCCCGCTTCAACTCGTCCTGGACGCACTCGAGCAGACCCGCGGCCGACTCCTTGCGGAGGACACCCGGGACATAGCACACGCCCTCCGACTTGAGCGTGTCCACCCGCAGCGCGGTGGCGATCTCCTCGGCGCTCGGAGCCACCGCCGCCTTTGCCCCAAAGCCGCCGCCCCCGCCGCCTCCCATGGCCCGCGCCTTCTTCTTGCTCGGCTTTGGCACAACCATGGGCTGGGTGTGCGGCGCGAGCAGATCACGCTCGACCTCTGCCTGACGAGTCATCGCCTCCTTTTGGTCGAGAAAGAGGCGGCCCCTCGCACCGGCACCGAGTTGGCAGAGCGGCGGCGGCGAGCGGCGCGAGGGCTGGAAGCACGGCAACAGTGGGCAGCTTTGCCGCAGCGGCGGGTGCATCGCTGCGGCGACGCTTCCGAGCAGTAGCATGGTCGGCATGTGTGTGGCACAGCGCGGGGGCCAAAATGGGGATGCTCGGCGAAAAGAATTTTTACAGGCCCTCTCGGCGAAAAGAATGTTTCGCGCCGTGCTACTCGAAGATGTGTACATGTATCACGTATTAGTCGCGAATGAGGGGGGAAGAGAAGACATCGTCGACATGCGTGTGGCCGCCAGGGCGCAGGGGCGCAGGGGGTGGGCCCCGGTGGGGGTAGACTACCGGAGAGACCAAGCGCAACCCCTCGGCCCGAGCGCGAGGCGAAGCGCCGCAGCGGGTGCCGCAGTGCGGGGTGGCGCGGGAGCGGGAGAGCACCGCGGGAGCGGGAGAGAGGGCGTCTCTCACGATCCACGCCGCGGGAGCGCGCGCGGGGGGGGGGGGGGAGCAGCGCGAGAGCGGCTCTCACGACCCAAACTGCGGCTTGGGCTGCCGCTTCCGCTTCGAGTCCACGACGGCGATCTGGTGCGGCCCAGGGTGGCGCTCGGGGAGCGGGCAGCCGGGGAAGCCGCACATGCCGTCGACTGCGAAGGTGAAGGCGGTGCCGAGCTCGCCCTTCTCTCCGCTGTACGGCAGCGACCACGAGTAGTAGCCAGCGACGCGGAGGTGCACCTTTCCCGCCGAGCCTGCGGCCGCGCCCGCGCTGCTCGCCGGGCCTCCGTCGAGCAGGTCGAGCACGGGGGGCTCCCTGCCCCCTCCTCCGCCGCCTCCTCCGCCGCCTCCTCCTCCGCCTCCGCCCCCCGCCTCGCGCGGCCGCTTCGGGCTCCCCTTTCCGAGGCTGCTCCCCTTGCCGCCCCCCGCCCCCTTGCCCACCGACGCGGCGACCTTGCCCGGCCCCTGCGGCGGCCTCGGCGGCGGCGGCCTCGGCGGCGGCGGCCGGCGAGCCGGCGCGCCGTTCGGCGGCACCTGCGGCGGAGGCAGCGACGGCATCGGCAGCCCCTGCGCCTGCGGGTGCTGCGGCAGCACAGACAGCTGCGGCGTCAGCGGCTCGTCCCCAAACTCGTCCTCGTCCGGGCTCTGCCCGCCGCCGTACCCAGCCCCGTTGCCGGCCCTGGCCTCC
The DNA here is from genome assembly GCF_000372725.1 of Emiliania huxleyi CCMP1516. Lineage (NCBI taxonomy): Eukaryota > Haptophyta > Isochrysidales > Noelaerhabdaceae > Emiliania > Emiliania huxleyi. The sequence continues at coordinate 69,116 of NW_005202113.1, read as the reverse complement.
GCGCCGCGCCCCGGGACCGAGACTGACCGCCGGAGGTCGGCGCTGCTATCGCGAGACGTGAGCGACGCAGCCAGCGCGCCGCCCACGCCGAGCCCGCCCGCGATCGGGCGCGGAGGCGGCGGCGGCTGCCGCGGCTGCTGCTGCGGCTGCTCTGGCGGCTGCTCCGGCGGCTGCTCCGGCGGCTGCTCTGACGGCGGCTGGAGGAAGCGGTCGATATCGGCGGTCTCGTCGGGAAGCGCGATGCCGAAGGCCGACGTGAGTAACAGCATCAGCCGCGCGCGCGAGGTGACAACCTCCTCGTTGATGCTTCCGTCGGGCTTGCGGAAGATGTACGAGCCTGCGGCAACTCAGCGAGGAGTAGCGAGTCGCCGCGTGGGAAGGTGGAGGGGGGGGGGGGGGTCTCGCCGTTGACGATGTGGTGCCTCTCGTCGCCGACGACGCGCGAGACGAAGAAGGACGAGACGAAGCGCGCGTCCGGGTGGGTGCAGTTGTACCAGTTTGCCTGGGAGATGTCTGCGTCGCAGGCGGGCTCGTTCCGCACCTGACGCAGGCCAGGGCGGGCCGGGCTTTGAAGCGACTCGGAAGTGTCTCGGACGTGTCTCGGAAGTGTCTCGCGCACCATGTAGAGGTCCCGCCACGTGCCTCGCACCTGCCGCTGGAGCACGAACTGCTTGTCGCTCAGCGGGGGCGGCAGCGGCTGGCCCAGCTCCGCGCTGTACATGCCTCCGCTGCCGGTGCAGCCAAACGGCTCCGACAGCAGACGGAAGTGGCCTTCGGGCAGCTGCTGCACCTCTGCGCTCGCCGCGGCAACCGGAGCGATCGAGTTTGTGCCTGAGCGAGGGTACGGGAGAGGTGGCCACCCCTCTCGCTATTCCCGCCCCTGGCCCCTCTGCTACCGCCGTCCGCCTGCGAAGCCGACGTCGGCCAGGTACGGGGTGCCCGCGACTGAGAGCTGGCCCGAAAATGGCGTGGCGGCCGACACCGGCCACTGCGGGAGCGTCACGAGGAGCACGAGGTGCCCGAGCGGCTGCGGATCGCCCGGCGGCTTGTTCCAGCGGACCCGCGCGAGCATCGGCGTCACGCCAAACCCCAGCGCGCGGAGCGCAAAGCAGAGCAGCAAATTGTTCTCAAAGCAGTACCCGCCGCGGCCGCCCGCCACCATTTTCGCTTCCAGCTCCATCGACTCGAGCGAGACGGGCAAGTTCCGCTTGAGGACGATGTCCAGATTCTCAAACGGGATTGTGCGGGAGTGCGCCGCCATGATGTCGCGCAGCAGGATGAGGCCGTCTTGGTATCGCTGCTCGTCGGTGGGTGCGGGCAAGCCGATCCGGTTCAGGTACGAATCGATGTCGAAGAAATCGGACATCGGGCCGGCTTAGCGGCGGGTGCGAGGCGTGGACTCGCGGAGGGCGGCAAAAGAGCGAGGCAGGTCAGGTCAGGTCGCTCTTTGATGAGAGCGAGCAAGTCACTGCACCGGGTGCTGTCAGGTCAGCCGGCGTTGACAGCGGCTTGAAATTGAAGAATTCTGCGGTGCTCCTACACACATCCCCCGCGCCCAATCCACAACGACGCATCTAGCCTGCCCACGCCCCCGACGTTCCATCTCACCGCCCTGTAGTCACACTAATTTAGCTCACCAGCTGCAAGTTGTAGGGCGGCGCGCGCAGGTCCAGTTTGTGCGCGTGGTTCCAGTGGCGCAGCTGCCCGGGCGGCTCGTTCGTGACCGCGTAGATGGGGACTTGCCAGCCGAGGCTGCCGCTGAGGTGGTCGCGCAGCCGGCGCAGCACGCCGAGGTCCCTCGCCTGCTGGCCAGTGCTGCGGAAGAAGAGGAGCCCGACAAAGTGCTTCGCCAAGGCGGCCTCGACGCCGCCGTCGCCGGGCCCGACGTAGAGGTTGACCTCATTCTCGAGCGCGGGCTCATTGTCGGTGTCGGTCTGCCGCCGCCGGTTGTACTCGCGCGCCGTCTCGATCCACGCCTCCTTCTGGCTCGGCTTGTACTTGCACTGGCGGGTGCCCGGAAACGGCTTGTGGAAAAAGAGCTCAAGCCACTTTTCGGGCGTGTCGGCGTGGCCGCCGAAAGCGAAGCCGGCCGAGCCGGGGTCTGCGCACCACTGGGGGCGCTCGCACATCCGGCAGCGCCCGTCGCGAATCTCCTGCTCGCTGCACTGCGCCTGCCCGGGGAAGCGCTCCCAGTGCGCCGTCATCGTGTTGACGCCGCAGCCCGCTGCGAGCTGCTTGCAGCGGAGCTGCTCGGCCGCCCCGCCACCAGAGCACGCGGCGTGGCAGTAGCCAGAGTCGCGCTGGTTGAGGCTCGGGAGCGGGCAATACTGCCGCTCGAAGCAGGCGCAGCAGGCGCGGTTCGCACTGTTGCTGTCCAGCACAGACATGCATTGCACGGCGGTGTCCCAAACCTCGTCGCTGGCCTCAAAGGCGAGCCCGATGCCGTTGTCATGGCCGTCGCCCGATGCAAAGACCGACAACGGCAGGTCGGGGTGCAGCAGCGTGAACGCGGAGCAGTGCTCGCCGCAGTCGCGCTCCACGGTGAAGTCGTGCCGGCTCGACGTGCGCATGAGGTCTTGCATCCAGCGGCTGCCGCCGCCGACGGAGTGGGTCAGGAGGCCGTGAGACTGGAAGGCGCTGGTAACACGCACCAGCGCGCGCTCCGCTGCCGACATGGGCGGCAGCGGAGGGGGGCGAGGCGGCCGCGGTGGCAAGGGCGGCGATGGCGGCGGCGGCGGCGAGGGGGGCATCGGGGGGCAGCAGGTGTAGCTCGCCCCACGGAAGCCAAAGCAGTCTCGCTGATTGCGGACGGCGGTCCAGCCGTGGCGGCAGGTTGCGGTGTCCCCAGCGGGGGCGCAGCAGTCGTTGCCGGCACTTGTGCACTGCGTGTCGTCGCACTGCGGCGGCGGTGGAGGGTGAGGAGAGGGCGACGGAGGCGGCGGCCGAGGCCAAGGTGGCGGCGAGGGCGGCGGCGGTGAGGGCGGCGGAAGAGGCGGCGGCGGTAGCGGCGGTGGCGGTATGGGTGGCGGCGCCAACAGGGTCTCGTGCACCGCTTGTGCTCGATCGCTCGATGGGGCTGAGAGGGGTGAATGCATGAGCACCACTGGCGTGCCGACACAGCCAGCAGCAACGATGAGCACGGTCGCCACCACGCAAATGACGAGCTCACGCTGACGTGTTACCGACACGCCCTTGCTGGCAGCCGCGTCCGGATCGTCGATCTGCGTGGGATCCTCCACTCCAGTCAGCTCAGGCGACTCATCGGTCAGTCTGCGAAACGTTGTCCGCCGGGCCCCAGGCTCATGCTTCTTTGCCCTACTTGGCGTCGCTGCAGATGGCTGGAATCGGTGCACTCCGCCAATGGACACCAAAGCAAGCTGCGAGTCGTGTGTGTCGGCGGTGACGTCGTCTTTGGCCACCCTGGCCGGCATATGCCCAACGAACGTGCGCGGCGGCGGCGGGCACTTCCGATCAGACATGGATGGAGCTGTGCCGGCGATGGGGCGCTCCGGCGAATGCATCGCGTACATCACGCGCTCCCTAGAGCACGGATGCCGGCTTGCTCGACTGGCTGCGCTGGTGGCAAGTGCAGGCGACCGCATGGTTTACGTTCTCCACGGCCGCAATCACACACCGACTGGCGAGGCGGTGGCCAAATTGCGGCCGCAAAAAAATGTGCGCCTCGTCAGGCAGCCGCTAGTCGTGCCCAGCTCGCCATGGGGCCTGTTTGGCGGAAAATTCGTGGGCTACTCGAAGGCTGCCTTTGTTTTGTGGCTACTGCGCAGCCACACGTCCTGCCATCGGGCCTGGCAGATTGAGGACGATGTCTTCTTCACTGGCCCGTGGAGCGCGCTGTTCAACGCTTACTCGGCCGATGAGTCGCACATCATCGCCAGCACCATTCACCACCCCAGCACCTCCTACTTTGCCCACGAGCGCACGTGCTTTCTAAACATCACGACACGATGCCGCTCGGCCGAAGACAGGTCTCTCACCGCGGTCGTCTGGCCACTCTTACGCATGTCGCACGCTGTCGCCAGCGAGATTGCTCGAGCGCTAACCACGCAGCGCGCGAAGGGCTTCCATGAGGCCCTACTCGCACCCCTCTGCGAGCGCGCCGCTTGGTGCTCCCTCTCGCACTTGCGGCCCGAGCACCTGGGCAGCATGGTTGCAGGCCACTCGTCGGCGAGCAAGCGCAAGCAGTTCGCGAGTCCAGTGCTGGCGAGACGCGCTTACCATCCCGCAAAGTGCGAGGCAGACCCCGGGCTCGGCGAGCTCGCTCGAACATGGTTGCAGCAGAATAGCACTTAGCAGCCACATAGATTGATGTGTGTCAATCACCCCGTTTTTGCCCATTTTCGGTCATCCGTCAAAATATCTGAAGATCTGAGTGGGGGATTCTCCCCAAACCTTGCTCAGCTGATCCAGCACGGGCCGTAGGCCAGCCCTGGGCAAAGAAACCAGCACCTCATCAGGCTTCCCTGAGCGTCACAGCTCGGTGATCGCGCCGGCCGGACACCACTGCAACGGCCGTTCCGGGCATTTGAACGCGACCATCGGGGGCGAAGACATGGGCTCTATGGCTCAGCCTGGACTCCTCTTGGTCCCTTCTGATGCCCTAGGCCACACCTGGGCCTTACCTGGGGCTCTAGGGGCCGGGCAGGGTTTGCCCCCCGAAACTGGCATGAGAGCCGCACCTTTGAGGCTTTGACCTTAACGTGTAGTGAAAAAATCAGCGTGTTGTGTGCGGGGGTTTACGTGCATGCACATGCACATGTGCATGTAATGTTGATTTAATCTTGTAGTAAAACAACCAGCGTTTTTTGTGCGGGGGTTTAAATTGTCAGACACGGCATATATCGGAGAAGAGCTGTCGAACTGGACGGCTCGCGCGGGAATCACGAGGGGCGGTGGCGTCGCAAGTGTCGCAAGTGTACAACCGGGCATGTCAGTTCGCTCTACCTGCAGCCTCGTCGAGCCCGCAGCCAGCCCCCTCCCAAAACACCGCCTTCGTCTCGTCACCGCCCCGCCGCGCCGCCGCCCACAAGTTGCGGGTCATGCGAGCCCACACGCTCGCCGGCGGGGCCGGCTCCAAGCAGCCCGCGTGCTGGTCCGGAGGCATGCCGGTGCGCGCCAGGATCTCGGCGCACACCTGCGGCGGGAGCAGCGCGCCCCCGCGAAACGCGTCGACAAACCAGAGGCCGGCCGGGTCGCACCGCTCAAACAGCAGCGGCGGCGCGGCCGCATCGCTGCCTCGCGCCTCGCCGAAGGTGAGCAGCAGGCTGCTCGCCGACCGCACCTGCAAGCGCGTGCGCACGGAGCTCGAGGTGCGGGTGTGTGTGACTTCTTTTCCTCTCCCCTCGCCGCCGTCGCCTCGAGGCTCGCTCCCTCCTCCCAGCGCGGGTTAACGAACCCCTCGTCGGCGAGCTGCACGCCCGCCTCGAGCTTGAGAGGCGCGCTCGAGGGAAGGGGCGGCACGAGGGGCAGCGCCTCGGCCCCGACGCCCACAGGGGGGTCTGCGCCGCCGTCGCCCGCCGCCAGCCTCGCCCACCAGCTCTGCTGCCCCGCCTACATCGAGTCGCGACCTCTCGGCACCCACGCTCGCCCCAGCGTGGTCTCGGGTGATCTCGCGAGCGTCGCCGGTCATCTCTGACCATCTCAGATTCTCTCTGGCGGTCTCGACCCTCTGCGGGAGGTCTCTGGTGAAAAGGGCGATCTCACCGGGACGTGCGCGTCGCCGGTGACCTTGGTCGCCACCAGCCGCACCTCGCCCCAATAGCGCCCCACCTGCACGTCCACCACCTCGGGGCCGTGCGGGCCGTAGTCGGCGACAAAGAGGCCCGTCACGGCAGAGACGTCGACGCCCGCGCCAGCCTCTGCCTCGCTTCCCTCCGCCGTCTGCACCGCTCCCTCGCCCTCCGTCTCGAGGCGCAGCAGCACGTGGTTCGGGAAGTTTGTGACCTGGACCGGCAGCCCGAGCCGCGACGCGACCGCGCGGTAGATAACGCACAGAGCGATGGGCAGCCCGCGCCGCCGCGCGAGCGCCTGGTCAATGCCGCTGCCGCGGGAGATGTCCGCAAAGTCACCCGAGCCGTAGTGGCCCTTGAGGCCGAGCTTGTCGTACAGGATCGTGTTGATGCGCTGCAGCGTCCGGAGCCGGCCCGCCGCATCGCCCGCGAGCCTCGCCCCGTCCGCCTCAAGCAGCGTCTTGACCTCGTCGGCAATCTCAAGCAGGTCCTCCACCTGCAACCGAGGCGCCGAGGGCCGCTGAAAGTGTGTGAGCCTCGGTGTGTGTGCGTGCTCGTCCCTCCTTTCACCTCGCCGCGCGCGACGCTGTCCGCCTCGAGCAGCGACTCGACCTACTCGCAAGTTGGCGGCTGGGTCCGAGAGATCTCCGAGCTACTTCACACAAGAATCGGCTGCCTCGGTGGCGTAGCGCTCGATCTCGGCCAGCGTTCCGCGCAGGCAATGCTCGCCGTCGCCGCGCAACGCGTCCGCAATGGCGCAGGCGCCCTCCAGCACGTCCGCATCGGTCTCGTGCAGCCTGTGCAGCGTGCCGTTCAGGCGGAGCCACGACAAGATATCGTTCCCGATGCGGAGGGCGGCGAACGCGTCGTCGAGCGAATGCGACGGCGGGCAAGTGGATCGCGCCTCGGTCGCAGCGAGGTGCCGGCCTCTGCCACGGAAAGCCTCGCGCACGAGCGACGCCGGGCTCGAGCCGTCGGCCGCAGAGAAGGGCTTCGAGACGAGCGACACGAGAGAGGCCTCAGCAAACTGCTTGATCGTCGACCTCCGCAGGACCTGCCCGACAAAGTGCGCGTTATGCTTGTTGGTCAGGGCCTCAATCGATCGTGCCGTCCGAAGCAGCGAGCCGTAGAGCGTGCGAAGCACGGGGCCGTGCGCGACCATCACGCACTTTGGCGGGGAAGAAATGCGGAAATCGCGATTTGAGGAGGGATGGGTGGATCGAGGGGCCAGGATATGCAGCAAGGAGGGCGGAGCTGCGCCGAAAGGCGAAAGAAGCCGAGAGAACAAGGGAACGGCAGGCGGCGGCGGCGCAGGACGAGGCAGAAGAGAATGACGCGACAGAGGAGGAAGTGACAAGGGAGAGAACGACGAGAGTGGGACGGCCGCGAGGTGGCATGAAGGTTGCAGCGAGAATCGGCGAGAGACTGCGAAAAGAGATAGGAAGAGGCAGACTCCCTAGGGTGGGCGACGGCTAGCGCATCACACTCCTCTCCTTAAAATCCCTGTGTGGTGGCGGCGTGCCGTCCTCCCATCCCTCCCTTGGGTTGTCTGTTTTCTTTCTTTCTTAGGGATGGGTGGATGCCCCTCTGGGGAGGGGAGGAGCACTTGGAGGGCGGGGAAGAAATGCAACAGGACCGATCCCAACTCAGCGGAGTCAAGCTGGGTCGAGTCTGGACGACGATTTCCGGGAAGTGGATTTTGCGTGTTTTTTGCGTTTTGGGGCGCGTTGCTGAGGTGAACTTGGAGCACTTGAACTCTGGATTCCCGCGTTCGTTTAGGGTGATTTGTTGCTGTGTAGTGGTGAACGGGTACAACCTATGGTTAGGGTTAGGGTTGATTTCTATGGGTATTTCTGGAGTTACGCGTAGCGTTTTTCTATACTGTATTACGCAGAGAGCTACCTCAACATCATATCATCCCGACCAGTCCAGCACCGCCATGGCGAACAACACATGGCGGGACAGGAGCGTGCACGGCGGCACCGCCTGGCACTTCGGCCACTGTGGAATCACCTCGGGTGCCACTGGCGACTGCTCTATGGGACTTGTCGGCTCGTTTGGCCTGAGCAGCCAGGATGCAAAGCGCGGCTGGCCCACTGCAATCCATGAGTGCGTCCTCAAATGCCGAAGCTGTGAGCAGTGCAGGTACGTCACGGTTTCGCTCCAATATCAAGACTGCAGCTGGTACCATGAGTGTAGCTTGGAAGATATCAAGTCCGAGCGGCTCTTCCGCAGCGGTATGGTGAGCCGAGGCGGCACTGCTCTGCCGCGGCGCAAGAAGCGTGTGGCGCTTGTATTCTTCGGTAAGCATGGACACTTCGACGAGCAGAGTGGCTCGGCCTTGCGCTCACAAAGTATGCTGCCTCGACATCGCGCGAACGAGCGGTTGCTTCAGGTAGCGCACGCTGCTTGGACAAGCCAACTGCTTCAATCCAATGCACGCGACATATCCTTTGACGTCTTTGCCCACAGCTGGTCGCCGGAAGCGTCGACTTCATTCACGGAGCTGTGGCGTGGCATGATCCGCCGTCAGAAGCACGAGCCAACGCGCTACGCCAACACCACCGCCTCGTCCTCCAGCGACCTCGTCTTCCGCTGCCGTGTGCCTGCGATTGGCTGCGAGAGGACCGTGTCGCAAGTGCTGTCGCTCGAAAAGGCTCTGTCGCTTCGCCGCGAGCACGAGCTCGAGGTGGGCGAAAAGTACGATCTGGTGCTCGTGGCTCGGCACGACATAGCGCTGCTGCGGCCGCTGAGACTGCCGCCCGCCGTCTTCGGCTTGGCTGGACGCGACGTCGTCTTCCCCTTCTACTGCCCGGGACGCTGCCAAGGAGAGCCGGCCGTCACGCCGAGTGGCGCGACGTCATGCACGCTTGGCGGACAGCAGTGTCCCGTGACATACGGCGGGCGCTCACCGGCAGAGTTCACGTACTGGATGATCGATTGGCTCTTTCTCGGCGCCCCCGATGCGGTCGATGCGATGGGCGACGCGACGCGCCGTCTGAACGAGTACGCGATGGCGCTCTCCCGGTTCTCGCCTTACCTGGGCACACACGCGCTATGGCCGTGGCACGCTCTGAGCACCAATCTCAGCCTGCACTGGGGGCTGCTTGTGACCGAGCGCGATGTCACTCTGGCGCGCCACGTTGCGACCGGCACGCTTAGCCGCGCGTGCTGGTGGGAGCGCAGCGGCCCGCCGCCCGAGCCTCTCCACCTTCAGAGGCCGGCGCTCCTTGACCAGATGTGCCCTTATGCGAAGCTCTCCAAGTGCTCATGTCGTACACATGAGCGGGCTCTGGTTACGAGCCGCAACGGCGAAATCGTAGATGTCCCAGCGTTGGTGTAGTAGGTGGACCGCGGTATACCGGACCACGTCCACGCGGTGACGAAATCCAGCGCGGCAGCATGGACGCGGGCCTTTCCCGGGCGACGGACTGTGCATGCGCATGCGCCGCGCACGTACACAGTACCGAGTCATGTCTGACACTTGACACAGTTGGTATTCAAAGTCAACGCGTTGCAGCGGTAAGTCGGTTTTATGGTAAGGACGACGGCGGAGGTGCGTGGGTGCGTCCACGCTAAGGACATTCGGGATCTCTCAGGGGAAGGGAGGAGGAAGGTAGGTCGATGGCAGACGGCAGCCCGCCTCCAGTGGTAGGGGGTGGCTAGCGTACCCCTTTTCCGGGGGTCGGCCCACCGGCTTTTTGTGCGCGATTGCGTCTTGGGTTTGGCAGAGCCCCAGGTCGCCCCGCTGGCTCGTCGCTGCTTGCGCTTCGTTTATGGAGACCGCACTTCTCCATGCCACATTCGCTCGGCATGTGCCGAAGCCAACGGGGAGAAGCTGTGGCTCCGCCAAACCGTATCGGCGAGAAAAGGTGCTGATCGAGCGACGAGACAAGAAAAGTTCGCGCGGGGCGTCGGCAGGGCCCGCGAGTTGCTGTGACTGGTCGGCACGACCGATCCGCTTCACCGCATTGCCTGCGCCCATCCCGTTACTCTTTCTTTCTTGCTGTCTGCATCGTATCGTTGTCACGGAAAAAAGTCAGTCGTGCGTGTCTGTCTGTGTTGTTGAAATGCAATGTGTGTTGGCCAAATGGCTCATATTAAGCTTAGTTCTATAGAACTGCTCGGCCCACCCCTGATCCTGCTGAACAAGCTCCTCTTGTAGCTCGATCGGTCACACCGCCATCACCGTCGAGGAGAGGGGGACGACACTGCTTCGGCAGCGTGCACCTCGATCCTGTACCGTGTTTGTTACTGTCCACTATGAAAGTGTGGACCGGCGTGAACAGCAGCTCCTGACCACGGCGCCGCAGGCGCCTGTTGATAGGTCCAGGTGATAGCCCTGGATAGGCAATGCATACGCCTAGTTGGGCCTCGGATCGCCCGACCGCGTCCCGGTGCTCTGTGGTCGGATTTGTGACGCCGACGTACCGCGCCGCGGCCGGGGGCCCTCCGGAGGCCGAGGATGGCCGTGACGGACCGGGACGAGCTCTGGGAGGTTCAGTGTCAGTGTATATATTGTAGAGACGAATCATGTCCACAATATCTTTCAATCTAGCTAAGCCTGGGAAGGCGATGCCGGGGCCGTACAGCAGCTTGATCGGAGAGAGAGAGAGAGTTGTTGTTTTGTTTGTGAGCTTAGCCTTCGATGTTATGAAACAACGCAAGGCGGACATGGCATATCGCTCTCGGGCCCACAGACATCCCGCACACTCGCCGCACACCCGCCGCCCCCGCGCGCGCCCCACCCCGGCCGGGAGAGAGGGGAGTGACAGTTTGGGACGGCGACAGCCCGAGTATGTTGAGGCTTTGTTTGTTGCTTGATGGTGTTTCGCCGGCGTGCGTCCCGGAGCGGTCCGGACGGGCGGTCCGGGGGACAAAATCGGGGGACAACGCCGACGGCGCCCTGATTCGACTTTTAACTTCAAACAAAGCCTACCGCACGCGCCGCGACGCGGCGCGTGCGGTAGGCACTCGGGATTTTGCCAGATCGGCGTGTTCATGCCGGGATCGTGTCCCCGACAACCTGCCCAGACTTTAGGCTTGGACAGTATGCCCCCCCCCCCCCATGAACACTCCAGTGAGGGAGGGCGAGACGATCGAGGGGTCCCGTACCACGCGGAATCGACCCTATCCAGTGCTCAAGTGCTCAAGGAGCAGGAGAGAGAGCTTTTGTGGTGTTGGTGTACGCAATAACGGGACAGGGTGGTTGTTCTCTCTATCTCCTCTTCTAGCTCTTAGCATGAGCTGCGCCCTGTGTCCGACCCCTTTTGCGCAGCAACACCTTAAACTTGCAGGCCCTCCAAATTCGGGTCGGAGCGTAGCGGAGTGGGCCCCGAGTTTGAAAAGGGCGACGGACGCTTGCGTCCTAGCCTCCAACAACGCCTCCCCGGCGCAGAGGGGAAGAGAGAGAGTCCTTATCAGCTGGTCGGCCGCCATTCGGGCCTCCCGGCCTGCTGCGGCGGCGCGGCCGGTCGAGGCCGGGCTCGGCCCGGCCCGCGACGGCTGGCCGCCGACGAGCGCGCTCGCGCTGCTCGTCAAGATGGCGGCGGTGGCGATTGCGGCGACAAAAGTTCAGGCGTACAGCGCTCAGGCGCCTCTCGTCTGTCGTCTGTTGTCGCATTTCGCACACACGCGCGCCGCGCGACCCGCGTCGCTCCGCGAGGGCATGAGCCTTCCGCGATTCGATCCAGCAGCCAAAAGCTGCTCGCTCGAACCGCGGCCGACTCTACCATCGCGGCCGCACTGTTGCGCTCTCCAGAAGACTGGTGCCTCATATACTGCCTCCCTGCGGATGCTGCCGGCGAGCCTGGCGGTCCGCTGTACTACAAGGAAGTGCTGACTCGATGCCTACTCGAATTCTTCTACCCCCACGACTCGGAATGCGAATGTGACAGGACCATCGGGTCCTTCGGCCACCAAAGCGAGATCACCCGAGAGCAGCTGAGCCTGCCTCTGGCCTCGCCTCCCTCTCCTCCAGGCATTCGTGGCATCCTATGGGTCGTCCAGAGTATCGACCTCTGGCTTGTCAGCCGGTCACTTGATGACACCATGAAGTACAGCGATCGCCACCTCGCTGGCCTCTCCGCAAGGCCCCCCGACCGCGTCGAACTCATCGGCGCGGGCTCTCTCGGCTACGGGACCGGCCCCAGCTTCGGCTGAGGGCGCTGACAAGCTGCCGAGCCCAAATCACTGTGGGAGGCGTGATTTCTTGTTGATCTTCTAAAATCTTCTTCCAGAGGGGCCCCCGAAGGGAAGACTGCGTAATTATGGCGAAGAGCAAGAACCTGCAGTTAGCTAGTGCCGGCGAACTGATGGACCTCTCTCCAGCGGAGGGAACGACACGGCCCGATTTCTTCTGGGTCGCGTACACCTCCTTCATAAGGTCCCGTACCATGCGGAATCGACCCTATCCACTGCTACTCCACTGCTCAGCAGTGCTGTCTCTTTTTCCCGCAACCATTGGAGGCGCCTTGCTTGTTGTTTGCCGCCGCCCACGCCCGCATGCCTTGCTGCTGACGAATGACGCCGACCACCGAGCCGGACGCAAGTCCGGAGGAGCACAGCGCGGACTCGTCACACTCCTCACCGCAGCACTTCGCCGTTCGTCTCGCGCGGACCATATCGGGCGACTCGGAGGGCGGGAGTGGCAGGCCAAGAAAGGGTAGCGACGCGGCGCGAGCGCGCTGGAGGCAGGCAAACACCCTGATCGCGATCCGGCGGCTGCAGCATGGCCGTTCCGGCGCCGGCTCTCCACCCGCGGGCGAGGTGCACGCACGCAGCGCTGACGGCTCCGCGGAGGCTGGGGTTGTGGCGAGGCAGGGACCCGTCTCGCGCCCGGCCGCGTACCTCGCCTTTCTGCCCGGCTTCACGCCGGATCTGGAGGCCGAGTACTTTCGGTACTCGCTCGCCGCGTCGCGCGGCGCCCTGCTGCGCACCGCCTTTATCCTCGCGCTGCGCCCCGTCTGCCTCACCCTCTTCCTGGTGCCTGTCAAGCTCGACGTGCAGGCGGACCTGGCGGGCGGCTGGCTGGGCGCGGCGCTCCTCCTCGGCCGCCTCTCCGTCTGCCTCTCGGCGGCGGGCCTCGCGGCGGCGCTCTGGCGCGCGGGCCGCGTGGCGGTGCTCGACTACCCAGCCACGCTCAGCGCCATGTTCCTCGCCCTGCTCTGGTGCGACGGGTTCCTGATGACGGCTGCCGACGTGCTGCACAGCTCGAGCAGCAAACAGGTGGCGCCGCCGCTCTCCCGCCGCGGCGTGCTTTGCCCACCCCACCGACGCGCCCGCGCCGGTCCGCCTCTCCGCAGGTGCTGCTCGTGCTGATGCACCTGCTTGGGTACGCGACCCTGGTGCCGCACCTGCAGGCGAGGCACGCGACGCTCACCTTCTGGTCGCTGCTCGCCGCACGGCTGGCGCTGCTCCGCGCCTTTCCGCAGCCCGGCCTGCGCCTCGCCTCGGTCGCGATCCACGACGCCGTCGTCAACCTCGCCTGCATGTGCCTCGCCTGCATGGCCGAGGCACAGAACCGCGACAACTTCTCGAGGCGGCGCGGCGCGGGGCGGGAGGCGGCGGAGGCTCCTCCCTGAGCCGTCTCGGGGCTGCCCCCCTAGGCACAAGCTGCTCGAGGAGGAGGAGGAGGTCAAGGTCGCTCTCCGCGACGGCGCGCCGCGCCTCCCTCCCGCAAAGACTCGTCCCACGATCCGTCCACAACCCCGTCCCTGACGTGTCCTGACGTGTCTCTGTACGTGACCCTGACGTGTCCCTGACGTGACCCTGACGTGTCCCTGGCGTGTCTCTGTACGTGCCCCTGACGTGCCCCACCCAGGCGTGCAGCGGCTCCTCCTCAACACCCTCCCGGCGCCCATCGTGCGAGACATCGCGTCGGGGTCGACGCAGGTGGCGCACAGGTATGACGAGGTGACGGTGCTGCAGGCGGCTGCGCGGTCGGCTCGGTGGACGCTCCCTGGGCACAGGGCCATGACGTGTCCCGGGCCTGCCCTCCTGCAGGCGGACATGGTCGGCTTCACCAAGCTCTCGAGCGAGCGATCCGCCGACTTTGTCCTCGGCCTCCTGTCCGACCTGTTTGCGAAGTTTGACGGGCTGGCCGAGGGGTACGGCGTGCACAAGGTCAAGACGATCGGCGAGCAGCGCAGTCATCCGCTGCGGGCCGCACGCGCGAGCAGCGCCCTCTCACCCCCCCCCCCCCCCCCTCTGCTGCGGACAGGCGACGCGTACATCGTCTGCTGCGGCGCCTTTGGCGAGGCGAGAGGCAACCCCGCCGACGCGGCGCGGCGCGTCGGCGCCATGGCGCTCGGCATGATCGGCGAGGTGCAGGCCATCAAGGAGGAGCGCAAGGTGGGCCACGCCGGCCTCGGCTGCTCCCTTCCCCGCGCGACCCGCAGCGTGAAGACGCGCGCTGTTCGCACCCTCCAGGTGGACATCGACATCCGCGTCGGCGTCCACACCGGCACCGCCATCGGAGGCATCATCGGCACGGCGCCCCTCCCACCTCGACGCTTCCGGCAGCTGTGAAACGGCGCCTCGTCACGGGGCGGAGCTGTCGACAGGTCCGCTTCCACTTCGACATCTGGGGCCGCGCGGTGGCGGGCGCGCTGCGCCTCGAGGAGCTTGGCGCCGCCGGCCGCGTCCACGTCTCTGACGCGACGGCGCGCCACGGACCCCTCGCGCCGCGCACCGCCGGACCCCCGCCCGCCCCCCCCTCCCCCTCGCACCACCCCCCCGCCGCCCGCCCACCCGTCCGCCTCGCCCCTCCGCCCCATCCCCGCCCGCAGGCGAACCACCTCTACCACACCTTCGCGCTCTCGCCCGCGCCCGGCAACGGCGACGGGATGGGCACGGCGGCAGAGGGCGTCTTCCCGGCCCACATGGGCATCCACCGCACCTACTACGTCGAGGAGCGGAAGGACCTGCTCCCGGCGTCGCAGATGCACCTGCTGGGCGGGCCGCGCCTGGAGCGACCCGTCGCTCGGGCGTGCGTCGCGACGAGCGTGGCCTGTGTTGCTGCTGTAGGCGGCTTGCACCTCGACGACGAGGCGCTCGAGGGGCACGTGCCGAAGAAGCCATTCCCCGGCATCGAGCTCGGGACGTACCGGGACGGCTCGTCGGTCGACGTCTCCTCCTCTGGCAGCTCGGGCGTCGGCGGGGCGCCGGGGTGGATGCGGAGCCGCGGCTCGCTGATGAGCACCGGCAACGGCCCGCGCGACTCGGAGAGCAAGCCTTCAAGGCTGGCCGAGTTCATCTCGCAGCAGACGGGCGCGCAGACCGCCGCGCCGGTCGCACTCGACCAGGACTTGTTTGTGCCGGCACAGTCCGAGCCGGTGCCGCTGGCGCGCGACCCGACGGCCCCCGCCGACGCCGCGCCGGACGGGCCGGCCGAGCGGTCGTTCGTTCGCCGCTCGACGCACGCGACGATGGCGATCCTCCAGCACGCCCGCGAGGCGCTCGCCGCGCTCTCGGTGCACACGGCTTCGTCTTTCCCGCCGTCGTTCCGCTCTCAGGAGCCGGAGCGGCTTCGGCAGGAGCCCGCACGGCGGCGGCGGCAGCAGCAGCAGGAGCACGAGCTGCCCGAGCCGCAGCATTTTGCCGGCGCGAGGCGGCCTCAGTACCGTGGCTCTCACATGGTGTGGCAGCGGCTCGAGGAGCAGTCGTCGATCGAGGAGGGCGAGGAGGGCGAGGAGGAGGAGGAGGAGGGCGAGGAGGAGCGCGAGGCCGAGGAGCCGCCCGGCGGGGGTGGCGCCGCGACGCCGCGGCGCAGCGGCCAGGTGGAGCGGCACAGCAGCCCCATCTACCGCATGGCCGGCGGCTCGCACGTGCTGCCAGCGGGGGAGAACTCCGACGCGGCTTGGGCCCGTGCCAGCTGGGAGGAGTCCGAGCCCGTCTCCGAGCTGACGGGCACGTCTCGCGGCGAGTTTGCGCGTCAGCTGCAGAGCGGCGGCGGAGGAGCCAGGCGCTGGGAGCTGCGCCATTCGGACACGAAGCCGTCGCCGGAGCCCACGCCGCCCCCCGCCCCGCTGCGGACCTCGACTTGCTTGCCTCGCTCCTCCTCGGCCACCGGCAGCGGCTCGCGCCTCTCGCTGCGGCGCACCGCCACGTCGGTGCCGCTGCGGGCGCGGCTCGACTCGTCCGACACGGGCGAGGACTTTGTCGAGGCGACCAACTACTTTGCAAAGCTGAGCAAGGACCCGCCGCTACCCTCGCGCGGCTGGTCGGCGGCGCGGCACGGCGGCGGGGGCGGCGGCGGCGGCGGCGGCGGCGGCGGCGAGGGCGGGGGCGGGGGCGGAGGCGGGTCGAGGCGCGTGAGCGACCTGCAGACGCGCTTCTTCCTCGCGCGGTACACGGTTGCGTACCTGCTCTGCATGCTGCTCTACGGCGCGAGCGACATGACCCACTTCAGCGTGCGCTGGAGCGGGTTCGACGCGGTCAAGCCGCTCTTCATGCTGAGGTACGCCTTGCTCGCGCCGGCGCTCGTCCTGCTGCGCTCCATCTGCCTCTCGGCGAGGACGCCGACCGCGCTCGGCAACACGGCGGTGGCGCTCGCGCTGCTCGCGCTTCCGTTCGCCGCCTTCGTCGCGGCGGTGCTGCACATCCGGCTCGACACCGTCCTCTGCCGCGGTCCCTACACGATCGTGCCGTGCAACGGCATGCCGGGCGGGCTGCACGACGCCGCCCACGACGCGCTGCCGGAGCCCGCCGCCGGCTCCGGCTGCACGGTCGCGGGGGCGTTCCTCGAGCAGTTCGACGTCGACCCGCAGCCGATCCCGCCGTCGCCTCCGCCGCCGGAGGGTGGCGAGCTCTTTCCGGCGCACAGGCCGCGCTCGTTTTACTGCAGCGAGTACGAGGACCCGGCGGGCGGGCCGAACCTCTGCGAGCACTTCCCCTTCGAGTACGTCTCCGAGCTCGCCGCGTGGCACATCTTCTTCGCGTACCGCCTCACCCACCTGCCCACCACCTTCCTCGGCCCCGCCGCCGTGGCGCTCTCCCTCGCCGTCGTGCTGCTCGCGCAGCAGCAGGTCGACTCGTTCTGGCACGAGCAGCTCCACTCGTCGACGCACCGGCAGGTGCCCGGCCTCGACGACTTTGTCGTGCTCGAGCTGGCGCGCATGGCGCTGATGCTCCTCTTTGCAAATATCATCGGCTTGCTGCACCACTGGTCGCACGGGCGCGACATGTGGCGCGGCCTCAAGCTCGAGGCGCGCCAGCGCGCCGTGATGCGCTGCATCGAGGAGGAGACTGCCTCGTGCGACCGGCTGCTCAAGTCCATTCTGCCGCCGCAGCTCGTCGGTACGCTCGGCTCGCTCGAGCGGATCGCGCAGGCGCAGAGGGACCCGTGCGCCGGCGAGGCGTCGCCGCGCGGCGGCGTGTCTCCGCCCAACGGGACGCCGGCGAGCCTGCGCTTCTCGTCGGACGGCCTGCCCGTGCGGCCTCGCGGCTCGCTCCTCGCGGAGAGCTTCCACGACTGCGCCTTCCTCTTCGCCAAGGCGCGCGGCATCTCGCGGGCTCAGCCACGACGAGAAGCGTCCCTCATCCCACCCGGAAGCCTGTCATAGGTGCGCGGCCTCTCGCAGCTCATCAACGACCCCTTCGCAGAGCCGCAGCTCGTCATCGGCCTGCTGCAGCGCATGTTCGACCGCTTCGACCGGCTCGCCGACGTGTTTCAGCTGCAAAAGGCGCGTTTCGCGACCCCCCTCCCCCCCCCCCCTCCGCTGTCGGGGAGAGGGGGGAGAGAGAGGCGGCGCCCCTGACCCGAATTGGCGGGCCGGCAGGTGCGCAAGACGGCAAACGAGTACTACCTCGTCGCGGCCGGGCTGCCCGACCCCAACCTGTTGCCAAACTGCCACGACCGCGCCGCGGCCATCGCCGGCTTTGGCTTCGCCATGGCGACCCCCCCCCCGCCCGCCCTCGCCCGCCGGCTCTCTGTCGATCGCGCGCGTGCGGCTGGCGGCCGGCCTGCCCCCCCCGGCCCACCCGCCCCGCCCCTGCCGCGCAGGTCAACGTGATGACTGTCATCAACCTCGAGCTCAAGGAGCACCGCTACAAGGAGCTGCGGCAGGCGCTCGAGGGGCACGAGCTCACCGTGCAGGTGGGCATCGACTTTGGCTCCGCCATCGCCGGCGTGATTGGGCACATGACGTACCAGTACGACCTATGCGGCGACGCCGTCAACACCGCCGCCCGCATGTGCTCCGGCTCGGAGCCGGGACATGTCCACGTCTCGGAGGCGGCGTACAGCCAGCTGCGCGGCCGCTTCGCCGCGACCTACCGCGGCACGCGCGTCTACAAGGGAAAGGGCGAGATGCACACCTACTTCCTGCGCAACGAGCCGCCGCAGACCGCGCCGCCCGGCGCCGCCACGCCGCCCGGCGCCGCCACGCCGCCCGGCCGCGCCGCGCCGTCGGACAGCACCGCCTTCGCGTCGCCGCTGCCGATGCCGCTGGCGCTCCCATGGACCGAGCGTGCGGCGCGGCTCGTCTCCGAGCCGCGCAGGTCTCGGAGCAGCGCAAACGACCTTCAGCCCAGCCTCGGGCGGATGGTCGAGGGGGGCAGCGAAACAGACGCCACGCAGCACCTACCAAACCGGGCATCGGAGAGATAGGCGTATGGCTTGCGAGCGGACAGTGTACATCCTTACATATCGTATTCTTGTGCATACAATACAACATGGAGAATTTCCTTCTGTGAAATGTGTCACAAAAAGAAAAAAAATCGACCACGTAGAGAGCAAGAGGGAAGAGGGTGAGGGTCGAGGATCTTTCTGGAAGTAGTTTTATCCACCCCACGCTGCCTGGCGCGCTCCCACCTGCCTGGCTCGCATTCTGAAAGAAAGAAGCCCAGAGTAGGGGGGGGTCCGGCACGCAGCCGAAAGTAGAAACGTCGACTCACCCATCCGCGCTGCGTCACCGCTCTCGGGATGACTCTCGCTGGTCCTAAGTGCAACATGCTCCAGACGTTGCGCGAGCTGAGGCAGCAGTCTCCCTCGGCTGGTGTCAAGAAGCTACTGGCACAGCTCAAAGAGCGAGACCCGGACTGTACGCTTGGCGCAAAGGAGCTGCGGCAGATGCTGCGAAAGTTTGATGATGGATCTACTGCAGCCGCTGCTCTGGATACGACTACATCTGCTGAAGTTCCCAAGCAACGCATTCCCAAGCAACGCAGTGGGCCAGCTTGCATCTGCTGGGGCTGTGGGGGTGCTGCCCCCGCCGGTGTCGAGTTCAAGAGCTGCGGTCTCTGCCAGGAGCGGAGGCTGCCCCCTTCCTACTTCTGCAGCGCGGAGTGCCTCAGGAAGCACTGGCCTCGCCACAACGCATGGCACAAGCACCAGAAGCAACGGGAAAAGTCTCGCTCCGACGCTGGTAAACAGCGTGATAGTGAAAGCAACCAGCAGCAGCAACAAATCACCAAAGAGCTTTTGTCTTCAATGAGCCAGATGGGCATGGCTGAGATCGCCCCGCAGGCGCTGAAAGGGGAAGAGTGGCTGGCAAAGGGCATACAGTGCATGGCGATGCAAGACTACAGAAAGGCTGCCGCGATCTTCCGCAAGATCACAGCACTGCCTCCACTCGCGACGCCCGACAACCCTCCCTCCGGAGGCTTTGTTTTGCTTCACACTTTGATACAGGCACACGCAAACCTCGGAACGGCACTGGACCGATCTGATCTGCCTGATCAAGCATTGCTGGAATACATGAAAGCGCGCGAGCTCGTTGACCTTCATTATCAAGTCTCCCCAATCACCAATACTGTGGATTTGAATATCTGGGCAGACTTTTCTCCCTTTTCGAATAATATCGAACCTCAAATCCCAGGGACGTGAGGTGCGCTTACCTGAGTGGTGGAACGACAATGCTCTCAAAGAGCTGTCAGCACAGGTGATGATTCGATCATCCCGACATACTGAGTCGCAACTGATGATGAGGGGACGCGTCCTGTACAGCTGGAGATACGGAGAAGAATGGCCCTTCGGGGAACGCACTCTCGACGAACTTCGAGAGGCCACCACCGTCTTCCAGCGGCTTGCGGGTATGTGCACTGCGCACGAGGCAACCTACGCCCAGAATGCAGCAGAGCTCACCTGTCTTGTGCGGCTACTCACACAAACGCTGCAGCCAGACGCGCCAATACCAGTGAGCTTGCTCATTCAACACCAGTGTTTTATTTGGCTCTGGTGTGCGACTAGGAGCCTTCCCTCGGGGGTTCACCCCTCGGGGCCAGATAGTGTTTAGAGTGTTCAGGGCGAGCGAGACGAGCAGGGACCCGCCCCATCGAACTCTTCACAGCCGTGTGGCACACTCGGAGATCTCAAGAGTTAATGCCCATCATACTTCTGGCCCCGCGTAGTATTTCCTCCTCCCTCCACGAATTTCTTTTTCGGTGTTAGTGCCAGTGCGCGCCAGTCCCGTGACTAGTGTGCAGGTTAAAATTCTTTTTCGCACGACACTGCCCCAATGTAAAGAAAGAAAGAAAGCGGACGTGGCACGTCACTTGGAGCACTTGGAGTGCAGTCATTAGCCTCACATCCAGGGCCGGGGAGCTAAGAAGCGCACCCAGCGGGCCGGATGATCGGGATCGGGTTACGGGCTAGAGAGCCCTAGCCCTGGGGGGTGCGCGTTCGCAGGGAGAGGGCCGTAAAATAAACACGGGTCTCCGAGAGGGCTCCGTGTACCGGGTTTCCCCTTAACTGCAGAACGCCCCCTCTACTCGGAGCTAGTGGACACGGACACTACGACACCACCCGTCACGTACACACACGACTACCTAACGTGTACACTGCTTGGTGTGCAGCGGCTCCCCGGCGCGGGGGCCTCGTCCCGCACCCATCAGGGCGAATCTTCGGTCTGGTTCGGTCTCTTGCTCGCTTTTCGGGCGTCGCCCCACTGCCTCGTCGCGCCCGCATCCGCGGCCTGCGCGCCGGTATTTCTTTTCGCCCGACCGACATAGCTGAGGAGCGCCTGGCGAGTACAGACCACGCCTCACTTTTTCACAGGGGGGGATCGGTCTGGAAAAAGGAGGCGTGTGACAAGCGGAGGGTTGGATCGCCGTCTTTCGGCGAGGATGGGTGTTGGAGCCCTCTTTGCTCAACATGCGGCCTGCTCTGCCGCCTCAACGAGACCGCCGCGCGCGCGCGCGCTCGGCATGCCTGCTGCTCGCCTGCCGACCTGGCCAGGCCGCGCGTGGCTGGCGCCAGCTCGTCATCGCAGCGGAGCACCGGAGGCGCGGTTTGCCCGCTGCTGGCTCTCGCCCCGCCGGCGGTTCCACGTGAGTCCAGCACAGTCCGGAGCCGAAACCAGCCGGAAATGTGCCTCCTCACAGCTCCTCATGGATCTGCGAAGAGAACCGTCGAGTCTATTCAAGTCTTCAGCCGGTCCGGCTCGCCCCTCGGGGGCTTCATTCAAGCGTGCTGTGTGAGTGTTGAGGTGATACGAGCGCGCGTGGGCGCGGCGCGAGTGCCGTTTTGGGTCTCTTTTATACCAGTGATGAAATATAAACCGACTTTACCACGCGCGCGCACGCGCGCCGCGCTCCTCGACTCTCTCGCACCCGCCCCGAGCCACGCCCCTCACGAGATAGGCGGCTGCGACCCTGAGAGTGCGCAGCGGTGCCGCTGGCGTGCTCACCACACCCACCCATCATGCCTGCATCATTCCTGCACGCACTGCCCGGTCTGGCCGGGGCGTGGGGCGAGATCTGGCATGGCGGCGCGCTTGAATTGAGCGCCTTTGATCGTCTCGCGGTGACTGCTCGCAGGCCGGGCGGCCAGAAACTGTGCCGCTCAGCCATCCGCCGAAGCGAGCGCGCCGGCGAGGGTCCGCCGCCGGCGCGCTCGGCTCAGTGTCTTCAAGCCCGCCCGCCGGTGGGGAGCTCCGCATGCCGCACGCCTGCTTTTCGCTGCGCATGCTCGAGCCCCCGGCGAGGGCTTGTGCTGTGAATAGCAGGCGTGGTCTGTACTCGCCAGGAGGAGCGCAGGCAGGAGCAGCAACACAACGATCGCCCCAGCAGAAGTTGATGTCTTTGCTGTTTCTCTCACTACCGCTCGCGACCGCGGCTCCGCTCTCGCCCTCCTTTCAGACGCTTCAGGCCGCGCGGGTCGTCGATCCGAGAGACGGCAGCCTGACCTCTCCGCTCAGCAGCCGGGGCCGCAAGGCTCTCGTCGTGCTCCTGCCTCAGCTCGGCGAGTTTGACAGCGCAGAGATGTGCGAGCAGCTCGTGGCTGTGCGGCCGGACCTGCAGGAGGCGAGCATTGACCTGTGTGTCGTCGGCATCGGGGACGCCGCCGGAGCCGGCCGCTTCAGCGAGTTCACTGGCCTGCCGCTGGACGTGCTGCGCGTTGACCCGGACGCTGCGATCCACGAGGCACTCGGATTGCACGCCGGGCCAGAGTGGAGCGTGCCGGACGCAGTTCCGGACAGCGTGCTGACCGCGCTACTCGGCACGCTTCCCGGCGGCGTCCCTGCTGACGACGCCCAACTCCGCCCAGCCTTCACCGCCTGGCTGCGCTACCTGGCCATGTGCGCCGGGATCGGCGCGCCCGGAACGCTGCCAGAGATCCTCCGCGGATACCTCGGCGACCGCTCCGCGCCAGAGCGGCTTGCGCCCGACGCCGTCGTTACCGCGGGCCCGGTCGTCATCGGGCCGGGCGTCGGCCCGGTCAAGCTCGGGCCAATCTCGTACGCGAACGGCTGGGCGGAGGAGGAGGGCTACCAGAGGCCGGTCGAGCTCGCGACCGTCCGGTTGCGGAACATGGTGGAGGTGCTCGGCAGGTGGAGCACCTACGTCGCCAACCCCACGAAGCTCGCGCAGCGCGGCGGCACCTTCCTCTTTGACGCCGACGGAGCCGCCCTGTACGAGTACAGGCACCGCGGCGTGCTCACGTACTCGTCGACGATGTCGCGCCCGCTAACCTTCCTCGCGCCGCACATCGGCCACAAGGCGCTCAACCCGCTCCAGCTGGGGGACGCCGCGGTCGCGAGGCAGGCGAGCCAATCGAGTGCCGAGGCGCTCGTATCGCCGGTGCCGTGACGGTCACTCGTGGCTGTCGCCCGCTGCCTTTTCGTTCTCGGCCGTACACTTCTATTTTGTTTTGAAGGAGCGCCCATACTTTTCTCTTTTGTTGATGTTGTCTCTCGGCGGACGGCGCACGGCGGGGTCCGGGGACACGGGCGCCCTCGCGCACACGACTCACGATTCACGAACCGAAACAAATACATTCCACATAGCACCTCGGTCCACGCTCCCCATCTACTAGCCCAGGGGGTCGAGAGCCCTGCTCTCATTTTAAATCATTTTAAATCGACGGAAGAACTTCTCGAGACCTCGGGAGCCTTCGCTCGTCGAGCCGTCACGCGTGTCACGGAGCGGTCAAAAATGGCTGACAACGGTCCCACCCAACGGTGGGAGGATGTGCTCACGGGAGACGTGCTTGAGCTCTGCTTGTATTTTGCCGGCTCGCTCTCGACGTACCGCGCCATGCGTGTTTGCGTCCTCTGGGCGAACGTGGCATCGAGGCCATCGCTGCATCGCACGCTTTCGCTGCACGCCGCCAGAGAGGGGCAGGTAGGGTGCGATCTCCAAAGTGACTGCTTCACCAATGTAGCACTTCGGCGCTGCCTCGCCATGGGTCGGGTTCAGGAGATCTCCCTGTCCGGCTTTCAAGGACTCAGCGCAGAATGCTTTGGTGACTTGCGCAAGCAAGCACCCGACCTGCTCGCGCTGTCGCTCTTCAACTGCCCGCAAATCGACGACCAGTCTCTCCTACCCATCCTTCCCTCGAAGCTTGCCTACCTGCAAATGCACCAGTGCTGCCGTCGCATCCCCGGCTCGTTACTCTGGCTCACGTCCAACCTCCAGTCCCTCGACCTCGCGTTCCCTCGCGGCCTGACGCTGGACCGTTGCGGCTTCTGCGAGGCCGTGATGACGCTTCCGTCGCCATCCGTCAAGGTGGCCGCTCGCTCGATGGGCTGGGGGCCGGTCTCAGAGGTCGAGCTGCTCCGCGGGTGTGCCGAATGCGGCTTCAAGGTTTGCTGGGGCGGCAACACCGACTGTGCCTTCGAGGCGGGGCTCGCGCGCTGCGCGCTTTGCTCGACAATCTACTGCGCGGAGGAGCGCTTCCTCCGCTGGGGTGCAAACCACCAAGATGAGCATCTCACCCTGTGCATGAAGTGTGATGGCTGCGAGGCGCACGTGTGCTCGGACTGCGCCCCGGTCTTGCGTTGCAGCGGATGCCGCCTCACCCTCTGCGACGCTTGCGTGCGACGTGGGATGGCCGCCGACTGCGCCAGGCTCTGCGAATGGAGCCCCTTCGTCGAACCACAGCCCTCCCGCTGGGCGACAAAGATGGGCGCGTCCAGCGAGTCCGAGTCCTCCGAGTAGTCAGATGTGCGTGCAACGCGGGCGCCTACGGATCTTGGATGATGTGGTTACAACAACAACAACAACATGACATGCACATGCACATGCACATGCACATGCACATGCACATGCACATGCACATGTTGTTGGACCCTGGGTCTAGCTCCCTCTCCTTTTCTCCCATTAATTAAGCTAAAAAATAGGATTCTTTTTCCTTCGCGGCAACGCGATGGCGGCAAGGCCTCTTTGCGCGCCCGCCCTCGCCAAGCCGAAGACCAACCGACGTCGGACCGCGGTGAGACCACGCCGCCCCCCGCGCCCGCCCGCGCCCGCAGCGTGAACACATACGCGCGTCCCTCACCGCACGGAAACATACGCGCCGGCCGCGCACACAGCCTCACATGCAGCGCAGACCGCATGCCCGCGCCCTGGGCCGCCGACGACCCGGTCGGGCGGGCTGCGCGGCCGCCGCACATCACCAGGCAGGCGCACGAACACCCGCAGCGCGCCGCAGCCCACCGCGCAGCCCTGCCAGCCAGGCCTGCGCCTCAAAGACTCACAAACAGGGCGCACAGCAGAGTACAGCACACAGCACACACCGGCGGCGCGCGCGCAACACACGCAGACGCACACGCGGATCCAACACGCACACGCGCACAGCACGCGCGCGCCACACGCCAGCGCAGCGCCACACACACAGCACACTTCCCACCAGCAGCAGCAGGCCTGCCACAATCCACATCTCACACACGCGCGCACACACTCCCCCCTACCGGCGCACGCATTGGGCGTCGCCGTGAGCAACCAAGCATCCAAAGCTGGGTTGTGTGGCTGCTTGTGCTGCCTGCTCATTTATAACCCCCGCCAGTCCGAAACTTGTGTGGGACTGGGTGGGACTGGGTATTCTTGGAGCACTTGGAGGCGTGCCGCAATTCTTTCCCCCCCCGCTGATATCCATCGCCGCTGGGTGCCGCGTCAGCGCGACCGCGCGGCGATCCGTTGCCGGAGCGCGCAATCGCCCGATGAGCTTCATCGAGACCGTCTTTCCTGTCATCGGAGTCGTCCTTTCCAACGCGCTCTACTTTGCCCCGGCGTCGGGCGTCGCGGCCGTAGTTCGGAGCGGCCTGCTCGGCAACTTCAACCCGCTTCCTCAGGCCATCATGGTCTTGAGCACGATTGCTTGGGCCATGTACGGGCTGTCCGTCCCGAACGCGTACCTCTTCGCCGCAAACGCGCCGGGCGTGCTCGCGTCGATCATCTACTATGTGAGCACCCTGCCTCTGATCCCGCGGGAGGCGCATGCGCAGCGGTGGAACGTGCAGGCGATCGTCGTCGGAGGGGTGGCGTTCGAGCTGGCCCTCTGGGGCGGCATCATTTTCTCGGGCTGCACGGCCGAAACCCGCTCCTACTACCTCGGGCTGTACGGCTCGGCTCTCTGCGTCATCCTGTTTGCCTCGCCGCTCTCGACAGCGGCGCTCGTGCTGGCGACCGGAGACTCGACCTCGATCTACGCGCCGCTCACGCTCGCCCAGTGCGTCAACTGCGGCACCTGGACCGTCTACGGCTTCGCCATCGGGGACGTCTGGGTGTGGGGGCCCAACCTCGTCGGGACGCTACTCGGGCTCGTGCAGGTCCGCTTGGCACGCTGCAAGCGGCCACCCCGCCCCAGCGCCGTGCCCCGCCGCAACCCGCCCGCGCCCTCTTGCCCGTGACGCGGCCCTGCGCGCCACCCGCAGGTGGGCCTCAAGACGGCCTTCCCGTCGCGAGGCAAGCAGGCGGCCGACCCGGCGGCGAAGCACCTGTTTCGCGACGACGGATTCGTGCCGATTCGGCCGCACTTATCGGACAACGACGAGATCTAGCATAACACGGTATGGGGCGCGGAGGGGTCTTAATTATTTCTGGAAGAAAGAAAGAAAGTAGACAACCCAAGGGAGCGACGGGATAACGTGAACCGTGCAGGCGACAGGGGGCACGCCGCCCCCCGCCACGCCGCCCCAGTGACTGGCCAGTGGGGCCCAGCGCCACCACACGCACCAGCACCACACGGTGGGATTTTTAGATGGTGGATTTGGGATTTTAAAAATAAAAGGCGTGCAAGCAAAAGCCAAAACACAAGGTAGGAAGAAGGAGAGAGAAAGCGGAGTGTGGTGCTAGCCCATGTGCTACGGCTTTAGCCGTCTCCCATGTTTGCCCATGGGCTGTCTTAGCTCAAGACACACCTCGCAACTAAAAGTCATGTTGGGCGTCTGCCTCTTTGTTTCTAGAGAGACTCTCTTCGCAGTCTCTTGCTCGCCAAATCTCGCAGCAACTTTCACGCCACCACCGGGGCACGCGGTTGTCCCACTCTCGTCGTCCTGCCGCGTCGTCCTCTGCCTCACGCTCTCCTCGGCCTCGTTCTGCGACGACGCCGACGCCTCGTTCCGAGCCCTTGCTCTCGCGCTTCTCTCACCTTTTGCTTTGGCGTAACATCGCTCTCCTCGTTTGTTTCCGGGCCCCCCAGCTCCACAGGCGAGCTCTCCTCGCGCAAGAAACCCTCTCTTCTTTCTGACTCCTGCTCCGATCAGGCAAAAGTCGTAGAGTACATCTCTCGTTGCTCAGATCCACTCTCGCGACAAGCACCTGTACCGGACCTCCACTTTGATGTATGTATGTATGTAGGAAGGTGAAGAACAGCCAGGCTCGGACTGGACACCAACGCGGTATGGGTGGACGCTGGACAGATGATGACGACACGCACGAGCGACACACAGACACAAACAGGCTCTCACAACCTCACAAGACACACAGCCAGCGTGGCTGCCACACACCCTGAGTTGGCGTACACATAACTCAGGGCCACATCCTCCCTGTCGCCCCCCCCAGCACTCCACGGCCGGGTTGCCAAGAGTACAAACAAGGGCACAACGACACAACAGACGACTTTGATCGGCAAAACGAAAGAATTCTTAAAATACAAGCTCTCTCGTGAGAGAGGCTTGTATCTTAAGAACTCTCTCGAAAGAAAAAACATGCGGCGGCGCCTGTGACCTCGACGAGTGACCTCGTTCTCACAGGTGCCTCTCGTGGAAGGGGCCTCTTCGAAAAGAGGCGGAAAGGGTCTATGGCGCTCGCGCTGCTTCCGCAGGCGCGCGACGCACTCCGCGCGTCGCCCGTCGCACACACTCCCTCCACCTGCCCGTGGACGAGCCAGTCTAGCCTCTCCGCGGTGAGCGCCAGCGCTCCCTCTCTCCTCAGGCGGCTTTTGCAGGCTGCAGCAACTACTCTGACTCTGGCGTCGACCACTTTAATGACCCCCTCTTTGGCGATGACGGCCTCAGCCCGGCCAGCCTCGGCGTCGTCACCGTGCTCTGCTGGATCATAACCTCGCTGGCCGTCTCGGCGGGCATCGGCGGCGGCGGCCTCCTCGTCCCGCTCTACTTTATCGGCCTCGACGTGCCGCAGACGCTTGCCGTCGCGCTGTCAAAGGGGACCATCTTCGGAGTTGCGTGCGGCAACTTCGCCTTCCTCTGGTCGCAGCGGCACCCGCACGTTGACCGGCCGCTGATCGACTACAAGACTGCCGTCTTCATGCAGGGCGGCGAGCTGATGGGCGTCGTCCTCGGAGTGCTCTTCAACCTGCTGCTGCCTCAGGCGAGAGGCGTCCCACGCAGAGTAGAGCCCGCAGCCGCCAGGCCACACGCACGCGTCGGCGAGGGGCACACGGCGGCGCGGAGAGAGAGGCGAGGCTGAGCGCTCCAACCCCCGCCCCTCTCCCCTCGCGCCTCAGGTTGTCATCATCATGCTCTCGGCGCTGGTGCTCGGCTTCAACGCGTACAAGACCATCAAGAAGGGCATCGCCAAGCGCGCGCCCCCGCCCGGGAGGGAGAGAGACAGAGAGGGGAGCCTCACCCCCCCTAGGTACGCCCCCCCCCCTCCACGACCGCCCGGCCTCGCCTGGCGACAGGCGGGCTGCGGAGACGAAGGCCTTTGCTGCGCCGGAGAAGAAGGCGGCAAGGCCGGCCGGGGCGGGCGAGGGAGACGCGCCGCCTCCCACCCTGCGGCAGGCTGTCGCGCTCGAGGCGGAGGGCAAGGAGGGCGGCGACGGCAGCACCGGCGACGGCGCGTCGGAGGCTGGCACGTCCAATGTTGGCTCGTCTGCCAACCTGGTCGCGCTCGATGTGCAGGGCAACGAGGCGCTCAAGAAGAAGATCCTGGCGGCGCAGGCCCGCCGCTTCCAGCCGTGGGCATGGTGCGCGGCCCTCGATAGACGACGTCGAGAGCGCCCTCTCCCCCCCCC
>NW_005202113.1:9890-40630 GCF_000372725.1 Emiliania huxleyi CCMP1516 | reverse complement strand
CGGGGCCGCGGGAAGTCCAGGGGAACAGGGGCCCTAAAAAAAAAATTCGGGGGGGGAGAGGCCCCCGTCTCCACGCGAGGAGTATGGGCGGCGCCCCCTAAAAGAGGCGATGAAAGAGCTTTTTCCCCCCCCCCACACGGAAAAAAGCTCCCCCCTTTTTCCCCCCCAGGCGCCCACCCCCCCCCCTTTTAGGTGCTCCCCTTACCATCCTTCCTTTTCAATCCTCCCTTGGCCATACTCCCGCCCCCTTTTGTTTGCCCAAACTTGGGGAAGTGCCCCCCCCCCCCCCCCCCTCGCAAGGGCTCTCCTCGGCCCGATGGTCACCTTCTTCGTCGTCTACTCCCTCCTCCTCGGCGAGATCTTCGACCCAGACTTCACAAACTGCGTGGTGGGGTACTGGCCGGCCTACGTCTCCCCCTTCTTCTTCTACGGCGCAACCACGCTCTACATGGCGCGCCGCAACATCGCGGAGGGAGCTCGCATGCTCGAGGCGGGCATCGAGCCCGTCGCCGGCGACATCGTCTGGTCGCGCAAGTCGGCGGGGATGCTCGTCCCCGCCGCTGTCGGCGCCGGAGCCGCGGCGGGGCTGCTCGGCATCGGCGGCGGGATGATCCTCGGCCCCATCTTCGTCGCGCTCGACTTCCAGCCGCAGGTCGGCACCGCGACCACCGGCTTTATGATCCTCTTCACCGCGATGGGCGGCACGGTAAAGTACCTCACCATCGGCAAGCTCTCCTGGCAGATGTTCCTCTGGTTCGCCGCCGTCGGCGCGGTCGGCGGCCAGACCGGCCAGCGGCTCGTGCGGCGGCTCATCCAGAGGACGGGGCGGCCGTCGTACGTCGTGTTTTTGCTCGGAGGGATCATCGCCGTCGCCGTCGTCGTGATGACCTCCTTCGGCATCCAGCAGGCTGTCGAGGACGCCGACTGCGGGGAGGACATCTGGGCGCCGTCGACCGACCAGTTTGTCTGCGAGGAGTAGCGACGCACGCGCGCGCCAGAGGAGGTTCGCTCTCCCCGATGCCGATGGCGCCCGATGCCGTCGGGGCAAACGGTTCCATGCAGCATGAGAAACCATGAAGAAGGCGAAATACACGACGCCAAACCTAACCTGTCGTACCGGGGCGCGTGGGTTGACACGGTTGCGCAGCATCCCGATGTCCACACCCAGCGAACCCCCGAGAAAAAGTGTATCTTGCCGGGGGTTGACCTTGCGTTTTGTTTGACGTGCGTGTACGGCTTTACGCATTACGGCTCTACAGTGTAGGGTCTACACACCGTGCTCCGTCCGTGGCGTGTCGTGACTCGTGTACTGGGCACGCCGTCGGTCAGTGGGCCAGGCCCTCCCGCGCCTGCCTGCGCATTCGCGTTCGAGAGGAACGACGTGAGCGACTCGATCTCGAACGGGTCGGTTACGGTTTCTAGGAGGCGGTGGCGCTGCTGTGAAGTGCTGTCACGTGCTGTCCGTGCGTGAGCGTTGATTGACCGTGTCCGTCTCGATCTCTTGTGTCTTGACCTTTCTGAAGCGGCCGTCTCCTTGAGCCGCGGCGTGCCGCGCCCCTTGCCGTCGTGCGCATGCTCATGAACATGTCCTCCTGCGCGGAGACCATGCGCAGGAGCTGCAGCGTGTGGGCGCCGGTCTTGTAGCAGATTGTAGGTAGGGACGAATGCAGGATGGCCACTGGTACCTTTCGTGAATACACCCCCTAGACGCGAGGCTCCCCGAACCAACGGGGCCAGACCCTTCCAGAAGGTACCCCAGGGACGCCCAAAACCGCCCACAGCAGCCCCACAACATAAACAGTACTCGGCATAACCACTCAAAGTTGGCCCCCCACCGGGGGTTCGGTGTTTCACGTTAGGGGCCCACTCTCCGCACCGGCAGGCCGCCTTGAGCCCCCTAGGCGGGCCGCCGCTGCTCTAGCGCGCAGCGACACGAGGTGCAAAGGGCCCGTATCCACCACAGACACCCTCACGCTGTCTCCCCAGGCCTCAGCCGCGGCGCCGAGGGCGATCCTGCGCAAGGGATCACTGCTACAGAGCAGCAGCGGCCGGCAGCGGCGCGGCCGGCGCGGCCGGTGGCGCCGGTAGCGCTGGCCGCCATCCGCGATGGCGTGGAGGTCGGCGAAGGTGCGTAGGGCAGCGCGAGAAGTGGCTGCCGCGCTCCCGAAGGCAGCAGCAGCGCGAGCACCGTGTCCGGCGTCTCGTTCAGTAGCGCTACGGTACCCGCTAGCGGCGCGTCGCGGCTCCTTTCTGACTTTATCAGCTCGTTTTTCCCGCTTGGCCTACGAGGGGAGGGAGCACGAGCGCTGAGCAAGTGGGAGGGCAGACAGGTATCGATGTGCGTGTCGGGAGGTCGGGGCTCTCGCAGAGACCTGCCGGTCGCAAAGAAGAGCGTAAAAGGCTCTGAGTAGACTTAGACGCTCGCGCCGCCCGCTCCGGAGGCCACATTCAGCTCGGAGGGGACCGCGGGAGCGCCCAGTGGCGGCTCGGGGAGAGCCGGCTGTGTCTGCGCAGTGGCCTGCGCGCTGCCTTGGGCAGAAATCGCGCTCTCGCCCCCTCGGCTCCTCCGGCATGCCGCCGTTCTCGCCCTCGCCTCCAGCCGCCCCGCTGCCTTCCTCTCACCCGCCGTCCCTACCGCCGCGCCCTCGCCGCTGCCCTCCCAGCCCCCTCCCAACCCGCCAGCCTCCGCCGCGCCGGCCGGCATGCCACCGCTCTTGCCCTCGCCCCCCGCCGCCCCGCCCCGCCATTGCCGCCTCCGTCAGTCACCGCCGCCGCCACCCTCGAGCCTCGTCACCACCGTCTCCACCGCCGCCGCCACCCTCGAGCCTCGTCACCACCGTCTCCACCGCCGCCCTCGCCGCCACACCGCCCTTAGCTTACCCCCACCACCATCCTTGCTGCCGTCGCCGCCACCTACCACGCCCCCGCCGCCCTCGCTGCCGCCTTGCCGCCCCCACCCTCACCCTTACCATTGCCCCCGCCACCCTCGCGCAGCCACCCTCGCCCCCACCGCCCTCGTCGCTGCCCTCGCCGCCGCCGCCGCCCTCTCACCCGCCACCCCTACCACCGCCCTCGCCGCCGCCCTTGCCGCCCCTTCCCGGCTGGACGCGCCCGAGCCCACACCCACGCAGGGGCCCCGCGGGGGAAGGGTCACGCCAGCTCACAGCTCACACGTCACTGAGAAGGCAGCTGGCGGCGTACTTTTGCGGCATCAAAGGTGCTCTAGGCATCACATACTGCAACCCCAGAGGGTGCACAACACTGGCAAAATCCAAAAAGTGAGACATAAGACATAACCTGGCGCCCCCCGGGGGGCGTGTCTCATTTGACGAATTTACATATTATTTTACGTGTACGAATACAAACAAACTTGTCACCTGGCGGTACCCGCGGCCGCGCGGATGGCCAGCGGGAGGGCCAAGTGGCGCGGACGGCCCTAACCCCACCCATCTAGCTAGGCCGAACGGTGAACGCGTGTGCATAGTGAAAGGAACTGTCCAGCATGCGGGCGATGCCGCCTCGCGCGAGCTCGTCTCTTGCCTCTACGCGACTTGTTGGTACTCGGCGCTGTCCTACACCAGTCACAACGATGCACCGTTAAGCATGGGTGGAGGCGCTGGATCGACCACTCTCGTCGCACCGCCAGCGGTAGCACCGCCCGCGTCGAAGCCGCAACCCTGCGAACGGCGGCGGCCACGGCGGCGGCGGCCACGACGGCGGCGGCGAACGCCAACACCGCAACGACTCGGAGCGTCTGAGGAGCACGAGCGGCGTCCTGGCGTTGAGCCTCCGTGTCCGCGCCTCGAAGAGAGGGGGCGGGGAGCGCAACCGCCGCCACCGCCGGCTCGGTGCGGCCCAGCAGCTGCTGCCGCTCGAGCCAGCCGGGCGTCGCCTCTGCCGCGATGTGCCCTTCGATGCGCGCCGGGCCGCTGTCGAAGCCGGCGGCGGCCAGCCACTCGCTGCTGTAGCCGAGGTTGGAGACGGCGACCGCCTGGCGGCGCTCGAGCCCCGCCCGCGGCGCCGCCTCTCCGCCGTCTGCGTACTTGCCAACGAGGTCGTCGGTCAGCGCCCACGTCGAGGCGAGCACCTGCAGGAGCTCCCAAGCAGGTTCCGGGAGGGCTCCGAGACGGCTGAGCTGCTTCCGCGTCGAGGCGCGAGCACCGCCGCCGCGTGCCGCTCAATCTGCCGGCGGAGGCTCGGGGCCGAGTCGCCGCGGAGGCGCTGCAGCGCGTCGGGCGGAGGGGAGGCTGCCTGGCCTTGGCCTGGGGCGCCGCCGCCGCACTGGAGAGCGCCGATCTGGAGGGCCAGCGCCGCGCCCTGCTCCTCCCACTCCAGCGAGTGGGCGCGGATGTCGACGATCATCGCCGAGTAGCGGACCTGCGCCAGGTTCTGCGTGTACCGGTGCGCCCAGTACGCCGACTCGCGGTCCACCTTGCCCGGCCCTCCGCGCGTGTACTGCTCGGGCGGAGGGCCCGCGCAGACACTCAGAGGCACAAAGACTGTGGTGGCGGGGTCGGCAGGCCCGAACCAGATCTTGCTGCGGCAGCCGCACCCGTCCCCGCGGTCGCCCCGTCGCAGCGCGCCGGTCTCCTCGGGAGGAGGGTCCGGAAGGAGTTTCTGGAGGGCGACCGCACCCGACGCCGCGGCGGAGTCCCTGTCCACTACGGCGGAGTCCTGCTTGCGGTCCCTGTCCGCGCTCCCGCCCGCCTGCGCGATCCAGGCGAAGGCGGCGCGGTAGATTGCGACGGAGCGCTCCCACGCGCCCCTCTTCGTGTCGCCTGGCGTGCCCGGGACGGCGTAGCGATCGGGCGAGCCGAAGGGGCCCGCGGCGACGCCGCGCGTCATGTCGAAGCTCGTCCCCTCGTAGTGGGAGCGGTGGGCGGCGAGCAGGTCGGTCAGGGCGAGCGGCGCGTCCGGCGGGACGGAGAAGGGGTACGGCCTGCTCTCCTTGAGCCCGCTCCACGGGTCGGTGCTGTTGTACGCGGGTGGGAGCGCCACCGACGGCGCGAAGCGGCGGAAGCCGTCCCACATCCGACGGCCGGAGTAGTACCTGGCGGGCGGAGGCGGCTAGGTGCGTGTGCGACGGAGTGGCGCCTCGGGCCTGCGGCGGGGGCGAGCCGCACTTGTTTCCGTACTCGCCGAGCGAGAAGGCGGCGGTGAAGTCGAGCTTCCCTCTCCCGTCCCACAGGCCGTGCTGCAGCGCGACGCGGTGCATGTGCGGCGAGCCGAGGAAGCGGTCCGCGTCGTCGAGGTCCACTTCGCGGATGACAAAGTGGTTGGCCGCCACCATCACCTCCCCCTCGGGCACCCGCTGCGCCGCCCAGATGGCGCTCCTCGCCGTCGGGTCAGAGAGGATGTGGAAGACGAAGACCTCGTCCGGGTCTCCGACGACCAGCATCTCGCCCGCGCCGCCATCCGGCCCGAAGAAGCCGTACTGGACGGCGAGGTCGCCCATCAGCTGGACCGCCTCCCTCGCCGTGCAGACGCGCTCCGCGGCGAGGTGGCTCAGCTCCTACAGCCGAATGCCGACGCTCAGAAGGGAAGTAGCAGGACGGTCGTGGCGGCGAGCGGCTCAGCTCGCCTCAATGGCGAGGAGGGCGGTGCCGTTTGGCGTCCCGACCGCATCGGCACGGAAGACCGCCGAGGCGGTGCTCTCGCCGAAGCTCAGCTCGCAGTCGTTCTGGATGGCGTAGCCGTTGAGGTAGTAGCCGTGCGTCGCCTCAACCTGTGGGATTTGTCCGATCGGCTTTGTGAGCGCCTGCCCTGGAAGCGGCAGAAAGGTCTTGCCAAAGGCGTCTCCGATGAATTTTGGGTACTCGTCGATGGTAGGGTAGATGTCTCGCATCGAGCCAGGCTTGTGCCGCGCGGGAGGTACATACGAGAGCCGAGAATCTGAGTCTCCGGCGCCGTCGTCGCTGTGCGAGACCATGGTGGATCCATCGGCGCTCGCGGTGCGGCTGACGCCGTACATGGTGCAGGCATCGGTGGACGAGAGCGCGAGCAGCGCAAAGAGCGAGCGGGGCGTCATATTCTCAGACGGTTGGACGTCGAGCGAGCGCTGTCGTCTGACTGCGGACCGTCTGCGGACCGAGCACAGGGCGAGCCGAAAGGGCCGAGCCAGACTAGCGAAAGCAGGGTGTGAACAGCCGCTGACTTCTCTGAGCTTGTGCTCTGGGTCCGTTTTTGGGTTTTAGGTATGTTGTTGGCAAATCAAGACACAGAGCTCACACAGGATCACAGCGGGAGGAAAGCGGCGAGTCGCAATTCCAGGGGTCGTTGTGGCGGGCCACCCTGTCCAGAGAGGCATGGATGCCAATCTGGGGTCTCTCGACCGTGGTTGTGTTTCTGTGTGAACAGCCGCTGACTTCTGACTATCAATCAATCAATTCTGACTGTCGCTGCTGTCTGACCCTTCTCGACTGTCTGTGCTTGTGCGTCTTGGGTCCGGTTGAGAGAGAGAGAGATTTTTAGCAATACCTTAAAGAGAGGTTACAGGCGTGTAAGGTCCAATACCAAACAACTCTAACACTCACACGTTTGTTTGTCCGGTTGTGCTTTTATTTACGTGAACAGCCAGTGCGGCCTCCGAGCGAGTCGGCGTTTGCGCGCGCGAGAAGGAAGGTGTTTGCTCCTGCGCGTTGCGTGACTGTCACTGTGCGATTTCGGGCCCGGGGTTGTGCTTTTTGCGTGAACACGCCGACCGGGACATCGAACAAGTGTGAAGTGCAAGTGAGTGAAGATGAGGGCGGAGTGCATGGAGCATTGCACAATGTTCACCGAGGACCGAGACGACTCTGTCGAGCCTGAGCTCGGCCTCGCCCTCGGGCAGGGGCCGTGTAACGCTGTAAAACCTTCCTGGGTCTGTCTCTCACACGCTCACTGGCTTATTGCAATCAAAGAGCGAGTCAAAAGTGAAAAGACCTCCCATTGGCATTGTGCATTGCAATGGGAGGTCTTTTGACTCGCTCTTTCACTTGATATGCATGTGTACTGGACGCGTCCACACCCTCCGAGCTCCGTCTCCAACATTCGCGATCCCTCTTTTACATACATAAACAAATTCTGGGCAGACGTGCACCGCACGGTGTAGTCTCCGGCAATATCTTGGGAGATCCTCACACATCATGTCGCGCCTCCCGCTAGCACCCGCTCCGCGGGCGAGAGCGACTCCAGCGACGTTTGCGCAACCCGCGCCCGGTACCACGCGACGACAGCAGGGTGGGCGCCCACGGTCTTCCGAACCGCCTGGAGGCGCGGGAAGGGGTCGCATGCTGTGGGAGGGACACCAAAGTAGACGCCGCCGACCAGCCTGCCGAGCGCGGTGAACGTCAGGATGCTCGCGACGTCGAGCTCGTCGCCCACCGCGTGGCCGCCTACGCCGTGCGCTGCGACGAACTTTTCGAGCCTCGCAAGGAAGTCGTACACCGACCCACCCTCCGGCACTGCGGCTCGGCGCGCGGCCTCCTGCTCCTCCTTCGGGAGGCCCTGGCCGACGCTGGTCACGATCGCGCCGAGGTCCTCGAGTGCGTCCATCAGCTCGTCCGCTCGCTGCGCCGCGAGCGGGTCGGCCGGGTACAGGCCGGCATGCCTGCCGACGAAGCGCAAGATGCTCCGCGCCTGAGCAAGCTCCGACCCGTCGGCGAGCTCCAGCACAGGGGCGGTGGCCCACGGAGTCGTGTGCTTCACCTTGCCCCACTCCGGAAAGGGAATGCGCTTGTCCTCAAAGTCGACGCCGCCAATGGCCAAGGAGAGGCGAATCGCTTCTGCCCGACCTGGGATTCCAAAGTAGGAAAGCTTGCAGCCAGACAGGACCGAGGCCGGCGCGGCAGCGGCGTGCTGCATCCTGGCGCCGCCGCTGCGCAAGGCGAAGCTACGCACCGTGTGTTGTGCTCGTTGCACGGCCGGCGCTCCCAAAGGCGTTGGTGGCACCAGCAAGCAGGCGACGAGTGGTGGCAGCGAAGGCAGCATGCTCGAGATTGCCTTTGGGTTGTGCTCGATTGTGCGCCCACGGCGAAAAAGAGAAACTTCGCTCGCGATGCCACGACAGCGAATCTACCCTTATAAGTCTCTCGTGTCCGCGCCGACGCTCTTGGTTTAACCGTAGAACGTCCCAGCCGAAATCCGCCCGCCGACGATCGATCAGTCCATGTGCCTATCACAGTAGCCCGAGGACGGGGGGGGGGCGGGCCTCACCCGGGGCTCACCGGGGCCCGGCCGTCCCCGCCCCCTCCCTCACCTGCCCCACCCCGGGGCCTCACTCGCGATGCGCTGTCCCGGGGGGGTAGCTCGCTGCCCGACCCAGCCAGGGCGCAGGGGCACCACGGGCGGGCCACAGCCCACGCGCACGCGGCCCCGTACCTACGCCTACCGGCTACCGCGCGCCCCCGGCCCACCAGCGCCACGCCTAAAAGATTAAGAATTCTACCCCCTGAAAGGCGCGCTCCGGACGAAAGAGCAAAGCTGAATGGGCGGGTCGGGTGCCGCCGGGGTGGCGGGTGGGTGGGGGGGGGTGGGGGCACCCGGGGCGCCTCACTCTGAGGAGCTCCGCCCCGCCCCTGCCCCTCTCTGCCCCGGGGGTGGGGCCTCACCCGCAGCCGGCGCGTCCCGGGGTGGGGTCTCGGGGTGAGTCCCGGGTGAGGCCCGCCCCCCCCCCGTCCTCGGGCTACTGTGATAAGCACACCACAATCGTCGGCCCGCAGCGACCCGCAGCGATGGATGCCGCCGCCCCCCCGGCCCCTGCGGCTGACGCGCCGATGCACGACCGGCCTCCGTCGGATGGCTCTCCGGCCTCTCCGGCCGCTGACGCGGCCGCCCATGCTGCTGCCGATCCGGTCCCTCTCACGCTCAGCGATATCCGCACAAGCTACGACAACTTCGAGGTCGCCGGCTTTGGCCAGGTGCAGAAACCAACCTGCTTGCCTCCATGTTCACGCTTCGCGCCCCTTCCCCCCCTCTGACGCCGCCGTATGACCGTAGGTGAGGGGCACGACTACCCGCCTGGAAGGCGCTCTCATCAGCAAGTCACCCAGGCACCAACTCCTGGGCGTTTACGCTTGACTACGAAACCATGCAGTGGATGCAGCTCGATCAAAACGGCGACGCCAACAGCTGGTCCCTGGGCGAGTTCCTCGCCCAGGATGAGGTGCGAGTCATGATGCTCGACCCAGCGTGCACCAAGTCGCTCACATTCCGTGAGTTCGTCAACGGGCCGAACACACTCTCCAAGTCGACTGCGATCTCGAACTCCGACAACTGGACCGGTGCACCAGAGGACGATGGCTCCCTCGACGACATCCCTTCATCGACGGATGCCTTCACCGCCGCCGGCCCTGGGCCATCCAGCGCGGCCTCCGACGGCCTGCACGTGATCGAGCGGGTACAGAAACGGTGGCTGCCGCAGCTCACACCCTAATCGATCTGCCTTAGGCACGGAGCCAACGGAGCCATCGCGCATGCCCGCATCGCGTGCGGCTCCGAGGTCTCCCGCCGAGACCGGCTCGGCGCGGCGCGTGGCCGCACGCCGCCGTTGAAATGGCGAGATAGGACCGAGGGGAGAGCGCTGGCCACATCGAGCGAGCGCTGACGTGTAAGGTGTCTGTGCTGCTCCGGTGTGTGTGGGATTCTGCCTCCCCCCCCATCTGTGCGGCGAGTTGTTTGCGGCGCGATGCCCGATCGTGCGCGATAGCCTCCCATTGTGCGTGGTGTGTCGGTTGTCGGGGTCGTCCGGAGCGTGTGGCGGCGCCGTTGCATGCAGCGACTGCTCCACGTGCCACGACTGCTTTGACTGACGTGACTGACTGATGAGTGCCACGAACTGCTTTGACTGACGTGACTGACTGATGAGTGCCACGAACTGCTTTGACTGACGTGACTGACTGATGAGTGCCACGAACTGCTTTGACTGACGTGACTGACTGATGAGACATGAGTGCTGATGGAGAGAGAGAGAGAGATTTTTAGCAATTGTGTTCTGATGGATGATCTCCGACAACCCAAAACCAAAATGCAAATGAGTGGCCCACTTTGGCGTGCAGATCCTGCGTCTCTCACTGCCCGAACAACAGAGACGGGTACCGCCGCAGGTCCCACACTAGTGTGGGGACTATGATCCGTACGGGGCCCGCTCAAAAAGAATTTTACCCTCAAGCGTCCCGCCGCCCGCATGCGAGACCTGCTCTTGACGCGGCCGTAATGCTCGAGTCGGCTGGCAGGCTGCCGCCCTTCACGGCCTTCGGCACTGACCTCGAGGCCGAGGGCGCCCTGGCTCGGGTCGCGTCGCAGCTCGCCTACCAGCGCGAGCTCATTATCGTCTGCAGTGACGCCGCGCCGACTGCCTCCGCGTCGAATGCTCTCAACACGGTGCTGCAGTTGCGTGCGCTCGGCCTGCACCACGTGCTCTTCCTCTCCGACTCGCCTGCGTCCTGCCTCTCCATGCGCGGCGCGCTGCCCGACATCGCCTGCGTCTGGTCGTCGCGTCTGCCAAAGACGATGCCGGCCAACCCGGGCCTGTGCGCCAAGATGTACTGGGGGTACGCCTTCTACTTTTACGACCTGCGCAAGCACTATGCGGCGCGGCTCGCCATCGAGTTTGGCGTCAACGTGCTGCAGACAGACACCGACGTCGTGTGGCTGTCCAACCCGTACCCGACTCTCAAGGGCATCTATCGAGGCGTCCAGCTCGTCTCGATGTCGGACACGCCGCTCGTCAACGCGGGCGTCTTCTACGCGCAGGACGTGAGGCCGGGCGACGGCGCCGCCTGGGTGCTGCGCGAGCTCTCCCGCCGCCTCCACCTCTTCATCACCAACTCGAGCGCAGTCAAGCAGTATGTGCCGTGGGCGCAGCCGCCGTACTTTGCAAACATCGACGAGCAGACGCTCATGAACGATGTGAGAGACGGCCTCCGGCCGGCCGGGCGCGACGGCGGGGCGCGGTGGCTTGACCCGCCGCCGCCGCGCCGCAGGTGCTCCGCTCCTCGATCGCAAACGTCACCAGCTACGCGCAGGCGCCGTGAGCGGGCGGCGGCGGCGGCGAGGAGGCTGCACGCCGCGACACGTCCGCGACACGTCCGCGACGCGTCCCGCAGGCGACGGCGCACTGGGAGGTGAAGAAGGGGGCGACGGGCACGCGCAAGAACCGCACCTTCCGGCGCCGGCGGCCCGCCCCCGCGCGGTCGTGCGACGAGCGTCGGTGACGCTGTCGGCCGTCGGAGTGGCGTAGGTGGAAGGAGACGGCAGAGTACGCGCTGCTCAACTTTCTGGGCAAGGAGGTGCCTCGCCGCAAGGTGCGGGCGAAGCTCAACGCGACCGCGCGCGTGGGTGAGTTGTGCGGCGCGCCGCGCCTCAACGGGCTCAGCAAGTACCCCCTCCACGAGGTGCCGGCTCCCGGCTCCCGGCACCTCGGCAGCACCTTCGGCAGCACCTCGGCTGCACCTCGGCAGCACCTCGGCAGCACCTTCGGCAGCACCTCGGCAGCACCTCGGCAGCACCTCGGCAGCACCTCGGCTGCACCTCGGCAGCACCTCGGAGGCACCTCGGAGGCACCTCGGAGGCACCTCCGGCGATGAAGTGGGAGAACGCGTCGCCCCCTCCACGAGGTTGGCTCGCCGAGGCCGGCCCGCGCATGGCTCTCGATCGCGCCGCTCTGGCTCTTCATGCCCTTCCCGAGCTCCTTCTCCGCGCGCGAGATCCGCACGTGCGAGCGGAACGGGACGATGGGCGTCGACGGCGCAGGCGCCGCGCCAAGCCTGTCTGGTGGAGGCCCGAGGGCCACTGAGAGGGTTCGCGGGCCACCTCCCTCCCGCGCCCGCGTGCTCACTCCCGCGTGTGCCGCGCGCGGGGTGGCAGGCGGCGCCCCGTTTGTGATGGGTCACATGGCGGGCATCCGCACCGGCGCCTGCCGACGCCGCGCCTATCCTCCGGGCGAGAGAGGGTGCGACGTCGCACCAGATGCTCCGAGAGTAGGCGCCTGGTCTCGCCGCGCCATCCTGCGGGCGCACGGCTGGTGGGAGGCTGGCGCCGACCGCCTCCTCTCCGCCTACTACGGCTGGGCCAACCGCACCTCGCGCCTTGCGGTCGCCGAGCCGGCGGGAGAGGTGCGGAACGGCAGCTGCGCCGCGCCGCTCGAGTCAGGCGAGGCGGAGAGAGAGAGAGAGCAGCTGTGGGGGGAGAGCCGCCACGGGAAGAGCCGCCGCGAGCGTGCTGCGCGCGGCAGGGCATGTCCATGACACGCCCACGACACGTCCATGACACGTCGAGCGGACCCCGCCCCCGCAGGTCCGCTCAAGCAGCTCGACTTGCTCGTCGGCAACCTCATCCTCATCAGCCACGCGCTCGGACGTGTGCCCGTCGTCCCGCAGGAGCGGCGCCCGAGATGCGCACGAGATGCGCACGAGATGCGCACGAGATATGCGCCCGAGATATGCGCCGCGATACGCCCGCGATACGCCGCGATACGCCGAGGCGTGCCGTGCCGAGGCGCGAGGCCGAGTGTCCGCGCAGGTTGGCTGCGCCGGCCTGCACAAGCCAGGGCAGACCATCGGCCACCGCGTGCGTCCCTTCACGAGGCGAGGCGGCGCGCACCGCGCCCTCCTCGGCACTTGCGGCTGGATGCCGCCTCGCGCCTGCTACCGCCTCCACTACAGCACCGCGGCCGAGCTCGTCGACGCCAAGGGCTCGCACGCCGCCCAGCTGCCGCGCTGCTCCTCGTCCGACAGCCGGCCGGCCGCGTCGCCGCAGGCCGGGCCGGCGGCAGGCTCGACCGGCCCGCTGGGCAGCTTCCTGTCTGGAATCGCGGGGCTGCTCGGGCGTGCGCCCGTGGCAGGAGGGCGTCGGTTGGAGGAGGAGGTTCCGACGCTGTCGCAGCTGACGCGGCTCCGCGACGCCGCCTCGGACGACCTCGCCCGAGCGAGGGCGCAGCTCCGGGCCGCGCAGAACGGCCCGGAGCGGAGGCAGCAGAGGCACCACGAGCATGTGGAGGGGGGAGGGCCACCGGAGGGGCACCCGCACCACCCGCACCACCCGCACCACCCGCATCACAACGCCGAGGCGTGCGGCACCGCGGGGAGGATCCTCGCGCACTCGCTGGGCTCGAGCCTGCCGATCAGCCACGCAAACGCGTCCGAGGCGCGCCCCCCCTCCCGGCTTGCGAGGCCGCCCACCCGCGCCCTCTGCCCCCCCCTCGCCCTCCCGGAGCCGCCTCTCGCCTCTCCAGGCGCACGTCCTCCGCCGCCGGCTGCGTGAGGCGGCCTGCGACGGCGGCGGCGTGCTGCACCTGCTGCCGCCGCCCTCGGACGAGCGGGAGGAGCTGCTGGCGCTCCTCCGCTCGACGGCGCTCCTGCGCCACCCCGTGCGGCAGCTGCCGCCGCTGCTCGCCAACGTGCGGAGCGCGCTCGGCGTGCCGGCCTCGTGGGGCAATGCGGAGCGGCAGCGGGACGAGTACGTGGCGGAGTGCGTCGAGGCGCTCTACGGCCACCAGGTCGATGCAGCCAAGGCCGAGGAGAGGAAGCTGTCCAAGCCGAAGCGGCCTGTTCTGGGGAGAGCTTTTGTGAAACGGACCCCCTCCCCCTGACGCCCCCCCCCCCCCCCCCTGCGATGGCCGTGTGGTGACCCGAGCGGGCGAGTCGCAGAGGGTGACTATCCATCTGACTTCTAGTCACTTCAGATCCTTTCCCCAGCATTGTCGATTGTGAGCGTTGTGTGGGTGCTTGTCGCGTCGGCTTGTTCCTTGTAGTGGTGGCGTGTGGCGTGGGCCGCATGGATGTGATGTTTAGCGGATGTGTGTGTGGAGAGCCTTCCAAACGACGGTGACGCGAAAAACACAAAAAAGTCTAAAGTGAAAAGACAAGAGAAACAAAGATACTAGATGCTATTGCTATCGTCATAGAATATCTCGACGCAAACTGATGTGTTGCTCCCCTACCCTTAGAGTTCCGCGGAGTATCCTACATTAGCCAACGTCGGCCCGCGCCGAACATCTGCGTCAGGTGAGAGCCGCGCCCACCGCAAGAGAGAAACTAGCCACGATCATCGGCAGCTGGCGCTCGGCGGCGAGCATGGACTGCTTCGCCGTGGGCGGGATGGTCCTCTCGATCAGCAGCTGCAAAAGGTAGGCGACCGTGAGCGTGATAAACGCCAGGTGGGTTGAGATGAGGCCGGTTGCGATGGCAGAAGTGGTCGTCGTTCCGAAGAGGGCAATGCCTATGGCCAGGACTGCGATCCACGGCGGCAGATCGTGCTGGATCGCCGCAGCCTGCTGAAGGCCGCCGATGAAGGCGATGATCACGCTCGCGTGGCATATCAGCAGTGGCTCGCAAATCGGTCGGAGGTCGTCTGAGACGAGCGGCAAAAGCGGCAGCAGACAGAACGGCACCGTGCCAATGCGAAGGAGCGCGGCAGACGCGGCTCGCGCGGTCACAGCCGGTTGAGACGCGTCCTGCATGGACACCTCAGCGCCTGGCCGTGACCGCTGCTGAGGCATGCGCTGATGTA
The DNA here is from genome assembly GCF_000372725.1 of Emiliania huxleyi CCMP1516. NCBI lineage: Eukaryota > Haptophyta > Isochrysidales > Noelaerhabdaceae > Emiliania > Emiliania huxleyi. The sequence continues at coordinate 26,143 of NW_005202113.1, read as the reverse complement.
AGGCCGCCTGCGCGCCTTGCGACAGCAGGAGTAGCACCAGCGTGGTCATCGTGGTCGTCATGCTGCGCACGGAGCCGGGGCCCGGTTCTTCGCAGCGTCTCGAAAAAAGATAGTATATCGGTAAGGGTCCGCCCGCAGGCGCATTTTGTATACCGAGGCGGTGCCCGGTGCCGAAAGATTGAGTAATTTTGCGTCGTCCTGTATGTGCTCTCTGGCCTCCGTCTTCTCTTGCATCGTGTGGGCAGACGGCTGGCATCCTCACCATCCTCTCCGTGGCCTAACTAGTAAGTTTGTCAGTCACAGCGAGAATTGTCGTGTGCCATGACAGTAACAGAGATCAGACGTTTAGCACGATTCGCCCACAACGCACAAGAACATCACTCAACACCACCTCGCCACCGCACCTCGCAGAACCGCAGCCGGCCAAACACGTCCCATTCCGCTCGAGCGAGCTCCATGCCCAGGTCGGGCCGCGCGTCGCGCAGCCACGCCTCGATCAGGGGCGGGTGGGACGGGTCCACCTCGAGCCACACCGCGCGCGGACCGCCTTGCCGCAGCAGCCGCGGCGCCGCCAGCAGCACTTCCCGCACGACGTCGAGGCCATCGTCGCCGCCGCAGAGCGCGCGCTCGTCCTCGTGGCCTGCCACCTCGGGCTCGAGCTGCTCGTAGTCGGCCCGAGGGATGTACGGCGGGTTGCTCACCTGCCACGGACGGAGTCCGGATGTGGTGGAGAGGTCGGAAAAGGGGTGTGATGGCGTGGCTGAGCCAGGCGTGCGTGCGTGCGTGCGTGCGTGCGTGCGTGCGTGCGTGCGTGCGTGCGTGCGTGCGTGTGTGTGTGTGTGTGTGTGTGTGTGTGTGTGTGTGTGTGTGTGTGTGTGTGTGTGTGTGTGTGTGTGTGTGTGTGTGTGTGTGTGTGCGTGCGTGCGTGTGTGTGTGTGTGTGTGTGCGCGTGTGTGCTTTGGAGGTGTTGCGCGCGCAGCGGCGCACCACGACGTCGAAGCGCTGGTCGGATGGGCGCCACGCCGCCACCCCGCCGTCGACAGCGGCTGCCGAATACCGGTCGTCCAGCCCGCACAGCTCCGCGTTGCGTGCCGCGAGCGCAGCCGCGCTAGCGCTGACGTCGATCCCGACGCAGCGGGCGGCGGGCAGCCTGCTGAGGAGCGCGAGGCCGATGGCGCCGGTGCCGCAGCCGACGTCGAGGAAGGCGGCCGCGTCGCCGTGCGCCTGCGCCACCAGCTCTACCAGCCCCTCCGTCTCCGGCCGCGGGATGAGCACCGGCGGCCGCACCTCGAGCGTGAGGTCCATGAAGTCCCAATCGCCGAGGATGTACTGGACGGGCTCGCGCGCGAGCCGGCGCGCGCACATGCGCTCAAAGGCGGCGCGCGACTCGGCGTCGAGCTCCTCCTCCCCGTGGATCGATAGCGCCGCACGGCTCGTGCCGAGGCCGGCGCAGCGGGCGAGCAGATGCTCTGCGGAGAGCGCGGGCTCTGGCACTCCTCCAGAGGCGAAGGCGCTCGTGGCCGTCTGCAGCGCTGCGCCAATGGTGCGAGACGAGCTAGGCAGGCGGAAGGCGGAGGAGGCGGTGGCAAGCGAGAGGAGGCGGGCCAAGCCGAGCGAGTGTGGTGCTGCCGGCGCCATATGTCGACACAACAACCTAAAAGTGCGGAGTGAAAAAGAAAGAAGAGGCCGCACTCTCTCACATGACAAGCGATCCCACGTGTGGTGGCGGCGTGCCGTCCTCCCATCCCTCCCTTGGGTTGTCTGTTTTCTTTCTTTCTTTAAGCGATCCCACGATTGCGAATGTGGGGACTACATGATTACACGAAGGGTGGAGGGGCCCGTCTGCAGAGCTAGGCGGCGCGGGCACCCCCCACTGGGGCCGAGGACAAGAAGCCGTTTGTCGCTTGCTTGTTCTTTTGCTTGTTGATCCAGTCGATACGCTCCTTGCACGCCTGCTTGTTGATGTTTTCGGCGTCGCCCGCCACCGCCGCCTTGGAGATCTGCTGGCTGCGTGTGGTGGACGACGAAGGAGGAGGCGCTCGCGCGCCGACGCGCGACGCCGCCCCGTACACCGTCCGGTCCGTGTTGGTGCCCGCCGCCTCCTTGGCGAACACGTGGAGGAACTGCTTGGTGGGCGGCGCAATGCCTCCCAAAGTTTCCACGAGCACCAGCCGCGTTATGGCCTTCTTGACCCACTTCGCGTCGTAGTACTGCGCCCCCATCCACTTCCAGCCCGTATCCGTCTTGACCCACCCCTTTCCATACGCGTGGTCGAAAAGAAAAGCAAAACAAAATTCGCCGCCTCCTGCCTGGGCATTTTCCTTTTTTGCCGGGACGCGTCACGCACGGGTCGCACGACGCGGCCGGGATCGAGGGCGCCACCAGAGCAAGTTGACCCGACTGCCTGACGCCATCTTTAGCCTTGTTGGTCTCATCAACCCATCATGCAAGCGCTCTTCTCCCTCGCAGTAGTGACGTCGTTCGTCGACGTGCACGGTGTAGCTGCCGCCTTCGATGGCGCAGCCGATCCCAGCATGGCTCCTTCCACCGAGCACCAGCGACACGCGAGCGACACGAGGACTTTTCTCGCCGACCACGGCCTTGAGTGCTGCATCGATCCCATCATGCGCAACCCGAGCTTTCTAGCCGGCGGCGCGGGCGTGGACTCGCCAGACGATGTGCGCTTCCTCTCTGACGAGCAGATAGCAAAGCTTCCCATTCCCGAGGTCAAGAGAACCATCCTGATGGCGCTGGCGAGCGAGGCTCGGGAGCGCCGCCGTGCCACGAGGGCGCAGGAGGGCAGGCAGGGAGAGCGAGTCAGCATGATCTTCGCCTCGCTCGAAACCATGCTACGCGGATTCATGCTCGGAGCCGGCCTGAGCTTCATCTACGAGACGCTGCTGCTAAACCGGGATTTTTATCAAGCCGAGGCTGACCTCGCCCCGCGAGTCAAGCGCGCCGCCTTCCGTTCGCTTGTCCTGGGCGGCGCGACCGCACTTGCGATGCACGGCTCGGCCATTGTCATTCCCCACTGGATGCGGCACGTGTGGCTTGCGTGACTGAGATAACGCAGTCGAGGCGGCCAGAGAAAAGTGGTGAGAGATCGCATCTGAGAGGATCGCGTGCGGCTGCGGGGGCGCATCCGCGCGGGTGCGCGGCTTACACTTGCAGTGTGTTCTGCCCCCAGGAAGCTTGAGAGACGCGCGAACGCGGATTCCTGGAGAGTTCTCCCCTCGTCACGGCGTCACGGGCGTCACGGCTCACGCTTTGCCGGATGCGGGATGCCGCGAGAAAGGAATCAAGAAAACACGCGTCGTGGAAAGACGCGGTACAGATCGTATACTACCTTAACTCTTATCCTTTTTTCATTGAGGTATAATGTCATATTGACGTCTCATTAAATAAGCGACGCGACCTCCAATGCGCGGCGACAGCCCGCAGCCCCACAGACCGCCCGCGTTGCGCTTTCCGTCTCCGGCTCCCCCCCACTCTCATACTGTCTAGCACGAGCGCCGCACAGCGGCCCCCGCTCCAGCGCGCTCAGGGAGACCCACCCTGCTGCTCCTCTGCCTCCCCGCGCTTTGCTGGTCGCGGCCTCGCCCTTACGCAGTTGATGTCGCACCTTTGGGGCGTCGGAGGCCGAAGTGAGGGAGGTGCGGGCCACGACGACGGGTACAGGCCGTTTGTCTTACAGACAGTGCGCACAGTACTGCGTGCGGCATGCGCGGGCTCGACGTGAGGCAGGCGACTGTCGCGGGGTGAGCTGCGGGCGGTGGGGGTGGAGGCTTGCGGCCAAGAGCGGCGCTGCGGGGACACGAGCGGGGAAAGGAGGCGGGCAGAGGGCGCTGCAAAGGGGCGCACGCGAACGGGGTGGTAAAGTCGAGGACGTACTGGTGCTTGGCCGGCTCCTGCGGGCAGCAGGGCGCGAGGGGGACTCTTCGCGCGCGGCTTTCGTAACAAACCTCTCTCCCCGACGCCGAGCAGCGACTCGGCTGCATCTCGGCTGCATCTCGGCTGCTAACCGCCCCGCATCTCGGCCTGCATCTCGGCTCGCATCTCGGCTCGCATCTCGCCTCGACGCCGAGCAGCGTGTGCTCGTTCTTCCGTCCGCACCGCACGCGCAGAGCCGCGCTTCGTGCGCCCGAGCCGTTGACGTACGTCTGGGTGTACGTGGCGCCGGTGCCGAGCTTGTCGGCGGCGGGGTCGTACTTGCCGAGCAGGAACTCTGTCGTCACCTTTCGGCCCTCGAGGTGGTACTGCCGCACCTGCTTGGTGGGGCAGACCTCGTACGTCCAGTAGTCCTTAGAGTGCTGGAAGCAGCGCCGGCCGAGCTTGTCGAGCAGCCGCAGCGGAGCCAGCTCGAGGTCAGGCGCCACGGGCACCTCCTCCACGCCCCCGCTCGCACCAACAGACGCCGCCGCGGCCGGAGAGGCGGCGGCGGAGGCGGCGGCGGAGGAGGCGGCGGCGGAGGCGGCGGCGGCGGAGGAACCGCGAGTCGCCTTGCCTCCTGTGTCGGCGTCGGCGCCAGCGGCGGCGGCGGCGGCGGCGCACATGGCGGCTGAGCGGAGCGTGATGAGGTAGCTCCGTGCAGCCGGCTCCGCCACCGAGATGACTCCGTCCTCGTCGCGTCGGTTTCCGGCGCAGATGTGCTGCACGGTCGATGAGCGGCCGTCTGCGCCGCTCACGTACTTCTGAATGAAGCGCTGCGAGCTCTCGATGTACTTGTCCGCGGCGGGGTTGTGCGTTCCGAGCGAGAACTCGGTCCTCACCTTGGCGGCGCCCGAGAGAGCGTTCTCCGCGTGGTACTGCCGCACCGAGTTGCCGGGGCACACCTCGTACGTCCAGTACCCCGAGCGCATAAAGAAGCAGGTACCGGAGAGCGCGCCGAGCGCGTCGCGCACGCGCTCGGTCGCCGTCGACGATGGGGAGACGGCCGCCGCCGCCGCGGAGCTCTCGCCTGCCTTTGCGCCGGCCGGGACGAGCTGTGCAGCCTGAGGAAATTCGTTGTACACGGTGCCCGAGCTGTCCAGTTCGCGGAAGAGGCTGGCGCCGTAGAAGCAGTGGTACTCCCAGCCAAAAGGAACATCCGCCAAGGTTGCTAACGCGGCGGCGCCCAACATCGTGCGATTGTGTGTGCAAAAAGAAATTTGCTCCGGGACTTGTGGGACCCTGTCGTGTGGGTGAACCCTGCCCAGCCCCCCTCCGTGTCGCGATGCGCTCCCCACTCCCTTTCCCCTGTGTCCCTGATCGTCCTTACAAGATCCTGCTCGTGCAGGTGGGGACCCTGTCCTTCTCCCACCCCTCGTTTGGCTTGCCCGTTTTATTTATTGCTCGTATGCCACGTCGCCGCCTGTGTTTGGGTTTCTATGTTTGCGATTTGGAATTTGGTATTTGTCCAACTCTTTGTTTATTATTTATTTAAGATCGCAAGGGCGGGGACCTGTTGCGGTGTTTGCTGGTTCTTTTTTACCCTAACCCACCTCACAGTAGAGAGGTGTCCGTTTTTATTTATTCCATCCCTACAAAGAACAGTCGCCGACCATCCCTACAAAGAACCCTGCACATACACCGACAATTTCTGCTCCTTTTTACCCATCAGCCATCTCCTAGCAGAGGTGCCCGTTTTATTTATTCTTGCACCTCCTTGCTCTCCTATGTGCTATGTGCCACGTGGCTGTGTGTGTTTGGGTTTCTATGTTTGCGATTTGGATTTTGGATTTTCTACTGCACTTTGTTTATTTATTTCTCAGTACTCATCTTCTTCTCTGTTTGACCGTTTTATTTGTTCAACCAGTAGGAGGCCCGCGCCTGCCCCCGTGCCGCCGGGTGCAACCTGTCCTATCCCTGTCGTGTGGGTGAACCCTGCCCAGCCCCCCTCCGTGTCGCGATGCGCTCCCCGCTCCCGTTCCCCTGTGTCCCTGATCGTCCTTACAAGATCCTGCTCGTGCAGGTGGGGACCCTGTCCTTCTCCCTTCTCCCACCCCTCGTTTGGCGTGCCCGTTTTATTTATCCAGCCCCCCTCCGTGTCGCGATGCGCTCCCCGCTCCCGTTCCCCTGTGTCCCTGATCGTCCTTACAAGATCCTGCTCGTGTGCAGGTGGGGACCCTGTCCTTCTCCCACCCCTCGTTTGGCGTGCGCGTTTTATTTATTCCCTGTGTGGTGGCGGCGTGCCGTTCTCCCATCCCTCCCTTGGGTTGTGTGTTCTCTTTCTTTCTTTCTGGCGGCGTGCCGTCCTCCCATCCCTCCCTTGGGTTGTCCGTTTTCTTTCTTTCTTTTTTTTACCAGGGGTTTTAGGTACTACATGTATATTGTTGGCAAGGTCGTTGTCTGCTCTATTTATTCTAAGCTGCTTATGTGGCACCGCAGAGGCTCCCTTGGGGATGCTTGAGGCCACCCCAACCACTCACGAAGCCTTACGTGGGCGTATTCAAATCTACTTTTATGGTTTACCTACATTATGCGAGTAGTATTCGCGCGCAAGAAGCGTCGCTACACAGAGCCTACCCGCCCCCCACCGGGCCGAAGAGCCAGCCCTATCCGCGCGGCGATGCGCCCTGCCCCGTCGCTTTTGCAAAATCCTGCAAAGGTGGGGACGTGTCTGTCCTCGACCCAGCCCTAGCTTGGGATGTCCGTTATATTTCTCGCTCGTGCGTCCTTGTGCTTGGAACTTGGCTAACCTCCTTTCACCTCCTGCTCTCCTATGCCACGTGGCTGTGTGTGTTTGGGTTTCTATGTTTGCGATTTGGATTTTGGATTTTCTGCTGCACTTTGTTTATTTCTGCAGCTTGAAGGGATCGTCTTTGTATGGCCCCCACCCAAACTTCCCCTTCTTCTCGAGCGGCATCTGGACCTCCGCCTGCGAGCGGCCATGGAGCGCCGTGGCGTACAGCTCCGTGTTAGCTCGCAGCTCCCTGCATCCGCCCTTCTCCACATCGCCGGTCATCATGCCGATGCAGAACTCAATCCACGCCTCCACCGCAAACACACGCGGAAGCCCGGTGACCGCATCAACAATGATCTCCAGCTTGGCGAGGCCGTTTTCCATCACCACCTTGCAGAAGGACGGATACCCCTGCTTTTGAAGCCACGCATCGAAGCCCAGCACCCGCTTCTCGTACTGCGCGCTCACCCGCTGCTGCCGCTCCTATAAAGACAACCACACGTGTGAGCCTAAGGGAGCGGCGTGCTCTGCCCGCACCGCCGCACCATCACGCGCCTTGCCTTCGAAGCTGCCTGCCTGGAGCCACACCTGGAACTTGCCGTGGTGCTCGGCGTCGTTTGTGTAGTCCTTGCGTTGCGGCATCGATGCGACCGACAAAGAGCCCGCTGGGGTCTCCCTTGCGATTGCCTCGGTGCCCCGCCAGCGTGCTTTTGTCATCATGCTGTCGTGCCTCTCCGCAGCCGCCGCGCTACCGCGGCCTCCGCCGCAGAAGGTGGCCCGCGCCTTCGCGAATCCCGTCTTGCGGCTTTTGCCGGATGCCCACCGCTTGGCCTCATTGCGGGGGCGGCCACCGGGCCGTGCCGTGGCCGCCCCCGTAGCTCGCGAAGCTGCGAACCGGGCTGCGTCCACTGCGCCGCGCCAGCGCGCCGCGACCGTCGGCCCCCGGACTCGGTTCTGCGGCCTGCGCCGGAGAGTTGGCGGTCGTGCGCTGGGTGGTGATCGTCATCTGTCTGCTCTGCTGTGCTTCTCGCTCGTGCGTCCTTGGACTTGTGCTGACCTCCTTTCACCTCCTGCTCTCCTATGAGGGTGTTCGGGTTTGGGTGTTTTCAGTGCGTTTCAAGCGAGCCAGCCTGTGGCAGAACACTTCGCTTCGCGCTGCAGCGCTTGGGCCACCGCCCTGGCCATGTATGAGCTTTTGCCGGCCACGGCGGCTACCAAGAGGATGGGCCCGGGCTCTGGCGCCGCGAGCACGGTGCCACCTCGACGAGAGCAGGCCTGAAGCCGCCCGGCGCTCGCCGCGCTGCCCACGCCAGAGACTGGCTTGCTGCCGCACCACCTCTCGTGACTGTACTAGGCGGGACGGAGGTCGACACTGGTCAGCACCGCGGCTGGTGACGCCGCGAGGCGCCCGCCAACTCTCGGCGACGGCGAGACGATGCAAGATGTGCAGCTCTCGGCAGACGTCGAGGCGCTCGAGCTGCGGTGCAACGAGCCGCTCCGCTCCCGTACGACCCGCTTGTACAGTGACAAGTGGCACGGTTCGCTCCCGTCTACACGCTCGACTTCCTCACCAGGGTGCGCCGCTTGCGCGCACGCACACCTTTTGCCCGCCGCACACGCGCACCCTGCCACAGACACGTCGATGTCGCGCACTGCTCAGGTGGGGCAGACGTTCCCAGGCTCGACGCCTGAAAGTGTTGTCCTATCATCCGCGCTCGTCGGCGACTCGACCGACTTCCCCAGCGAGAGTGTTGCGAGCAACAGGGTCGCCTCGGCGGCTTGAGCTGCGCAGCGACAGATCACTCCTCACCAGGCAAGCTGCGGCCCGGACGGCCGCGTCTCGTAGTTGCACACCCGTGGCGACTACGTTCCCGCGGCGGTGACAATGTCCCGTGTTGACGACGGGAGACACTGGTGTCACGCGCCGGCTTGCTTGCGGCTCGGCGCGCGCGCCGCCGCGCGTGGCGGCGGCCGCGTGAGGCGTTGCACACCCTCGTTCGGGCGTGTGTCGTGGCTGTGTTATGTGTGTTGGTCCTTGCACGCAGATTTTGTCTTTTTATGAATGTTTGCTACTCGCGTACTCGCGGGGAATGATCACTGGCAGGCAAAAAAATAAAGAACCGACGTCCGTCCCCTTTGACCTTTCGCGCGAACTCCAGTCTCCACGCGCATCACGGCCGCTGATATCCAGCGAGATCTCGGCTGCTCTCCATGGGATGGGGTTCAGGTGCGGGCAAGGGCAAGATCCTTGCCCCCGCTGCCGGCGACCTGGTTCACGTCAGCGCCCACAACCCGTTTGACGGCAAGATGGTGCTTACCGACATCTCGGGCCTCGCACACAGGGCGTCGAAGAAGCAGCCGAAGCAGGTGGCGCAGGAGGGAATCTCGCAGCGTCAGCAGCAGTATGTGACGCAGCACCTCCAGGGCGTCTATGCTTTGGGTGGCAAAGTGTGTCTCGTCCTTGATGGCCGTGCGTACCCACCAAAGAAGAAGGAGCGCGAGAGGCGGCGCGGGACAAGCCAGCAGGCAGTCGATGAGGCGCTGGCAAAGGAGGCGAGGAACGAGGACGCCTCCAAGGAGTGGAAGACTGCTGCACGACCCGCCGAGCCATTCTGGGCGTGGCTGATGCAGGAGTGCATCGACAAGGACATGCCCTTCATCGTTGCACCGTACGACGAGGCTGACGGCGAGGAGAGCGGCGGTGGGCTAGACGCGCTCGCAGCTGCAGCGGCGGCGCAAGCCCAAGCTGAGGCGGACGAGGCAGCGGAGGAAGCTGCGGCCGCAGAGGCGGAGGCTGCTGCCGAGGTGGAGGCGGAGGCGGAGGCGTCGCCGGCGCCGGCGGCAGCGGGTCCGTCCGGTGTCTCGAGCCCACGGCCGGTGCCCCGTCCACCCCGCTCATTCGAGTCGCCACCGCAGCTGGGCACGCCCTCGAATGCGGTTCCAACTCCTGGCAGCATCGACACACTCAATCGGAGCCAGGGCAAGAGCAAGCAGCGGCGCAAGTCGCGAGGAGGACGGGAGCGGGGTGGACGTGGCGGACGTGGCGGACGTGGCCCAGTCGCCCAACTAGACATGACTAATGAGTAAAAAAGGGAGTCACAAAATGAGAAACACATACACCTCACACACCCGACGGCGGCTTGAGCACTGCGCAGTTGAGGTTGTGGAAGCCGATGGTCCACCACCACACGTAGTTGAGCAGGGGCTTGTCCTCCTCCTTCACGACGTCGCCGAGCATCTTCCACGCCTTCATGCCAGAGAAGGGCACCTCCACCACGTAGCGGCAGCACGTCACGCCACGGTTGCGGATGCCCTGGTCGATGGTGAAGCGCGGCGCCTTTCTGAGGAAGCAAGGAGTTATCACCTCGTTGAGGTGCGGCAGGTGGACGCGCAGCTTCGAGACACCCTTGTCGTACATGACTGAGAACTTCGCCGGCATGCGCTCAAAGGCCGGGATGCACGCCTTGCACGCCTCGTGCTCGGAGGAGCGGCCCATGAAAAGGTCGGTCGCGATGATGATCTGGCCATTCGGCGTGCACCACGTGAGCCCCATCGCCGCCGAGTGCTTCGACTTGTCCGAACGGAGGAGGTTGGACGTCATGATGCTCTCGCGTGAGGTCTCGGTCATGATGTCGGTGCAGTCTCCGATGGCAACCACGGTGTCGAGGCCGCACTCCTTGAAGGACTTGGGCAGCAGGTCGAGCACCGTCTGGTAGTCCTTGGGCTCGATGACGAGGTTCTCCTTCGCAAAGCGGCCGAGGCGACGGATCCACCGCGAAGAGTCTACGCTCATTCGCGGGGCAAGGAGGCCAAAGAAAGAGGCGAGCTCGTCGATATCTTTATATCCCCGCATTCGCCACAGGGCCGCTAGGAACTGGAAGCGCGGGTGCAGCGCCGCCTGCCCCTCCTCCCTCGCTCGCCGCACGCCATCCGTCCTCTCGACCCACCGGTACACCATCTCGTACACCTTCATGGCCTCGTCCCACGAGTCGAAGCCAAACATCTTCTTGAACAGCCTCGAGCGCTCTGGAAGAGCAAAGTACTCGGGTCGCAAGTTAGCAAAGGAGAGCTGCTCGCGCAGAGGCCATGCGCGAGGAGGGTTGAGCGGGTTTGCATCGGCAGAGTACTCGAGCCCGGCTTGCGACGCACGAGAGACGAGGTAGTCACGGAGATGCCTCGAAGATCTTCCACCCCTGTCGGGCATCTCTACCGGTAGCGGCTCCTCAATCCTCAGCTCGACATCGACGTGCATAAACCCGCCAGGCACAGTCGAGGGTGGAGGGATGACCATCAATGTCTTCGCCATCGAGTGCCGGACCTGTCCAGCTGGCACCTCAAAGATGATTGGCTGCTGCGGTGGCTGCCAATCCTCGGGCACAGGCACCCGCAGTCGCACGGTCTTTGAGGACACGGTCGGGGCGGGAGGTGGTCCTGCAGGCGCGCTCGAGTCTGGCCCAGCACCCTCGCCCTCACCCTCGCCCTCCTCCTCCGCCGCCGCCTTGAGCTCGCGCGTTTGGCGCTGCAGGCGCCTCACCTCGGTCCTCAACTTCTTGACAAGTTCGGAGCGCTCTGTGGTGGTGGCGAAAAGCTTACGCAGGCGGGAGAGACGCCACACCTCCTCATCCCCGTCGAGGTCGCGCGTGGAGTCATCACTGTCGACTGTGGCACGCCACCGTCTGAGAGGAGCAGAGCCAGGCGGCCGCCTCGGCTGCACAGCAGGCGGCGGAGCGGGACCCGTGACTGTCGCGTCGACAAAGAACTCGTCGCCCTCAAGCAGCACCTTTGCCCCAATGATGCGCTCCGCGGGTAGCTCGGGCCGGTGCGTACCGCACAGCTTGTTCTGTTTCTGGGGCAGCGGACGTGGATTCCCGTCTTTTGTGAAGCTGAGGCCCATCTCGTGCTCCATGATGTACGCGGCATCCTCCACACGGGAAGCAGGGATGCTCTCAAGGCCTACGGTGCACTCGCAACCGGCCACCCAGCACTTGTCTTGGCCGGGCTTCAAACTCTGGCGCCGCTTCCTCCCGGCGCCGCCGAGGGCTCGGCGGGCTGCCTGAGCGTAGGAATAGGTGAGACTCGGCTCGTTGGCGTCATCACCGTCGAGGCCGATCCCTTCGGCGGCTGCGGCGGCGGCACCGGCCTGGAGAAGGCCCTGCATGGAGAGCAGCCGAGATCTCGCTGGCTTTCAGCGCGCCGTGATGCGGGTGGGTTCGCGCGAAACGTTCAAAGGACGGACGTCGCTTCTTTTTTGCGTCTCCCAGTGATCATTCCCCACGAGTACGCGAGTAGCAAACTATTAAAAAGACAAAATCTGGGGGCAAGGACCAAACACACATAACACAGCCACGACACACGCCCGAACGAGGGTGTGCAACGCCTCACGCGGCCGCCACGCGCGGCGGCGCGCGCGCCGAGCCGCAAGCAAGCCGGCGCGTGACACCAGTGTCTCCCGTCGTCAACACGGGACATTGTCACCGCCGCGGGAACGTAGTCGCCACGGGTGTGCAACTACGAGACGCGGCCGTCCGGGCCGCAGCTTGCCTGGTGAGGAGTGATCTGTCGCTGCGCAGCTCAAGCCGCCGAGGCGACCCTGTTGCTCGCAACACTCTCGCTGGGGAAGTCGGTCGAGTCGCCGACGAGCGCGGATGATAGGACAACACTCCCAGGCGTCGAGCCTGGGAACGTCTGCCCCACCTGAGCAGTGCGCGACATCGACGTGTCTGTGGCAGGGTGCGCGTGTGCGGCGGGCAATAGGTGTGCGTGCGCGCAAGCGGCGCACCCTGGTGAGGAAGTCGAGCGTGTAGACGGGAGCGAACCGTGCCACTTGTCACTGTACAAGCGGGTCGTACGGGAGCGGAGCGGCTCGTTGCACCGCAGCTCGAGCGCCTCGACGTCTGCCGAGAGCTGCACATCTTGCACCGTCTCACCGTCGCCGAGAGTTGGCGGGCGCCTCGCGGCGTCACCAGCCGCGGTGCTGACCAGTGTCGACCTCCGTCCCGCCTAGTACAGTCACGAGAGGTGGTGCGGCAGCAAGCCAGTCTCTGGCGTGGGCAGCGCGGCGAGCGCCGGGCGGCTTCAGGGCCTACTCACGTCGAGGTGGCACCGTGCTCGCGGCGCCAGAGCCCGGGCCCATCCTCTTGGTAGCCGCCGTGGCCGGCAAAAGCTCGCTCACGGCCAGGGCGGTGGCCCAAGCGCTGCAGCGCGAAGCGAAGTGTTCTGCCACAGGCTGGCTCGCTTGAAACGCACTGAAAACACCCAAACCCGAACCTACTCATGCCACGTGGCTGTGTGTGTTTGGGTTTCTATGTTTGCGATTTGGATTTTGGATTTTCCATTGCACTTTGTTTATTTATTTATTCTTTTCCCTCGCACAAAAAACATCACCTTAAAATCCCTGTGTGGTGGCGGCTTGGGCTGTCTGTTTTCTTTCTTTCTTTCTTTCTTTCTTTCTTTCGGCGCGATGGACGCACGACGCACTCCTTTTTTACCAGTACAAAGAAGTGACACGTTTGACACGCGGTCGTCTGTGCTTGTTGATGCCATGACTCGTCGCTTCAATGTCGGCGACTACGGCGGCGGCGATGAGCCAGCGGCGAAGGGCGCGTTGCTCTCGTGGCGTGATGATCCGGATGAGACTCTCTCTGATTGGCGCATCGAGGTCAACGTGCCGGACGCCGCCCGGAACAGCAAGACGTATCATGTCCACAAGGTCGTGATTGCAGGCGGCCCGCGCAAGAGTGACTATTTCGTGCGACAGTGCCGCGGCAATGGCGCTTCGCGCCTCGCAGAGGCAGCGCGTGGCGAGAGCAAGCTGGACCTGGATGCCGAGGCTGCGGAGGCGATGCCCGCTTTCCTCGATTATGTGTACACGGGTGAGCTGCAAGCGACCAAAGAAAACGCTTGCGCGCTGTTCCACCTGGCCGAGTATACGGCGAACCCCTCGCTCCATGCTGAGGTGAAGCTGTATCTCGAGGAGAGTCTCGACTACACGTGCGCTCCGACGTACATCGCGCACGCTCATCTCTTCTCGCAGGACAAGCTGATAGACGCTGCGGTGGAGGCTGCCGCCGAACAACTCCAGCTGTACGCGGACCACGTCTTTTTGCCTGGAGATCATCGTTTCGACCCGGCTACGGCCGATAACTTCAGCGGCTGCCCGGAGCTCCACGATCTGTTTGCTCTGCACCACACGCTCTTCGCTCGTGTGGTCACATCGGACCACAGACCGGAGGCCGACCACGGGGGCTACTACCACGGCGGGGGCTACTACCACCAGAGGCACGGGGGAGCTGGTGTGTCGTGGTGTGTCGTGCGGCTTGTCGCAGACTACTGCACCCGGCGCGCGGACGATATTGACGCGAGCTTCCTGGAGGCCGTCGTCGACGAGTCGTTCCTGGACAACCTCGGCAGTGACGTCGCAATGCCGCTGCTCGAGGCGGCGATGAAGCATCCCGGCAGCGACGCCAGCACAAAGCTGCGAGACAGGTGTATCCAAAAGGCGGGCGAGGACTGGAAGAAAACGCTGCTGCCGCTGGCACAGAAGGAGAAGCGGCGGCGGGAGGAGCAGGCTGCGGCGGAGGAAGCAGCAGCGGCACGCTCGCGAAAGAAGAAGGCCGCGAAGCGCACAGCTCCGCCGGCTGCATCATCGTCCGAGACGGTGCCTGCCATGCCGCTCGGGCCCGGACTGCCCGCAGATATGCAGCTCAAGCTTCTGGGCAACATGCTGCTGCATCAGGGCGGCGAGGACCCTTTCGACTAGCCCTTTGACGCTACGAGTACGACACACGTTCGTCTCTGCGTATGGGGTGTCAGTGGCTGTCTCGGCGAATGCAGAGGGTGCACGAAAGCGATAGCGACGGCAGCGATGAGAGACTTGACCCATGTATCATGTACACTGCAGTGTGGTTGTGCGCCGCGTCGCGGGCGCGCCTTATATCGATCAACCATTAGGACCCTGCGACTACCTCTTACGACTAGCCTATTATATCAATACATAAATACGGCGCCGCGCGTTCGTTTCTTTGCTCAGATGCACTAGCCCCAGCCGTCGGGGGGGTGTTGCCGGCGCTGGTAGATGATCTCTCGGAGAAGAGCTGGAGGGACCTTGGCGCCGGGGTCACGAGGAACTTGCAAGTCCAGTCGTGGCCGAGGCGGCGACGGGCGCGGTGCAGAGGTGGATCCGGCTCAATGATGAGGCTACGGCGCGCATAATGAAGAGAGAGGAACACATCGAGTGGCTGAGGAAGCTCTTCACTGGGCGGAAAGAAGCTCGGCCGGCCTTGAGGGAGTCGCAGAGGAGGGATAACGCAGGCAACGCAGGGACGGTCCAACAGCCAGTGGGACGAACGAGGGCCGCGACGGCAGCTCAAGCGGGAGGGAGCGGAGACAGTGGGCAGAGAGCGAAGTGGGTGAGACTGATGATGCTCCTTCGACTTAGGGAGCGGTTCAGATGCTGGGCGGGCTTCAGGCTGGTGCTCACGCGAAAAGGAATCGACGCGATGTGCAAAAAATAAAATATTCTTAGCTTCAAGCCCCCCTCCGAGACTAGGGACAGAACCCAGAGATACATACGTCAAAGGGACTGCGCCTCGCCCCCACTTGCCCTGACTGCACAGGATAGCATGCCCCGATAACGGCGACACATAGTGGGGGACACTGCGCAAGGAGGGGGTGCGAAAGCTCATTGGGGTGCTAGGTGGGACCATGAGGGGGGGTGGGCGGGGTCCTGTGGGGGTGAAATGTTGCGCGGCGAATTCGAACCTACCCCCTCGCCGCGCCGATCCTCACGCGGAGGGTAAAACCCTGTGGGACAAAACCCCCCCGCGGTCGGCTGTCTTCAGAGTGGACCCCCCCCTCCCCAGCCTCCCCTGTGCATCTCGCACCCCCCCCCGCTCCCCATCGGTGACTCGCGAAGGACACGGACACTCGGGGTGAGGGGGGGTCCCCCAGAGAGGGGGCTTTGGGGCATTGTTGGGTTGATCGCTCGTGCCGATCTCGGGTCGATCTCGGGTCGATCTCGGATCGATCTCGGGTCGATCTCGGGTCGATCTCGGGTCGATCTCGGGTCATCTCGGGTCATGCATCTAGAAAAGAAAAAAATGGGGCGAGGATGAGGCGAGATGAGGCGAGGTGTGAGGCGAGGTGGGGGGCGAGATGAGGCGAGATGAGGCGAGATGAGGCGAGATGAGGCGAGATGAGGCGAGGTGAGGCGAGATGAGGCGAGGTGAGGCGATATGAGGCGAGGTGAGGCGAGATGAGGCGAGGTGTGAGGCGAGATGAGGGTTGAGGCGAGGTGAGGCGAGATGAGGCGAGGTGAGGCGAGATGAGGCGAGGTGAGGCGAGATGAAGCGAGGTGAGGCGAGATGAAGCGAGGTGAGGCGAGATGAGGCGAGATGAGGCGAGACTAGGAGGCGAGATGAAGCGGGATGTTGTGTGGCTGCTTGTGCTGCCAAGCAGGCAGCACAAGCAGCCATACAAGTGAGCTTTTGGGTTGTGTGGCTGCTTGTGCTGCCTGCTTGTCAGCCCCGAGCGCTGCCGGCGAGCCCGCGTGAAGTAGCTGACGTAGTCTCCGCGCATCTCGCGTGCTGCGGCC
>NW_005202113.1:0-9790 GCF_000372725.1 Emiliania huxleyi CCMP1516 | reverse complement strand
CGACCCCGGAGCTTATTAACTGCTCATGAGCAGGCAGCACAAGCAGCCACACAAGTCAGCTTTGGGAGCTCTCGGCGACGCCCAATGCGTGCGCCGGCGTGGGGAGTGTGCGTGCGCGCGCGTGTGTGAGATGTGGATTGTGGCAGGCTGCTGCTGCTGATGGGAAGTGTGCTCTGTGTGTGGCGCTGCGCTGGCGTGCGACGCGCGCGTGCTGTGTACGTGTGCGTGTTGCGGTCGCGCGCGCGTCTGCGTGTGCTGCGCGCGCGCCGGCGTGTGCTGTGCGCTGTGCTCTGTTGTGCGCCGGTTTGTGCAGCTGGGAGGCGCAGGCTTGGCTGGCAGGGCTGCGCGGTGGGCTGCGGCGCGCTGCGGGTGGTTGTGCGCCTGTCTGGTGGTGTGCGGCGGCCGCTCAGCCCGCCCGACCGGGTCGTCGGCGGCCCAGGGCGCGGGCATGCGGTCTGCGCTGCATGTGAGGCTGTGTGCGCGGCTGGCGCGTATGTTTCCGTGCGGCGAGGGACGCGCGTATGTGTTCACGCTGCGGGCGCGGGCGGGCGCGGAGGGCGGCGCGGTCTCACCGCGGTCCGACGCCCGTTGGTCTTCTGCGTGACGAGGCGGGCGCGCAAAGAGGCCTTGCCGCCATTGCGTTGCCGCGAAGGAAAAAAAAAGACGGTCTCCACGCGATGTGCAAAGCATACAAGAAGGGGGAGAAGGAAGAGGAGAGACGCCG
The DNA here is from genome assembly GCF_000372725.1 of Emiliania huxleyi CCMP1516. Taxonomy (NCBI): domain Eukaryota; phylum Haptophyta; order Isochrysidales; family Noelaerhabdaceae; genus Emiliania; species Emiliania huxleyi. Next base: position 9,066 of record NW_005202113.1, on the reverse strand, counting down.
GTGAGGACGAAGCAGAAACTAGCGCAGACGAGAGCAGGGCAGACCCGGGGACTGGGGAGCCGGAGCAGACGGCATCGGCCGCCGAGGGAACGTTGGGAAGAGGCAAGAGGAGGGCGGCGACCTCGACCGACTATGGAGGACCCGTCGCCAGACGACGCAGGGCAGAAGACGGTGAGGCGGAGCAGACGCGCAGGGCGAGACGAGGGAGGGAGCAGGACTTTGCGGAGATCAGCAGGAGGATGTACGAAGAGATTAGGAGTAGCAGGGACCCGAGGGACCATGTGGAAGACGGCTAGTGCTAGTCCCCCACCGGGAGGACGACCCCGGCTAGTCGCCGACCACACCCACAAAGAACCCTGCACAAAGATCGCAAGGGCGGGGACCTGTTCCTTTTTACCCATCTCACAGTAGAGAGGTGTCCGTTTTTATTTATTGTTTGGTCATCATGACCTCAGCCAGCCAGAGCCTGTGTGTGTGTGTGTGTGTGTGTGTGTGTGTGTGTGTGTGTGTGTGTGTGTGTGTGTGTGTGTGTGTGTGTGTGTGTGTGTGTGTGTGTGTGTGTGTGTGTGTGTGTGTGTGTGTGTGTGTGTGTGTGTGTGTGTGTGTGTGTGTGTGTGTGTGTGTGTGTGTGTGTGTGTGTGTGTGTGTGTGTGTGTGTGTGTGTGTGTGTGTGTGTGTGTGTGTGTGTGTGTGTGTGTGTGTGTGTGTGTGTGTGTGTGCGTGCGTGCGTGCGCGCGCGCGCGTGCGCGCGTGTGTGTGTGTGAACGTGACAACGTTGTCTCAATCGCGAGCGATTCCGGAGATTCGTCGGTTCGTCGCGGTCTGGGTCTCGTCTCCAGCCGTTAGTCTTGTCGACACCGACGTCTTGGACATATGACACTAGACTTGTGTACAGCTGGGGGCGGGCTCTGCGCAACAAATGATTAGTTGATTACCAATGAGCACCATAACTTCCGATCGTCCGCACCGTAGGTCCATCCCACAATATCCTACACAGAAGAATAATACACTCTCCTCAAACCGCCAAAACGACAGACCGCCAAACGCCATCGTCTGACTCTCAATCAGCAAGCGCCCGAGAAGCTGCCATCTTCTTTTGTTGCTCTTTGCACCACTTTTTGTGATGCGGCCAATGGGCCTTTTGGCAATCTTGGTCGCAGTACTTCACCATTCTACAGCCTTTGCAGACGGATCGGACATTGAAAGAGCTTATGCCACAAGCTGCACATTGGCCGCAAGACTCTGATAGGCCGCAGACTGCAGGCCGGGCCGACCAGCACTGCATCCCAATACCCCACGCGGCGTCACGTGCCTGCTCTGAAGGCGTCTTTGAGCGCGCTTTGTCATTGTTGACCAGGTGGCTCCGGATCGACGCTAGCATGTCTTCACCGCCTGCCTCTGGCCTGCGGAGTGGACGTGGCACGGCCATTCCCCAGAGGTACGCCCGTTCTGCCATGTCAAACTCACCTGCTCGCTTGAGCGCTAGCCCGAGATTATTCCACATGTATTGGTAGTAGCCACTAGCCACGAACGCCTTGGGCTGAGAAACAAATTCAGCACCTCACTTGTACGCCAATATGGCAGATCTAGCTGCGCCGGGCACGCCACGCTCGCTCGCCATCTCGAACATCTCGCCACAGACGGTCGAAAAGTAGCATACGTCTTGTACCGCCGTCTTGTGACTGGCTCTGAGTAGCAGCGGCATGTATGTCTGAACAGCAGTGGCATGGATGTCTGGGCGCTTGCGAGCCAACGCTGCATCTCGTGAGATGCTCGCACCCACGGTCAGCAGCGTGTGAAGATCGCCGGCCTCTGCCCCTGCCTGCAGCATCGTAAGAGCGATTCGACGTGATGCATTGTCGGCTCTCACGTCGCTGGCTTCTGGGCGGATGTTGGCAAAGAGCTCATGGATCACGACTTCCCGGTGGTCGGCTTTGACGCCGTATGCGAGCCAATACTCCCTGTTGGACAGCATGACCAAGTACCCGGAAGCTGTCACTGGCGTTGGCCATCGACCCATTGCATCCAGTTGGGACTCAGTCATGTCGGCAAATTTGAAGAGCCGAGGGGTCCTCGGCCAGTCCCGAAACTTTCCACGCAGCTCAGCCCATGATCTACAGCTGTGCAGGGTAGCGACCAGCCGCTGGGGGTCAGCAACGGAAATCATGTCGACATGGCCGAGCACATCGAACGCCTGGAATGGTTCACTGACGTCGAAAGGCTTACCGCTAGCTGCGTTGAGTACATCCTCGGCTATGAGGTGAGCAGCTTCCATCGAAGCAACAGTCGCATCGATCGCCTCTTCCTTAAGCTCCTCATCGGTTGGTCGTGAATGGCGGCCGCCCCACTCACCCAGCCCGGCGAATGCACCTTGCCGTGATGGCGGAGCGCTGATCACGAGGGCCTCATCCGCTGGAATCCGATGCAGCGAACTGTCCTTGAGCTTTAACATCGTCGTCTTGCCGGTCGCTTTGTCTACATAGCCGATGCCGATCCCACCTTTGCTCGCGCTGCGCTGCTCGGGCTGCTTCCGACCTTTCGGCATCGCACTGCTCGCTCGTCGAAGGCTGGGTCCTCACCCCGCCGGCCCGCGCACGCCGTTCGAGCCTAGCGCCGCGCGAGCTCGCTCGTTGAGAAAGTTTTTTTTCGCTCGTGCGTCCTTGGAACTTGTGCGCCTCCTTTCGTATGAGCTCGTATGCCACGTCGCCGCCTGTGTTTGGGTTTCCGTGGCATGAAATCGGATATTTATTTATTTCGTTTCTGTGCTCAGAGGTGTTCAGCGGTGTTCGATGCGACTCCTCCTCTGCTGCTGCTGCTTGCCCTCTCTCGCTGGCGGCCTGAGCCTCTCCTCGGTCCGGGTCGGCGCGCCTCGCCGGATCCAGAGGGTGCTTCTGTACGAAAACAAAGAGCGTGATAAGGAGGTGGAAAAAGCAACCGGTGGAGGCTGGTCGGAGCTCGTTCCCAACCCGCGAGGGCTCATTGGCGTCGGCCTGCTGGGCCTCACGTCGCTGGCACTCGGCGACACGCCGGTCGGACGATGGCTAGGAGAGCCGCCTCTGAAGACGGTTTCGGTGAAGCAGCAGCAAGATGATGCGGGCACGCCGTTCGGGCCGTCCGAGGCGCTGCGGCCGACTGGTGGGCTCGTTCTGCTCGTCGCTTATTCGGTGGGTTCGCGCCTCCTTCGGCCGATCCTCGAGAAGCGACGCGCTGGCGATGATGAGAGTGGTGGTGGAAGCGGCGGCGGCAGCGGCGGCGGCGGCGGCAGCGGAGGCAGCGGAGGCGAGGATTCCGGGACGCCGGGCGACGGGGCTGCATGAGGACTTGCCGAGTTGCGGACGCACACCTACGAAGGTGGTACACCTGTCAATTTTTCGTGTGCAGCGTGCCGGCGGCGCGCGCCCGGCGCGTGCGCCGCCACGTTTAAAAATGCCTCTTTTTCCACACCGTGTGTCTCGTCAATAGACAAACCCAAAAAACCGCGTCTCGCGCCCGCCGGCACGCTGGACACGAAAAAATTATCTCCCGATTCTCGCTGCAACCACCCAACCTTCATGCCACCTCGCGGTCCGGCACCAACTTGATTCGTAGATCGGCGTCTCACGGCCGGGCCGCGGGACGGGGAGGGAGGGGGGTCGATCCGTAAAAATACCGTAAATCCGTAAAGCGTAATTCCGTAAATTTGTAACGAAAAGCCACCACCGGCACCAGGAGTCCCCCACCACACCCCCTAGACCACACCCATCCACCAGGCAGATATGAGACACAGCACTCGCGACACGCTGAGAAGCCGGAGGCTGGCCTCTCCAACGCTCGCGCAACGCTGTCTGCACGTGCGCAGCTCTGGGGTCCGGGCGGCCCAGGGCACACGGTGGGAGGGTCAACGACCGTACGACTGTAACGCTACGTATATCTCTTAACAATCACTATATTCGTGCTTGCCGAGCTGCGCCTCTGCGAGTGCGACTATCAACCCCTCACGCGTGTGCATAATCCCCTCCATCTTGTTGTGCAGCGCCTTGACCTCTCCGCCTCGCTGCGGCATCAGCGCGCCTCGCCTCTGCCTCCATCGAAATCTGCAGCGCGTCGAGCTGCTCGCGCAGCTCAGCCTGCATCTTGGCACGCATCTCGCCGATACGCCACTCAAAATCAGCTCGAGCTGCGTGTTTTACCTCGTCGGCCATCCGCTCGGCCGCTTTGATGTCGCGTTTAGCAGCCTGCTGCGCTGTCCTCAGGTTGTCGCGGTCGGAGCGCCTCAGCTCTTGTGCCGCAGCAAGCTCAGCCCGCGCCGACGCGAGCGCCCTCTTCACAGCGCCCGCAGAGCGCTGCTCAGAAGCGAGCTCCTTGGTCTGTGACCGCAACTTCTCTTCCAACTCCTGCCGGAGCAGCATCTCAGCACTCGCACTACTCACAGCTGCATGGATGTCCGAGCCCTTTCGCGTGGTTTGCGCGTCTGTGCTGACGAGAGTGCGGGAGAAGCTGCCCTTGTGCTGCGCGGAGATTACATCAGCGCTGCTTGGGGACACAACAACATTGCTCGTGGCCGAGCTGGCATAAGCCGCCACACCAGCCTCTGCGGCTGCAGCGGTGCTTCGGATCGCGTCGAGCACCGCGCCTGTATCGTGCAAGAGCGAAGCCTCGAACGTACTGAGGTCGGCTATCCCGAGTTCGTTGAGCAGACCCTTGTCGCGTGTCCCAGCCCAACGGAATTGACGTCGCCGAAAGTCCTCGTTCACGCCGTGTATCGCCTCCCGCAAGCTGGGGCACGCTCCGAACCGGCTGGAGCCGCTTCCACGCAGCACGCTCAATTTGGGCGATTTTTACGCGATTTTTACGGATTTACGGATTGAAGGGGGGTGGCGGCCCATAGGGGGAGGGGGAGACGCCGATCTACGAATCAAGTTGGTGCCGGCCGCGCCCCGCGCAGAGCCGAGACCCGCGGCGCCGCGCCTCTCTCCCCGCGCGCACGGCGAGCCAGCACGGGACCGGGCCCCGCGGCGCGCATCGCGCGCCCTGGGACGTGGGAGTCGCGGGCCAGACTAGAGGGCCAGAGCCGCTGGGACCCGCGCGGTCTCTCCTTTTTGTACCCAGTCTTTATTAGTCGACTCAGAGAGAGAGCACTAGAGCACAGAGGCGACGTCCCCGTGTTAACGAGATTGTCCGCTGCCGCTGCAGGCGTAGCGACTCCCCTCTCGCCAAATGTCAGCGCCCAACGTTCGGCGCTTGTGATTCTCCGTACACATATGTGAGAGGTTTGGCGCGGCCCCGCGTCTACAGCATGAGGCGGCGCACGCCGAGTCCAAAGATCGTCGCGGCGAAGAGCGTCTTTGTCTGCTCCTCGGGCAGGTCGACGGCAAGCTTCGACCCGTAGTAGCCGCCCGCCGCCGTGGCGAGCACCAGGGGGACGGCGCTGTACATGCACACGCTGCCCGCGCGCCAGTGCGAGAGGGCGGTCATGGCGCTGGCCGGGAGCATTGCTGCGAGAGTGGTGCCGAGCACCGTCGCGTGGTCGAGGTTGGTGAGGAGGCAGAGGCATGGCGCAATAACGACGCCGCCGCCGACGCCGAGGACGCCAAAGATGGTGCCCGCGGCGAGGCCAATGGGCGGCGACCTGCCTGCCGCCTCCGCGAAGCGCCCGACGGTGGTGTACGCGTCGGTATATGTCTTCCCCCAGGAGATGACAGTGGTCGACTTGCGGAGCAGCTTCTTCCGCTGCTCCGCCTCCTCCTTGACCCGCTTGTCGTAGATCGGTTTGTACAGTACGAGCGGCGCAAGAACCAGCTGCACGACGCCGAAGGAGCGCTGCAGCAGCTGTGGGTTCAGCTTGGAAGCGAGGGGTGTGCCGATGCGCGAGCCGATCGCCGCGCCCACTCCAGTCATCACGGCGGTGAAGACCTCGATCTAAGGGCGGGGGGCATGCGGGCAGGCGTGAGGCAAGCGAGGCTGGGGAGAGGGTCCGAGCACCAGTGGCAGAAGTAAATGAGCAAAGACAGCTAGAGAGCGTCCGAGTCACCTTCCCAAACATGCCCTTGGATGGCTCAAAGCTCCCCGCCGTCGCAAATCCAAGGCACCCCGCGAGGCCGGTGGAGACGACTGCCACAGCAGCGGTGCCCGTCGCCGTGGCTGTCGAGTGCTTTGCCATCGACTTGAGAGCAGGGACCATAATGGGGGAACCATGGGCCCCAAGCCCAACCAGCCCGCCAAGAGCGCCACTGGCCAAGCCAGTTCCGAGGAGGGAGCCAAATGCCCGCACCTTATCGGCCATCGACAGGGGCGGAGGCGGCGCAGCGGTGGACAGCGATCGACAGGCGCCCCGGGCAGCAGCGCGCATTGGTACGAGTACGTGCGCGGGGTAGAGCGGGCCGGCGGTTATTATAATCGGAACCGCGGAATCAGCGCGTTTTGGGGATCTCAAAGCTTCGCGGACATGCTTTTAAAGAAAAATCTCTTCCAGTGGCAGCTGCAGCGTCTGTGTGTCTGTCGTGTCCCTTGTCAGGAGCAGGAGAGCCCCACCTGTCCCCCTGATCGTCCTTCCAAAATCCTGCTCGTGCAGGTGGGGACCCTGTCCTCGTCCCATCCCTCGTTTGGCGTGTCTGTTTTCTTTCTTTCTTTCTTTTTGTGTGTCTGTGTGTGCAGTGTGACCGTCTTTCCGTCTCGCTTGCATCCACCCCACACCTCGGGGATGCCCGAGATCAAAATTAGCTGCTGACTTGCCAAGACTGGCGCATCTTGGAGTGCTGTGCTCGCGCATGCTTGCTGCTGCTGCTTGGTCGCTGATGCTGCTGGTGCTGGTGTTGCCGCTGCCGCCCAGCACCACACGCGGGAATTTTTTTATCCAAACTCGAAATGTAGACATATGCGGGCGATACGGTCGGCGGCCTGTCGCCGCACGCCGCTCTGCGGGCGGCCGCCGCGGCGAAGCATGGCCCTGGTGCCGATGGTGCTCGAGTCCACGCCGCGCGGCGAGCGGGCCTTCGACATCTTCTCGCGGCTGCTGCAGGAGCGCATCGTCTGCCTCAACGGGCCGATCCATGACGATACGAGCAACGTCGTGGTGGCGCAGCTGCTGTACCTCGAGTCCCAGTCGGTGGAGAAGCCCATCTACATGTACATCAACTCGCCCGGCGGCGTGGTCACCGCCGGCCTCGCCATCTACGACACCATGCAGTTCGTGCGGCCGCCGGTCGCCACGTTATGTGTCGGGCAGGCGTGCTCGATGGGGTCGCTGCTGCTCGCAGCCGGCGCGCCGGGCATGCGGCGGGCGCTGCCAAACTCGCGCGTGATGATCCACCAGCCTTCGGGCGGCGTCTCCGGCCAGGCGACCGACATCGAGATCCACGCTCGAGAGATCCTGGCGACGCGAGAGAGGTGAGCAGCTTATCGAGAGACGAGTATCGAGAGACGAGAGACGAGCGCTTCTTGCGCCGAGAGCAGCTGATACCGACGCCCGAGCAGCGGTGCGCCCCCACACGCAGTCTGCCGCGCGTCTGGCCGGACTCGAGGGGCGGCGTGCCCACCGCCGAAAGCACAGACGCAAACCTCTGGTTCCGCGCAGCTGCCCCTTGAGCAGCTCCGCGCCGCCCAGCCTCTCCTCAGCAGCTCCGCCTCCCGCCTCTCACCCCATCTCGTGCTCTCACACCACCCCTCTGCGCGGCCGGCACGCAGGCTGGTCGGGCTCTACGCGGCGCACAGCGGCCGGACGGTCGAGCCGCCCCTTTAGGAGAGACGCAAAAGAGAGAGTCGCTGCATCCCTCCGGAGGCCGCCGCTGCGAGCAGATCGCGGTGCCCCTAGTCTCTGCGCTGCATCGCATTGAGTGGCGTGTGACTCGTGTCCTCGCCGGCCCACCGCCCGCCCCCGCATGCACCCGTTCGCCTCCGGCCCCGCAGGTGGAGGAGATTGCATCGGCAAAGGAGCGGGACCACTTCATGTCGCCCGAGCAGGCGCGCGAGTTTGGGCTCATCGATGAGGTCGTCTCCACGCGCGACGGTCCCACCTCCGCCCCAGCAGAGGCGCCAGCTGCGATGGAGGCGGTCGGCTGAGGTCGGCAGTGTGCTCGCGGCGGCCCTGAGCCTCCCTAAAGGAGCCACGACCCCCTTGTGCTGTGTCCGCTGTCCCCCCGCCGCGCCCGCTCGCCCCCGCACGCCGCGCCAGTAGCGTGCTCGACCCCTCTGGCTCCCTGTGCACGCTTCGAAACTACGAACAGCTCTCGTGCTGGGCTTGGCGCGTATTTTGGCTACATGTAAAGCCGCCTCTGTGCTCTCTGTGTCGAAAGAGAGGAACTAGTGCCATATTTTACTCTGACACGCTAATCTTGAAAACGTCTCCAACGGAGCTCCGTGTTGCTTCCAGCGCCCTCCCCCGCGCTCCCTGCGGCCATGGCCGATGCTCCTAGAAAGAGAGGTCATCTGGCTACCGCGAGAGCGACCCAACTCGTCGACATCGTCCGATGATGGTGCCGCAAAGTCAGCCTTCGGAGGCTATCGTGGGGTCGAGCCGCCGGCAGTAGCCGTGACATGTGGTTCCACCACCCCTCGTAGGCTTTGCCTCTGACCGCCACCGTTCCCAGGCTGCCTAATTGGATGGAAAGGAAGGCTCGGCGAGCGTATAGAAGCGTGCTCGACCTCGTCGTGGCAACCTGTACGGCAGCGCTGGTAGGCGCGATGAGCGTCGTGCCACCTGACCCGAGACGGGTCGCAGGCGTCGTACCGAGCGCGTCGAGACCGTGTCCTGATGTGATCTGCACGGGTGAGTCACGTCGGCGTCAAAGGAGCGACGTGCGACCTGTCAGAGCTTGATCTCCAATCTCAGCGGCGTCGAGTCGTCTCCGGCGGCGACAATTTTGTCCCTCCCCAGGACGCACAGAGGCAGCTGCGATTGGAGATCAAGCTCTGACAGGTCGCACGTCGCTCCTTTGACGCCGACGTGACTCACCCGTGCAGATCACATCAGGACACGGTCTCGACGCGCTCGGTACGACGCCTGAGACTCGTCTCGAGTCAGGTGGAACGACGCTCATCGCGCCTACAAGCGCTGTAGTACAGGTTGGATCGACGAGGTCGAGCACGCTT
>NW_005202114.1:0-1097 GCF_000372725.1 Emiliania huxleyi CCMP1516 | reverse complement strand
TGGGCGCGTTAGACGTTACAGACTTTGATGATGCTGCGGCGCACCCGCGAGCGCGAGTGCAGATGGTGGGGCCGGGGAGCGGCGTGACAAAGCAATTCCTGAGCAACAGGGAGGAAATCCTAAGCAGCATGGGGGCGGCCTTGTTCCAGGGAGAGGGGCGGCGGGAGAGACGTGCGCGGGTGAAGACGCTCTTCGCCTCGATCGACATGGACGGGAATGTGGCGACGTGGGCGGAGAGGTGGGGGTTGGACAAGGGCAAACTGAAGCAGACAAGGGTAGCACTAGAGGGCGGAGGCTCCTTTGACTTTGGGGCGTACCTTCAGGCGCAAGCCGAGGGCACGCTCTGGCTGAGCAACAGCCTGGAGGAGAGGACGGGAATGACCCGCTTTCGGCCTCGGCCTTCCGGCTCGCCGGTGGGCCCGTTATCGTACTGCGGGCCGGCCCCTCCCCTCCCCCAGCTCCTCCTTCCGGGTACTCCAGCCTCCGGCGGGGCGGTCCCGGACCCCCCAGGTTATTCCGAGCGGGTCCATACGGTGGCGGCCCCGCCGGCGGCAGGGGTGGAGGCGGTGGCAGGGGCGGCGGGTACGGTGGCGGCCCCCGCGGCCCAAACGCCTGGTGTGGAGCCGCTGGGGCGGCCCCACGACCCTGCAGCCGTTCCAGTGGCGGGGGCGGAAGTGGCAGTGTGGGTGGCGGAAACGATGGCGGCACTGGCGGCTGCACCTGCTCATGGAAATTCTTTTATTCAAACCGCGCCCTCCTCGCCGTCTATCGGAGACGGAGCATGCTCACCCGCCAGCGCGCCCTCCTCGCCCTGATCGTCGCCGTGCTCGTTTCCCTCCACCGAAACAGGCCAGACTCGATCGAACGGATCGTTGCCGTCGTCGGTCCTTGGATCCGCGCCCTCCGACGCCGAGCAGCAGAGTTGAGCAACGGGCGCGAGGCAGCACTATGCCTTTCCTTTGCTCGTAACGCGCTCCTTCACGTGCGCGCTCTGCTTGAGCCGCCAAGGCTCAAGCTGGTGGGAGCGTACCAGGACTGCCGCAGCGAGAGCGAGGAGAGCGAGCCAGAGGCCGCACCGGTCGCCACGCCACCCGTCC
>NW_005202115.1:0-1097 GCF_000372725.1 Emiliania huxleyi CCMP1516 | reverse complement strand
TGCAGCTCCGCAGCCAGCGCGGGCTGCCAGGACGCACCGCTCGCGCGTTCGGCACACTCGGTGGACCCCACCGAGTGTGCCGAACCAACTGGAGTGAGTAGGCTCGACGCCGTGCTCGCTGTGGGGCTGCAACAAACTCGCCGCCGAGCGTGCCATCGAAGGCGTCCCGTCGGAGGTGGTGGAGTGTGAGACCTGAGGCTACGGAGGTGACGCCTGAGGTACCGGCCCGTGCACGGTGACTCAGCCGGCGACCGCCACGGGCTCAGACGAGACTTGTCGACGCGTTACGGCTCAGCTTCACCAAGGTCATCGGGCGTCTGTCGACGTCAGGACCACCCATACAGCTCGCGGGTGTGAGGTCGCAAGAGCCAAGATGGTGGCGTTTGGACATCCCAACCATCACACAAGACAGCCTGTAGGTGATGGCGGGACGGCGCAGTGTTTGTGGCACTCGGCAGTAGGCACCCGCGGCACGGCCCCGCTATCGGCTCTCGCGGGCTGCGGAACCGGCCCCAGAAGGGGACGGTCCGGGCGAGTGTGGCAGCTCCTGCGCTAGTATGGGCACCCTCTATCATAGCACTACTGATCCTGGTCATTAGAGCTGCCAGGAATAGCGTCAGGAGCTTGTAGGAGTCAAAACCCCTCATATTTGAGACATCGTGTCCCATATACTCGCACAACGTGCCCCGCGCGTGGAAGCTACTGAAGCGGTGGCGTGCACGCGACGGGGTGCCCGGGCAGGAGAGGCGTCACGGCTAGACGCCCCACAAGCCCGGAGACCCGTAGGGCGGTGTGCACGCGTACTCGCACGCATCGGAGGGGGCGGCGCGGTTCCGCTCGTCCTGCCCACGCGAGAGGGGGGGGGGGGGGGCTCGGAGACGGCAGCTCTGTGGCCGACGAGGCGGCCCGAGCCCTTCCTGTGGGGAGCGACTCCCCTGGTCAAAGAGGCGGAGGGCCTCCCTCTCCGCATCCCTTTCCGGGTCCTCCTTGTCGCCCGCCTGCAGGGGGGGCGGGGGGGACTGGTCTCTCTCTCTCTCTCTCTCTCTCTCTCTCTCTCTCTCTCTCTCATTATCTTTCTCACTCTCTTTTTCTCTAAT
>NW_005202116.1:0-1097 GCF_000372725.1 Emiliania huxleyi CCMP1516 | reverse complement strand
GCCGAGAGACAGAGAGGCAGCCGAGAGACAGCCGAGAGAGACAGAAGACAGAGATCGACTAGTCGGACAACTGGCAACGCCGAGTCCCGCGACACCCGCGTCTGAGCGCGATGCCTCCTCTGAATAAATAAATAGAGCAGACATCTCCAGGAGAGATGGGCGACGCACGAACACAGAGGGACAGTGCGCACCCCGCCCCGCTCGCAGGGCGTGCAGCACACAGCAACACAAGACATATCTACGCTGTGCGCCTCCTCGGGATTTCTGGGGAGGTAGAAGTGTGTGTGTGTGTGTGTGTGTGTGTGTGTGTGTGTGTGTGTGTGTGTGTGTGTGTGTGTGTGTGTGTGTGTGTGTGTGTGTGTGTGTGTGTGTGTGTGTGTGTGTGTGTGTGTGTGTGTGTGTGTGTGTGTGTGTGTGTGTGTGTGTGCGCGCGGGCGCTATGCGAGCCGCCCTGCCCGCGGCGCTGCTAGAGTTGCGCCGCGGGGAGGGCTCGGCGGCCGCTTCTAGAGCTCGTCATCGCTCCCCTCGAAGATGGAGGCTTCGTTGGACTCAAGGCGTGGGCCGCCATGAGGGCAAGAATTCTTTTTGTGTGAAGGCCAAGCAAGGCCGGCGCCGGGGCTGGGAGGGTCCTGTAAGTTCACCGACAGCAGAATGCCGAAAAAGGAGCCGGTCGCCGAGATCTTCGAGAGTGTCTCGGACGGTCTCAAGCAGCTGTATCGCTCCAAAATCCGGCCGATCGAGGAGGCGTACAAATTTGGCGAGTTCTACTCGCCGTATATGAACGACTCGGACTTTGACGCCAAGCCGATGGTGCTGCTCCTCGGTCAGTACTCGGTGGGCAAGACCTCCTTCATCAAGTACCTGCTCGGCCGCGACTTTCCCGGCGCGCACATCGGGCCCGAGCCCACCACCGACCGCTTCATCGCCGTGATGCACGGCCAGGAGGACAAGACGACGCCTGGAAACGCGCTGGCCGTCTCGGCCAACATGCCGTTTCGCGGGCTCGAGATGTTTGGCAACGGCTTCCTCTCAAAGTTCCAGGGCGCCCAGCTCGACTCGCCGCTCCTTCACCACGTGACCCTCATCGACACGCCCGG
>NW_005202117.1:0-1097 GCF_000372725.1 Emiliania huxleyi CCMP1516 | reverse complement strand
AGAGCTCTGTAATCCTCGTATGTGGGGGTGCTGGCATCTCTGTGTACAGACAGCAGCTGTAAGTAGCATGCGTTCGAGTTGCGAGAATTTATGGTCGGCATCAAAATCAGTGGTCTCACCGGCGGGGCCTCCTACTGCCAACCGGGCGGTGCGGGGCACGCCAGCCTCTCTTCTACGCCTCTCGTGCCTCGCGGCGCCTCTGCGTCAAGGAGGGAAGATACGGCTCTCGCAGCCCATCATACGCCGTGGCACAGCGGAGAGCACAGCGGGCTGTACAAGTCCATCGGATAGTGCTCAATATCTTCGCATCCTCGTCGTTGGTGATATCCGTGCGAGGTCATACGCCACAGGCCAGCAATCACTCGGTGATGAGACTATTGATGTAGGCACGACGCTCTGACACCGAGTGTTGTGTGGTAGTACAAGATAGACTCACCATGGTCACAAGTCTTTAGTAAAACGCCAGCACTCGACACGACGAAGGTGTATTGGGCTCGAAGGCGCGGTGAACACAACTGCCTCGAGCGTACCGCTCAAACACGAGCCGAGGGGGCGGGAGGGGGGGCGGCGGGAGGCGGGAGCTGGGTCCAGTGCGCTCGGCTGGCGCTGGGGGCGGGGTCGGGACCCCCCCCCCAGCAGCAGGGACCGGCTTATAAGATAGTGCAGGGGGGGTACCCAGCAAAAGTCGGCGGCCGCTCTTTGGAAAGGATTGGCCAACTCAGACCGTGGGCCGCGTGTATTATACTCTTGGAGAGGACTATCAATCACTACTCGCCCTCCCCCGCTGCCCGCCTTGCTTCCTACTCGTCCAAATCACCTTGGTTCCTACTCGTCCGAATAGGTGTCTTCTCCGTAGCTGCTGTCCTCTCCGTCAGAAGAAGCAGGCGTGGGCGGCCGGCTCCCCCACACCTCGATCTTCTTGGGCTCGAGCTGGCGCTCCCGGGCGGGGTGGCCTAACTGGGCATCGCCTCCACTGCCCCAGCTCCAGGCAGCGCCATCGCCGGTGATGGCGAGGCTGTGGCCATCTCCAGCAGACAGAGCGACGACGCGCTGACCAGCCAAGGCCTCAATCTTCTTGGGCAGCAGCTGGCGCTGCT
>NW_005202118.1:0-1097 GCF_000372725.1 Emiliania huxleyi CCMP1516 | reverse complement strand
GAGCAGATGCACGCCGCCAAGCGCGGGCGCTATTGAGAACGTGTGTGGCAAACGCCTCTCGACGCGGCGCCGTTGTCCGGAGAGACCAATGAATCGAGGAGGGGACTCTCTGCTATGGCTCGCTGCCAACGTCGCCGCGTCACAGGTATCGACGCGCGCGGCGACCCCTCTTCGCAGTTTGGCCCGTGGCACTGCTGCCCGCTGCTCGCCAGAGCTCTCCCGCTGCTCTCGTGTGTCGACTGTGCTATTCGTCGTGTGTTTCCATTTTGCTGGCCAATTTCGGCTCTACGGCTCTAGCTAACGGCGCAACACTTCTCGGAACCAATGATATCGCATCTATGTGCGTGACTGCATTCCGCATTCCTGTGCTGTCCTGTGCCTGTGAAGTTTCTTGCAAACCTCGTTGCTGCGAGGCGCTTAGAGACTTCCCTGCCTTCGGGCCCCGTCGCCTTCGGGCACCACGCACTCTCACACGCCAATACACGCGCGGCCGACGCCCCTCATGCCCTTCCCCACGCACACCGCGTGAAAACTGCGCGTACGTCCCCGCGCGCACGCAAACACACGCCCAGCGCCCAGAAGCCTGTGTCATGTGCGTCTGCCCTGTGCTGGCACCCCATGGCTGCGCCAGCCGCCCGCACCAGCCACGCGCCTCTCGCACCATCAGAGCTAGCCGCACGACCACTCACGCCGCGACGCGCGCGCCGCAGTGAACCTCACTGACAGTCTACGCCCTTTGCCAGGCGCCTACACACTGTTTCAGGCATCATGCCCTACCAGAGCGCGCCGCGCCCGGCACGACGCAGCTCCAACGCGCGAGGCGCGCGCGGCGGCACGCCGCGCGCGGGGGCCGCCGCGCACGCGCCCCGCCATCCGACCAGATCTACACAGCCTGCCAGCAGGCAAATGCAGCAGACCTGCTGGACACTCAGCACACACGCACGCTCGCGCCGCCCACTCACTGCACGGCTGACTGCACCCCGCGACAGCTCCGTTCCACCAGGCGAGGCGCGCTGGCTCGCCGCGCGCGCTCCCGGGCGGTTCGGCCAAGATGCTTCACCTCCCCACGCCTGTGGTGTGCAGATAGCTAGCTCCAT
>NW_005202119.1:13291-15269 GCF_000372725.1 Emiliania huxleyi CCMP1516 | reverse complement strand
GATTGCACAGAGAGCGAGCAATAGGCGCCAAAAGCACAGATCTGTGTGCAGTGGATTTCCATGTAGGTCGCGCCCAGCGAGCGGACAACCGCGGGTCTCGGATGCTCTCCCGGACGCGAGCCCACCGTGCGAGTGGCGGACCCGGAGGCGGCCGGCCCAGCTCACCCCCAGAGAGGCCATGGCCAGGGTCAGGCATAAAAGGGGGGTGTTTTTCCGTCCGTCCAATCTTACTAGCATCTGGCATGTAATTGTGTGTTTCGCCTTCGATACACACATACTAGGCACGCACGGGACTGGCGCGCACTGGCACTAACACACAAAACACAGGAGACAGGTACACCAAGGAAAAGAGTTCGATTTTGCTTTCGTTCGTACTGCGCGAGCCTCGGAGAGAGAGATATTTTTAGCAATACCCAAACCACTCTAACACTCACACATCAGCCTCGGCGCCTCCCATACCTCAAATCCGCGGCCGCACGTCCACCACCTCGAACGTGTACCCGCCGATCACCACCGTCTCGACGTCGCCGGTCGGCTGCAGGTAAGTCAGGGGCGGGAAGAGGAATTCCGCCTCGCCGGGGAAGGCGGAGAGGAAGGAGATATCCGGCCCTCTCTCGTAGAAGGACTCGGTGATGAGCCGCAGCAGCACCGCGTGGGAGCTCGCAGAATAGCGCATCGCCACGGAGAGATCGGACGTCGTGCTCATCGGCGCGAGCTCGGTGCCGCCCTGTGCCATGAAGTCGGCCGTAAATTTCGGCGGCTAAAAAGCAAAGGACGGGCGCTTTTGATCGGCAAAGCAAAGTTGGAGTAACGGCGACCGCGTCGCCACAATGCCAGTCGCCTGTCGAGCAGCCTTGGCGGCGCGCATGCGCCGCAGGGTTGACCGACAGCCGCGCGCCTCGAGCCTCTCGCTCCACTCGCGGCACGACGCGCCCCTCGCGCCGGTCAGCGCAGCAGGAGTATTGCGACATGCTGCACAACGCCAGGGACAGCACTGAGAAGCTGGCGCCAGTCGCCCACCAGCATGTCTCAGCACCGGGTAAGGGAGCATGCTGCACACGCTGAAGCAGCACGAGGTCACCACCAATCAGGCCCTCACGCCACTGCACGGCCGCCCTCGAGCACCAGCAGCCGCGCTGCGCCATGCTCAAGCTCAGGAGGCCACCCTGCTTCTCGCAGCTTTCTGCAGCGCAGCGAGCGAGCAGCGCCGCACCAGGCGGACCCATGGCGTGTTCAGCCAGCCGTGAGGCGGAGGCAGGCCGAGTGAGCGCGAGCCGCGCGGGAGGCCATGCCCCGCGCACCCGCGAGCGAGTGGCACGAAAGAGTGCGTAACCGCGAATTGTAGCGTGAATTTTTTCGGTGTTGCCAGCCCGGTGGCTTGCCGCCGAGAGCGTCGCCGGCGCCAGCGTCGCCGGTGAAGGCTTCGATGACCCGGAGAGCGCCCCGCCTCGTCAGCACGACCCTCGCCGTGCTCGCCGCCACCGGCTGTGGCTGCGCCGCGCTGACGGTGCCGGCCGCCCGTCTGGACCCATCCGTCGCGCACGCCCGGGTCCGCCTCGCGCAGCAGCAGAGACGCAGTGGCACAGTGGCCTGCGCTGCGGTTCCCTCGGCCGGCACGGCGGCGTCGCAGTCGCCCGCGCCGGAGGAGCCGCCGCCGCCGCAGCGGCGGCGGCAGGCCTACGGCGCCGAGCAGATCACCGTGCTCGAGGGGCTCGAGCCGGTGCGGAAGCGGCCGGGCATGTACATCGGCTCGACGGGGTCGCGCGGGCTGCACCACCTGGTCTTCGAGGTGGTGGACAACTCGGTGGACGAGGCGCTCGCCGGCTGGGC
This sequence comes from Emiliania huxleyi CCMP1516, assembly GCF_000372725.1. Classification (NCBI taxonomy): domain Eukaryota; phylum Haptophyta; order Isochrysidales; family Noelaerhabdaceae; genus Emiliania; species Emiliania huxleyi. Next base: position 13,439 of record NW_005202119.1, on the reverse strand, counting down.
GACCGAGGTCAACGTCACCATCCACGCCTCCGGCGCCATCTCTGTCTCCGACGACGGGCGCGGAATCCCTTGCGAGCTGCACGCAAAGACAGGCAAGCCGGCCCTCGAGACGGTGCTGACGGTGCTGCACGCGGGGGGCAAGTTCGGC
>NW_005202119.1:9225-11262 GCF_000372725.1 Emiliania huxleyi CCMP1516 | reverse complement strand
AGCGGGTGGCGGCGGCGGCCCTCCGAGACGCTTGCCCGGGGCTTGTCCATGACGCGGCCATGACGCATGTTCGTAGGTGACGGTGGAGGACGCGGTGCAGGCGGACCGTATATTCTCCGTGCTTATGGGCTCCAACATCGGGCCGCGAAAGCAGTTCATCAACGATCACGCCAGTCAGCTCGACTGGGACCTCCTCGACGTGTGAGGCTCCCAGCCCGAGACCAATTCGGTGTGAGACGCGGACAGACGTCAGACGGTGTCCCAGCACGTACTTCGAAACTTGACACACACACTCTATACGTTAAATTTGTGCCACTCCCTCTCACAGCAGACAGCAAGTGAAAGAATTTACAATTTTCCTCCATCAGCGGGCCTCTCTCACAGGACACAGCACACTGGCATAAGAAGGGCGCGGACTGGCGCGGACTGGCACACACACACCGGCACACCACCGGAGCCGCCTAAGCCACTCCGTTCAAGTAGAAAAGAAAGTCAAGTGCGCAGTGTCGTGCGGGGGAACTTGGAGCACTTGCGACTTGGAACTTCGTCGAATTGTTTTTCTTAAATTAGATTGTGCCAGTGCGCGCCAGTCCCGCGCCCAGTGTCGTGGGAATTGTAAAATTCTTAATTTTTTTGAGCTTAGCCTTCGATGTGATGAAACAAACGCAAGGCGGACATGGCAATCGCTCGAACGGCCACTTTTTTTTTAAGTTCTCGCGGTTACATTGGGCAGTGTCGTGAGAGGGAGTTGGGAAATTGATTTTTGTTTTTGGGAGAAAAGAAAGAAACAAACAACCCAAACGAGGGATAGGGGAGGAGGACAGGATCCCCACCTGCACGAGCAGGATTTTGGAAGGACGATCAGGGGGACAGGTGGGGCTCTCCTGCTCCTGACAAGGGACACGACAGGCTCGCAGCGCGGTGCACGGTGGAATCCCAACTCCACTGGCGGGGTCTCATCTCAGTCTAGCGACCTGCCTCCAGCTTCTCGCTGGCAGTCTCTCGCTACCACAGGCACACTGACACAGGGGTGGCAGGGGCGGCGGCACGAGTCTCCCACATACTATGCGGGCCTCACTAGAGGTGCGGCCTGCGCGTGTCCTCGCCCCCTTGGGAAGGTCTTGAGGGGGGAGGGGAAGGTGCTGTGTGTCTGTGCATGCATGCATGCATGCATGCATGTGTGTGTGTGTGTGTGTGTGTGTGTGTGTGTGTGCGTGCGTGTGCGCGCGCGCGCGCGCGTGGAGCTGTGGAGCCGCCCTGAACGCCACGAGGGCGCCCCGAGCGCCGTAGCGCCGCAAGCGCCGGCGAGCGCCGTCGGCAGCGCGCGCACCGCCACCCAAAAGCGGAGGTACATCAGGAGCCGCAGCCGGCCTGCTCAACCCCGCAGCCGCGGTGGCGCGACCGGACCGCGGTTCGCTCCAGGCGCCTTTTGAGCGGCCGCACATTGCTCGGTACCCCCCCTGCACATCTAAAGCCATCCCTGCTGCTAGGGGGGGGGTCTGACCCCCCCAGCAGCAGCAGAGCGTTGCTGCTGGGGGGGGGGCCTGACCCCCCCTGCAGCAAAACGCTGCTGCTGGGGGGGGGGGGGGCCCCCCCCCCCCCCAGCGGGGAAGGCTTTGGACCTGGTGGGGGGGTTTTTAGCAATGGGCCCCCCTCCAAAATGGGGTCGGGGATAAACGGACCCTCCACCCCCTTGTGTTTTCCGGGTCTTTAAGCCCCGGTGGCAATAAAAAGGCCCCCCCGTGAAACCACTGATTTTGGGGTCCACCAAAAAATCTCCCCCCCCTTGGAAAACATGCTACTTACACCTGCTGTTTTTACAAAAATGCCCAGAACCCCCACAGGGAGAGAGCTTCTGCTGGGGGGGGGGGGGGGCCCCCTTTTAATAAAAAAAAAAAAAAAGTCGAAAAAAACCCAAAAACTCCTCGCAAAATCTTCCCCAAAAAAAGAACCCTCCCCCCTTATCCTCTTTTGGGGGTTGTGGGCCCCCCCACATTTTTTCTTTAAAACCCGGGTACTTCTTTTTTAAAACGAACC
>NW_005202119.1:0-7811 GCF_000372725.1 Emiliania huxleyi CCMP1516 | reverse complement strand
GGAGGCGCGCGCCTCGCCAAAGGCAAACGGGCAGCGCCACTCCTCCGCCGGCGCCGCTGCCTGCCCGGTCAGGAACCTCCCCACGGTGTCGAGCAGCGCCTGCGCCTGCGAGGCGGGCAGCAGCCGCAGGCCCGCCGTCGCGTACAGGTAGACGGGCGTGGCGGCCTGAGCTGCTGCGGGCACGATCGAGGCGGCGACGCGCACCAGGCCGCTGACCTGCACAGCGGCAACGCTGTGGCTTTGAGCGAGTGCGGTCCAGCTTGGGCTTTGGGCGAGCGTCGCGCGCACCTGCGCTGCGGCGACCTCCGGAGTAGTCGCAAAGGCGCTCAGGCCCGGCCTCACCCGCAGCGCCTCCGCCTGCTCTCCGGCGCTCACTTCCCGCAGGTAGAGCCGCCGACCCTAGAAGAGAGCGACGAGCGGCCAGGTCGGGTGGGGCGCTGGTGCTGGTGTCTGGGCGTGGGCTGCAGACGGCGAGTGAAGAGCGCTCAGAGCGCGAGTGCATAGTGCAGAGCTTGCTACACGCACTGCCTGCTGCCACCAGCGGAAGATGCGCAAGCGGGTCCCGGACGAGCCGGCGTCGATCACGATGCCGTAGTCGCCAGCCCTAGCGGGCATTGCTGCGACGCACGCAAACGCACAACTGGGCACGGGCCGCCTGCGCCGACGGGGCCTCGCAATGCCCGGGTAAACCGTAAAAAGAATTTTCCGTGAGCTAGCGAGGTTAAAATCCCTGCGAATCGTTTGGCGTGTCCGTTGTATTTATTTATTTATTATCCCTGCGAGGTGGCGGCGTGCCGTCCTCCCATCCCTCCCTTGGGGTGTCTGTTTCCTTTCTTTCTTTTTAGAAGAAGCGAGGGCAAGGTTGCGGCAGGCGGCGGCGCCGTCCGTCGCAGAACGAGGCAGAGGAGAGCGACGCGAGAGAGGTAGAAGCGACAAGAGAGAGAGAATGACGAGAGTGGGACGACCGCGAGGTGGCATGAAGGTTGCAGCGAGAATCGGCACTCGAGGCTCCTCCCAATCCTCACACCTGGGGGCTAAAGCCGTGCTACACACACACATTTGCATTTGCATCTACCCCTCGATCGCCCCGATCGCCTCCGTCACCGCGGCCACGAGCCGCGACGCCTCCCCCTCGCTCCGCGGCCCATCCCTCCTCCAGCTCGCCGCGTCGTGGTGCCTCGCCGCGTTCGCCCAGATGCGCAGCGAGTGCAGCTGGCTCCGTAGCTCGGTCGGCAAGCCGCACTCGCGGTGCCAATAGTTGATGCGCTCCTCGAAGCCGTCGGGCGCCGCCGCAGAGCGCGAGGCGTAGACGGCGTCGAGGCGCGGCATCAGCGTCTTGAAGGCGAGCAGCATGTTGCCCTGGATGCGCGCCTGCGCGTCGCCGCCCGTGCGCATGCCGCGCACCTGCACCGAGAGCGGCGAAGGCTCGTACCCGGTGGTGCGGGCGGCTGCCGCAGCGGCCTCGTCTCCAAAGGCCAGCGCAGCTTCTTCCACCCCCGCCCCGCCCTGCGCGCCAGACAGCAGCGCCCGGAGCGTCAGCAGCGCCTCGGGCAGTCTGGGCCGCTTGCGCAGGCTGTCGTGGCAGAGGCTCTTATGCCCGTCTCCCGCCTTCGCGAGGTCCTTTACTGCGCGCGCCGCGTCGACTGGCCAGCCCGCAGCCACGTCGGCGAGCTTCACCTTTCTTTCTTTTACTGGTCGTTTCAGATAAGCCAAGCATGGAGGCCATGAAGCTCCCGAAGATCCGAATTCTTTTTGCTCAACCTGTGTTGTGTTAGGCGGCTAGTCACTCGCCGTCGGCCGCACCTCTCCACCTCGCCTCCGCCTCCGCCACCGATGTTTGCTCCCGATTATGGCGCCGCGTCGAGCCACATCAAGACGCTGATGTCCGAACGCGAAGACTTTGTCGCGGCAAACCGCTTGCAGGCCGCGCGGATCAGCGAGCTCGAGGCAGCGGTGGAGGCAATCTCGACCGAGCGCGATGAGGCGACCGCCGAGAGCCGAGCGGCGGCCCTGCTGGTCGACCGGCTCGCGACCTCGAACAACGAGAAGGAGCAGACGATCGAGAAGCTGCAGACCGCGGTTCGGCTGCTGTGGGGCGTGCAGCAGGCGGCACAGGCGGCCGAGTAGCCATTGAGCAGACGCACGCAATGCGAAACGCAGCGAGAGCCTGAAAGAAGAATTGCACACACACAGCTGTGTCCACTCCAAACCTCAGCTCAGCTCTCGGGGTTCCACTCTGCAGGCCAAAGCGGACGAGGTGTCATCGCTGTGTCGGGAGGGCGCGGGCGTGTTGGAGTCCTTGCAGGACCTGCTGGAGGAAGTCTCGCCGAGGAGGGAGGCGCAGGCTAACACGGTGCAGTACCGACCGTCGGTGGGCTGATATTTGAGATCGACACAGACGCGAGCGAGTTGGAGGGCCTGGGCGTTGGGTTACGCGGGCGGTGAGCTCGTGCGGCGGTGCGGCGGTGATGTAGAGTCGGTGTGGAACTGTGGTGGAATGCGCGGCGTGGCGTACACTCGACAATTTAACTAAACGTGTTTCGCGGTGGCAAGCCGCAACGCTCGAATGCCCTCTCTCCGTCTCGGGGTGTGAGAGTGAGTCCCGGCTTCATGCTTCTTCCGACGAGAGCAAAAATCTCACCGGCTTCTGTTCACCAATCCGCAATCATCATAAATGCAACGCCCTCGGGCCCGAGATACGCGGCGGCGGCGGCAGCGAGAAGCGCTGCAGCCAGCACGGGCGGGCCGGCGCGCCGTAGCCTCGCGGCGAAGGCACGGCCACGGATCTGCGCGACGCCCAAGCCCTCAATGGCGTCGCCCGCCTGCAGGATGGACGGGTCGTGCCGCATCACCTGTTGGAAAGCGGAGAAGGGTGGGACGCGCGCCGAAATTGCCTCGGTCAGGGTGAGGTGGCTGCCGCACGCCTCGATTGCCTCCTCCTCAGACCCAAGCTGCGAGAGGGAGGGCAGGTGGGCTGGCGGTGAGTGGCGCCCGGACGCTGCTCCCCCGAGCGGAGCGGCGGTGCGCTGTCTGCAGGCGGGAGGTCGGGGCACCTTGAGCGCGAGCAGGCGCTTGGACTCGGCAAAGACGAACCGGTTGCTCACCTGATGGCAGTGGCGGCGCCGTCAGAGGAAGCGTGAGGTCTGGTCAAAAGGACTGGCGGACTGGCGGGCTGCGCACCGCCGGGTTGAGCAGAGACGGCTCGCGCCGCGCCATCTCATACACTAGCTCGGCACGCAGGTCGACGGCGCGGTTGAGCCCGCGGCTCAGTCCGGTCTTGTCGCCCTTGACAGAACGGCTCGCGTCGAGCCGGACGACGCCGCCACCCGCGATGCTCGTTGAGCCCTCGACGGCATAGAGCGTCTCGAGGTCTCGCCACAGCGTCGCAATGTTCTCGCGGTACTCGAGGGTCGGGTTCCATCGCCGTGTGAGCGGCCAAGCCTTGACGGGCATCCGTGGCAGCCCCGTATAGCCGCCCATCGCCGGCGGAGCGTGCCGGGCCGGCGGTGGCGCGAGGAGCGGCGCCAGGAGGAGCGTGGAGCCAGGGAGTAGCATGTTCGCGACTGGTGAGTGCTGTGTGTTGAGAGCCGAACAACACGTTCGCAGTAAAAGAATAAACACAGTTGTCTCAGTAAAATCTCACAGCACACTGGCACGACAAGGGCGCGGACTGGCGCGGACTGGCACACACACCGGCTCACCACCGGAGCCGCCTAAGCGACTCCGTTAAGAACGGCAATGCACTCCGCACCATGCACAATGCCGCTCTCCCCGCACGCTAGCTCGTTCACCGTCTGCCACGCCACGGCGGTGTGGAGGACGACAGACAAGCGCTGCATCTGCAGCCCGTGCCAGTTCTTGGTGGTCCATGTGACCTCGTCCAGGTGCTGAGCGTGCGAAAGTTTGTTGCTCAGCTGGTTCGCCGCCTCCCTCAGGGTGCTGCGAACCTCCTTTCCAAAGCCTCCGAAAGCCTCAAAATCAAACAAACGTAGATCGCAATCCTGCTCCCGCGCAAAGCGGTAATCGCCAGGCAGCTGCTGGAGCTTTCCCTTGGGGGCATCCTCCTCCTCCCCCTCCTCCCCCTCCTCCTCGGCCTCCTCCTCCTCCCCCGCCACCGCCGCTGCCGTCGCTCCCGACGGAGACCACTTGCCGCGCCCTTTGACCAACTTGAGCAGCCCGGTCTCCGTGTTGCCAAAACGTACATAGGCCCCCTTCCAGCCGAGCTCTCCGTCGCCGGCCGCGTCCTTGCCCTGGCTCGCAAGCGAGCTCGTGAGCTTCAAATCGGCAACAAGGCGCCTGTGCCCCCCCGTCCGGCCGATTGCAGGGCTCTCCCACAACCACGCTGACCCGGATCCCAGGACCAACGACAGAGGCGAAACGACACTCGGCCCGCCGACACAATTCGACCACTGGACACTATATCTAAATGCGGCGCAGGCCAATCTCAAGTTCCCTTCTCGATTCTTCGCGGGTTTCGGTGCAGTCACCTTCCCCCGCGACAAGACCCCAGATTGGCACCTGTGCCTTTCAGGACAGGGTGGCCCGCCACAAGGACCCCAGGAATTGCGACTCGCCGCTTTCCTCCCGCTGTGATCCTGTGTGAGCTCTGTGTCTTGTTTTCCCAAGCCAGGAGCGTGGAGCCAGGGAGTTCCATCTTTTTTCTTTGTTTTGTTTTGTCTTTCTTTCTTTCTTGTTTTGCGACTGGTGCTGTGTGTTGAGAAGAGCCGAAGAACACAAAGAGAAGGAGGACTGCGGGCGCCACGCCCGCGCCCCCAAGCCACACACACACACACACACACACACACTCGCCAGCTATCAATTCTGCAGAAGAAAAACAACAGAAGGCAATCCGCCGAGTTCTGGTGGCGGGCCGCCGCGGCTTGAGTGTTGGGTAAGGCCTAAGCCCAGCCGCCATGACTGACAAACCAACGCCACCCGTGCTTGACGAGCTAGCGAAGCTGCGCGGCTCGATCCAGTACGAGCGATCGCACTCCATCATCGGAGGCGATCAGACGGTCTGCGCGCCGCTCGAACGCGCCCACTCCATCATCGGAGGCGACAGAACGGGCGGCGACCGCGACAGTGCCTGCTCGAGCATTGACAGCGCCCGCACAAGCACCGACAGCAAGGCAAAGGATTGACAGTCCCATCTCGTGCCGAAACTACTAGCTCCCAGGCGCCTAGCCTATGCGCTTTGCCGGCGAGATGCGGTCGGCGTTGTGGCAACGTGTATATGCTCCTCGCTGTGGAATCTCTTGGCCAGATTGAGGGTGGATTGCTGTGGCTGCGGTAGCGTACCTCCCTCAAAAACACCGTGTGGCTGCGTAGCGTATGCACCTCTCCTCCGCGCTACGTGTGGAAAACGGACAGGACAAACGCAAACATCAAACAACGAACAAGCAAGAGCGCCACGTGCATCTCGAGAGAGAGAGAGAGCACAGAATACCGCTCTAGACGCAGACGGTGTGAGACATGGTTGGCCCAGCCACACGACCGCACGAGCCACCGCTTCACACCAACACACACGCGGGTGGGCAGGCATCGGCGGGCGTTCGGGGCGAGGCGCGAGCGGCTAGCTCGAGATGTATGTCCATGGACCATGGCGGCGGCGCAAAATCTCCTATCTCGACCGGCATCAATCATAGAGATGGCCAGATGGTTTTCATGTCTTGTGGAGCTTCTTTTGCGCGCCGGAACGGCATCGGAGCGTGTGTCAGCTGGGACAGCTCGCGATGAGAGCGGCCACCGAGCGCGTTTTGCGGCGGACGCCACATGAATTTATGTATGTTGTATGTAAAAGAGGGAACCAGTCGAGAGGACAGGGGAGGGACGCGGCCAGAAAGAGGGCGGGCGCCGGGGTTCGAAAGCCGGCGTTTTCGCGCGTTCGAGTGGCTTGCCTAGGAGCACTTGGAGCACTTGGAGTGCAGTCATAGGAGTTTGTGCAAATTTTTTGCAGACCCACACCACCCACTGCCATATGGCTCTATGCCCACTGCCTTGATGTTCACACCTTCACAGTTCCTCACCTCTCCCGTAATTCTTTACAGCAAGACTGTTTATCTATTCAATGCCTAAGTTGGCCTGGCAGCCTCGGTCCTCATCCGCGCCCGCATCTGCTCGGCGGTGAGCTGGCCGGAGCCGCCCGCGGCGCGCTCGGCGGCCATTGAGTTGGCGAACAGGGAGGAGAGGAAATCTCGGGAGGCGGGCGGGCCGATGCCGCCGAGGGTGGTGACGACGATAGGGAGGAAGGCGCGTCCCAGGCCGATGCAGCCGGCCAAGTGTTTCGCGTTCTTCTCTCGGGCTCTCTCGTCGATGGTGGCAGCGGCGTCTTTCGCGGCGGTCTGCAGGTGGCTCGGCAGGAGGGGGCAGAGGCGGGAAACGTCGACGGTCATGACGGCGGTCGCGGCGGAGCCCGCGTAGACGGTTCGGTTTGCAAACGACAGCACGGCGTCGATTTTCTTGCCGGCGGCGGTGGAGGAGCCGAGGCCCTTCTCGAGGTGAGCGGCGCACCCGGTCTCTCGCATGGCGGTGGCGGCGATCAGGCGGACAATCAGATCGTGGAGGCGGATGCTGTGGCCGCCGACGCCGCACATTTTGCTTGCCGCCCAGCGCCGATCAAACCCGGAAGCAATGCTCAAGCTGCTCCTGCTCCTCCCCTGCGTATGTGATGCACACGCGAGGCTCGGCGCGGCGTCTGCGGCTCTCGCGTCGCCGTCTGCGGCTCTCGCGTCGCCGTCTGCGGCTCTAGAACTGACGCGCCTGCCTCGGACCCTTGCCGCCGAGACTCTGCAGCTCGCTGCTGCGTCGCCGGACGCTGGACTGATCGCCCGCTGGCTCGGCTTCCTCGTCGGCGCGGGAAGCCTCCTGCTCTACACGCCGATCGCTGCGCGCGTGTACCGCCAGCGAAGCGCCGATGGCCTCACTCTCTCGACGTGGTGGCTCAAGCTGGCACCCCTAGATGCCACAGTCGGGTTCCTGTAGCTACTGCACGAGAGGTAACGACCTGATTCTTTGATTCGCAGAGTTTTGAGCAGCGGCTGAATGGCCTTTCACTCCAGGCTGCTGTCGTACACGTGCTCCGACGCGTACAGCTTTCGGAACGGCTACCCACTCTCCACCTACATCGAGACGCTCATCATCACCGTCGAGGCGTGCGGCGTGCTGCTGCTCGTCGCCCACTTCCAGCGGCGGCTCGACGCGGCCTTTGCAGGCGCGTTGCCGGCCCTCCCGCTGCGCTCTCCGGATATCGATCCAAGCCCGAAGCGGAAGCCCCTCGTTCCCGCCTGCTGCGTGCATTCTATCGCTATGCGGTCCCGTTCAGTCCCGCCACGCCCGCCGGGGCGTGCTAGTCGCGCTCCCAACGCAGTCTTGAGGAAAGAGCGGGCGTGCAGCATGTGCCGCGCTGCTCCTGTCTGCAGGCCTCGCCCTCAGCTACCTCGCCGCCGCCACCTGGGCGCTGAGCGCTGCGCCGCCCGAGGCACCTCGCCCACGAGACCTCCCCTACCCCCACGGTACCCGAACCCACCCTCCCCTACCCCACGGTACCTGAACCCATCGCCCCTGCGCCGCCCGAGGCACCTCGCCTGGCGAGACCTCGAGCAACCCTCACTCGACGGATGATGATTGCGAAGACAACACCCCGCCCGCTCACAGGCCATCGCGCTGGGCCAGTCCGCGGCCACCGCGCTCAACACGTGCGCGCTGCTGCCGCAGATTGCGCAGAACGCGGCGCGGCGCAGCCCGGGAGGCTTCTCGCCGGTCACGGCGACACGCCCCGCGTAGATGCGGCGCGAGCTCTCTCTCTCTCTCTC